>NC_134403.1:256245359-256575359 GCF_038048845.1 Mixophyes fleayi
TTCAGATTAGGGTCTTACTTGTGTTCTAAGACAGTCCATTTGTGCAAAAACAAAACAAATATACAGTTATAGATGAATGCCAGTGATGGATCATATGCAGTCATGGCCAAAGGTTTTGAGAATGACACAAATATTATTTTTCACAAAGTCTGCTGCTTCAGTTTTTATGATGGCAATTTGCATATACTCCAGAATGTCATGAAGAGTGATCATATTAATTGCAATTAATTTCAAAGTCCCTCTTTGCCATGACAATGAACTTTATCCCAAAAAGAACATTTCCACTGCATTTCAGCCCTGTCACAAAAGGACCAGCTGACATCAGGTCAGTGATTCTCTCGTTAACACAGGTGATAGTGTTGACGGGGACAAGGCTGGAGATCACACTGCCATGCTGATTGAGTTAGAATAACAGACTGAAAGCTTTAAAAGGAGGGTGGTGCTTGAAAGCATTGTTCTTCCTCACCTTTTATTTTAGACTGTTTTGCTTGTGTATGTCAACCTGTTAATTGTTTATTCATTATTTGTTATATCTGTATGCCCTGTACTTTTGTATATTAAATCTATAATTTAATATGTTGCGTTCTTGATACTCTAACAGATCTATTAGCCTGTTAAGAAGAAATAGCTTGACCAAGTTAACCCAGTGTGTGATTTGTTGATACATTTGATTAACAAGCGGTGAGTGCTTGCATTTACATTTGTGTAACAGTCTGGAGGTATGAAGAGTTAACCCTGTGCTTGCTGGTGTGGGTTTTGCTAGTCTGTGGATAGCTAGGAGCCTTGTGTGTCAGTGTTGGACAGAATATTGGGGTCCTATTACCCATATTCAATAGGTGGTGGCAAACCTGAAGTGTCTGGGGGTGTGAGCGCTGTTTGGGGGAGATTCAGTAAGTCTATAACCTGTGTGATAGGTAGAGACTGAGGGCTGGAATCGTGTGCAACCTCATATAGCAAACACCCCAAAGTCACGGCAGCTGGGAGCGTGTTTGTGACAGCTACCATCAGTCCTGTGTCATGCCAACAGTAAACCATCCTGAGACCATTCATGTGTAGGGTTGCTTCTAAGCCAAGGGAGTGGGCTCACTCACAAGAACACAGTCATGAATAAAGAATAGTGTCAAAATATCTTCCAAGAACAACTTCTCCCAACCATCTAAGAACAGTTTGGTGACGAACAATGCCTCTTCCAGCATGATGGAGCACCTTGCCATAAGGCAAAAGTGATAACTAACTGGCTCCTAGATCAAAATATCAACATTTTGGGTCCATGACCAGGAAACTCCCCAGGCCTTAATCCCATTAAAAACTTGTGGTCAATCCTCAAGAGGTGGATGGACAAACAAAAACCCACAAAATTCTGACAAATTCCAAACATTGATTATTCAATAATGGGCGGCCATCAGTCAGAAGTTGATTGACAGTATGCCAGGGCGAATTGCAGAGGTCTTCAAAAAGAAGGGTCAACACTGCAAATATTGACTCTTTGCATAAACATAATGCAATTGTCAATAAAAGCCTTTGACACTTTTGAAATGCTTGTAAATTTACTTCATTATACCATAGAAACATCTGACAAAAAGGTCTAAAAACACTAAAGCAGCAAACTATGAAAAACAATATTTGTGTCATTCACAAAACTTTTGGCCATGACTGTACAATACTAAAACATAGCAAATATTTTGCTGATAGGTTGGTTGATATAGATGTAAAATCAGGACATTGTGATTGACTAAAAAGCTTAAAGGCCAAAATATTTAAGCTCATTATAATATCCTATTCTGCAAAACTAAGTTTAATTTTCACGTTTGTTCAATTAATTAGTCAATAGATTAAGGATAAAAAGGCAATGCGTCCATGTCTATTTATGTCACAATTATGTTTACACAATCTTACTATACTCAGCTTACACTTACCTGTCCTATTCTGTCTTTCCAGCCGTAAGGGACACAAGTCAACAACATGCAAAAAAAATTGATACACATGTATACGTATGCATTGTTGGTGCACATGCCTAGTATGGAAATGCGCATTTTGCTAAAAAAAAATTGGAGCACATCCTATGGACCCATAGAACCTTCTTGAAGATTTTGTAATCTGACTTAAAGTAGAATGTATACTAAGTCCATAATGAAGTGGTTTTCCAACTAAGCAGTGCTTTCTGGAAAAGATAATGTCACAAACAGAGGGATGTAATGAAGAGTAGATTCTCTTAGGGACTTTGATATGTGCTAACATCATCCATTATACCTGGAATAGAGCCCTCTACTCCACCCCTCTTTTGTTCTATATTGGAATAGCCTTGAATGGCAAATGTAAGGGGTGCAAAAAAATAGAAACAAAACATCAGTTTTTGTAATTAGTATTGGGGAATCATTTACAAAATTAGAGTAAAAATGGGTGCAGATAAAATGGATCATGTTAGGAGGTATGGTGTTCTGCGTATCTGACAACTATTATTGTTTTATTGACAGAGCACTCACCTGCAGCTGATAACATACAAATGTTTTATATGATTTTTTATTTTTTTTTAAATCAGTAGAATAGACATCTCATATTAATGTGACAATATTAAAACCTTTTCTTTGTAAGTGGTGAACATTGGACATGGTTCTCAACCTGTGGAGCCTCAAATAGTTTCAATTATGGCTTCAGCCTTTTACAATTAAATAAAAGTAAAAGTTTAACATATTAGTAAAGAATAAAATATATAAAGAATTATCAGAGGACCAATTATTACACATTTATATTTGAAGGACGGAACCTGGTAAGCTTCCATATACATAAAGGTGAAGAAGAAAGGGTCCAGAAACAATTCAAGATGTACAGCTTAGCAATGAAGTACTCAAAAGATTATACCAAAAGGTTGAAACTGTTAGAAAATGAAGCACTGAACATTTAAAACCAGTTTCTGAATACATTATAGATCAATACAAAGATAACTATTTTGATATAGACATAAGAAACAACTTTTAAAAATAATTGGGGTTGCGCTGGTTACTCTCCCTCCCTATATGCCTGAGAAATGCCATGCACAGACATGGTCAGAGGCAACACAAATATCATCTCTAAACAATATATTGTAATAAAGACTACTTAGAGCTACTTACCAGTCAAAACCTCCTTTCGTACTTTAAATGTGTCATTTAGAGGAGTAATAATACCCGACATGGTGCCAATCATACTTCCTAGCCCAAGATTAATCAGCATGAAGAAAAACATAACGGACCAAAAGGGAGAGCCTGGAAAGTGAGTCATGGCCTCAGTGAAAGCAATAAATGCCAATCCGGTTCCTTGTACTGCCTGTGAGAACATAACATCACAATTAGCATCTTCTAGATTCATTTTCTGATCAAGAATAACACTGCACTTTACTAAGTACTAATTCTAACTTTGAAATGTTCACTGGAGAATGGTTTTCAGGGTAACTAATGTACCAGTAGGCTTCCACTACATCATTAAACAACTAATCTGGCACTAATTGTCTTGCAATTTTAAATACCAAATAGCAATATGATTATTTTGTCATATAGTGACTGACAATACATGCCAAATGAATGGTGGAAATATCTAACATAATAAGAAGCAAGTCTGAGTTACAAATCTCTAAACCACCATTAAAATAATGTAGAAATTTGCACATCAAAAACACACATCAGTTGTCAAGAACGTCAAGCTTACTAATCAAGTTAGATCATATGAGTAGTGATTGATCGATATATTGATGTGTTTCAGTTAGCAGTGATTAAGAATCTTATACAAAATGTCATGGATTAAATAAGAAATTGGAAACAGACAATATATATCTACAAATTTGTGTCTAAGGCTCATTACGCCTTACACATACATTAATCAAAATACATGCATTTACGAGCATTTTGTAATGTTAGTAGAAACCTGTAAACGAGTATAAGAATAGAAACCAGTGGTTCCCATACTTCCCTTCTCCACCCGCAAGTGTACATTGACATACAGTGTCACTGGGATTTATCACAATGCCAGCAATGTAACTATATTTGTACTATTGTTGATTCCATTTATTGCACTGTAGAACTAAAGCACTAATGTCTCAGGTGAATAAACAAGGCCCACTGCTATAAAAGCTGATTATATTTTGAAAAAACACAGAGATGTCAATATTGGAAAACATTTCCAGGGATACCTACCTGGTGTGAAGTCAAAGCAATGGTTGAATATGAGGAGTGATGCAATATGTAGCATATGAAGTAAATTATGGGGGTGGTGTTTTTCTAATTATCATCATCATCAACATTTACTTATAAAGCGCCAGCAAATTCCGTAGCGCTTTACAATTATCAGAAATATTCCCACCAGTAAAATGAATGCCTTGTTAGATACCCATTAGTAGCAGTAATGCTAAATTTGACTCACATTAGTTGTCACTAATGCCCCACAAGATGTCTATTACTCATCACTAATGTCTACTAAGACATCATGATGCCTCTTAGCTACCACTAATGCCCAGTAAAGTCCATTAGTTGCCAGTAATGTCCTATAAGTTGGACATTAGTATCCAGTAATGCCCAATATCATGGTCAAATAACAATAAAGGTAGTAGGCCCAGTAGTAGTAGTAATGGCCTGTAACATACAAAGCACAGTAAACACCCCCTTACTCACTGACTCACTTACATGCTATCCTCCTGTTCTTGCCAATCTACATTATCAACAAGCAGCTTCAACATCCATCTAAGATTTTTAAAGGTATTATCATTGGGAGACTTCCATATTTATTAGTTCCCTTGTGTGCCCTTATTATATGTTACCTCTTTCTCAACCACTCTTCCCTTTTACCTTCCTCACTGGTCCACATTCACTTTCTATAACTCTTCACCATCTAACTTCTCACAGACTGCTCCAGTGATTGTTGTTACACTTTTTAAATGATTTTACTTCCTTGCTGGAAAAATTTCCAGGTGTGAAGCTGAGCTAAGAGAATGAGATAGTGATGCAAACACAGAGAGAAAAGAATGAGAGATTTTTCGGGGTCAAAGTAGGTTTCCAGAGAGAAACGGAGGCAAAACCGATAATAAAGGCAGAGCAAGTGTACGCTTAGACAAGTATTCGAGTGTGACAGAGTGTTACAGTGGAGCAATACTTAAGAGTGAGTCAGAATCTGAGAGTGCTGGAGTGAGCCAATGTGTAGAGGGGGTGTCAGAACATAGGAGAATTGATGATGCCTTAATAAGCAGGATTTACCAAGTGGAGTTAGGAGAACAGTTACAGTGCAGGAGTCAAAGATAGTTCCCAATGTGAGTTTTTGTAAGCTCTGGAGACAAACTTGAGATGAAACAAACTTGTGTACACCAACTAAACTGGATAATGGGTGGATTACTACAGATATTAATGGCATTACTAACACCGTGAACCAACATTTATTGTGCTGCCATGAGATGAAACGTTAAGGCAAAGAGCTGTATGTGTATATACTGACTGTAAATAAATAAATATTTTTTTTTCTTCATTTATTTATTCAACAAAAGATGACCTGGTGCAATTATTTGTCATCAGTGGAAACTATGCCTAAGGTCACCTGCTGCATCTACACTACATCTTTTCTTCAGTTATTAAACCTGCATGTGAAGAGGCACCTGTACTACCTTTTACCCACCACATCCAGAGGCAAGTGAGACTGCGCTAAGCCTGGTGGTTAACCCAAGTACAATACCAGGTAGGTATCATGCAGAACACACTGAGCTCTATACAACACCATCAGCTCATACATGGCAGCACATTTACCTATTGATTTAGAGCAGAATGAAAAATAACAATCCACTGAGTTTGAGAAAAGTTACAGAGCTAACAACTATACTTCCACCATGTGAGAACATTTGTAATAGGCAATAAAACATGCTGTTCAATATTATATGTAAGCTTATATAACTACTGACTTAAAATGACAGTGTAATTCTTAATTATAGTTAAAATTTATAAATTAATCAATATGTATTGTTCTTTAACGCTCAATGTTAATTATAAATAGCATTGACTGTTAAGTTAAGCACATGAGTAACACTCCTCCATTTTTGAAATATTAGGCATCCTGTACACAGTAGTATTAAATTATTATCATTCTTATTATTATTTAATAGTATTAAATAATGTACTCTTTCCATACATTTCAAGTTTAGCTACAGCTTGCCACTTACAAATTGTGTGGATCTACAGGGCTGAGAGCAGAGAGTATATATAACAAATGAGCAAAGATGGGATAGAGGATTTATTTGTAAAATAGACTCTTTGGTAAGGGTGGACTTGTCCTTTAATTTCTCAGCTTTCCTTATTGATCATAATGTTTCCTCACTCAAAACATCCCACTTTTACATGTTATCACGGAAAACAATTTTCATGTTCCTGAGGTGAATGAAACCTATCTATTGCTACTGAAAATATATTGAATTTCCTAAAATTGTGAGTGTAATTTGTTCCATTACTTATAGCGCTCCCTTATGTGACATAAGAATATACTACCGAAAAGTAACAAATTTAACATTATCGGCTAATCATTTTACTGGTCTATACATCATTAATCACCTCACATAGGCAAATTAAAATAATAAAATGATCATTTGACCATTGTTATCAAAAGGCAGCTGTGTCACTCCACTGCTCCAGCAAGATTTTCCCAGAGTGCTAACAGTTAGTCACAGCGTTAACAAAAACACATGACAAAAAAGGAGCAAATATGTTATCTTCAATTAAACTTTACCTGCCAAACAAATAATAACGATTAATCTAAATGAAAATATATTTATCAACATAGAAAATCATACATTTAAAACAATCCACCTTATGCAAATTGAACAATCATTGGATCAGATTCATCTGAATACATTGAATGACAATCTGATGGTGCACACAACCAAAATCATTCATGCAATTTGCAATATATTTAATATATAAATTTATCAAAATATTGTTTTAGAACATTTAGATTGTGGTATATAAGAATTATCTAATAGGTAAATATGTCCCTTTTCAGCTCCTGATTGGTATCCTTCTGGGTCAAAAAATTATTTTTAGTTACATGTTTGCCTGGTCAGTCTCCATCTCTGTGCACATGAATTAACCGGCATGCCCAATGAAGTGAAAGTCCATGTAAAAAAGCTTTTCTACATCACAATATAGTGATCCTTATTCATTAAGGAAAATAAAGCAAAAAAAAATGAGTACCTTTTCACCTTGGCAAAACCATGTTGCATTGGAGGGGGAGGCAAATTTAATATGTGGGGACTGATTTATAATTGGGATAGGATATGTCCTAGATCAATTTCAAATGTCAGTGTACAAGGAAGCTATCAAGTATTTATGCGCTACATGAAAAAACAGACAACATATATCTTATGTGCAAAATAATAAACTTGCACCCCTTGCATTGTAACATGGTTTTGCCAAGGTGCAAAGTTACTAATTTGTTTGTTTTACTTTCCTTAATGAATCAGGCCCAATATGTAATTTATATTATATCTATGTTCCCTTTCGCCTCCAAAAAAATAATAATATTTATTTTCTGGTGAGGGGAAGACCAATATCCCTTTCTATTTAAATGAGACATAAATATGAATAAATATATTTTTTTCTTAGGTTAACTAAATCCTGAGCTGTTATTAATGGAACAGACATTGTGGTTGTGCAAGCACCGCTGCAAAAACATGGAGGAGCCTTTGCCAGTGAGAACCGTGATACATAGTTATCACCGACAGTTTTTTACTGCTCTTTCTTGCTTATTTCATTTTGTTGTGTGTTATCTGAAGAGGATACAGTGATAAACACTGCAATTCCATTAGGCTAATCACTGTGATGTATAACAAATAAACAAACACCTTATCCAATTCATCCTCTAGCAAACAGGCATCCAGGTGGAGATCTTGAAATTGATTTTCTTTCACAGTTTTAATGACTTGATACATTTCCGCATAGTCCGCTGTTGTCAAGTGAGAAAAGTTCACATGTGGTGGGATAAGATCAAAGCTCAGAACGTGAGAATTCAAATAGCCAAGAATTTTCTCTGCATTTCTATAGAGAGAGAAAGAAGCAAACATGACAACAAGGAACTGAATACAGTATTACATTCTTGTGCAATGCTATGAGCACTATTATAAAGAGGGCAACCACAGGCATTCCTGCAATCAGGTGGGGTAAATATGAATGGTATTGGAGGAAGTGGCAGGGAGAGGGTTATATCTGTCCAGAGTTCCCCTCTCCCTCCTCCTGTCTCTGTCGCCACTCTTCTATGGGCTGACATCAACAGGGGAGATTTTCATTGGGGTCCTATTTTTATCCCCTATAAATCCTCAATGTAGAAGATGTTGCATGGTGAACTCATATGCTTATAATGTGCATCTCCTCCTGCCAATCAGAGGAGTGGCAACAATGATGGAAGAGAGTGAAAATCAAAGGCCTAGTTACATGAAAGTGGCCTGGCTTTGAAATATGCTTTAAAAATCATGGAGGGTGCACTGCTTGTCTCTGCAGCATTAGAAACTGGAATGGCCCTAAGCAAAGGCATAGTTACCATAGTAGCATGGAGAGCACCTGATAAGGGCCTGCAGCAGGTGGGGTGAGGAGCAGGCTCCTCTTTCAAAGCACCATATGCATATGTGGGTTTTTTTAACATTTGGGCAGTACATGGGGGTTCCTGCAAAATTGTAATATGGGACCCACAAATATCTAGTTATACTTCCGGCCCTGAGAGTAACATACAGCTCTATCCCAAACATAGAATGTGCCAAATTTACTTTGCATATAACAAAAAATAATTATTCATGTTTTAACATGTACACTTTATGCATGTGAAAGGCCAGATCTAAGCTCTATTAAGATTCAGGAGAGCATTAGAACTTTAACTACATTAAGAATTAGGATTTAGGATTGGATTAGAGTGTAGTCTTATGCTGTGTTTAGGATTACATTTTGGGGTATGTGTAAATGTACGGTTTTGGCTAATGTAAGGGCTTTATAAGAATTTGGATTCAGATACATGCAATTAAAAAAAACACACTTTAGGCTGCAATTTGACAGCTGTATATTTACGTGTACATTAGATTTGCCCACCCTAAATCAAGCTCGAAATCTGTAATGAATTGATAAAAATATTGTCAAATATTGCACCCTCCATGATTTCATACCATTTATAGTGATCATCCAAAGAGAGTTATGTAAGACAAGAAAAAAATGTTTTAGAGTTCAGAAAAATTATTGTAAATGTTTATAGATGGAGACGGCAGTTCCACAAGTCCTAAAGGGGACCTATTTTGGGAGAAAGTTCTACAAGAAGTACAACCAGAATGCTAGGTAGCCTGACTAGTTTGTTAATCACTCCACTGGCTGCCTCTGCTCTAGGAGTCTTCTCAGCGCTGCAGGCCAGTTAGTATCACTGATGTATGTAGAGCATTGTCAGCAGAGAGACAGAGAACAGCTCAGATAAGTGATTAGCATAATGCCATTTTTCCAATCAGTGTACCATATTTAAAAGTCTCATGCACAATGTAACTAATTTTAATGTCTCTGATATGTGCCTAGTGCACAACTGAAACTAGATAATTTTACATAAGGAATGCCCCAGTCTGTCTGTCATACAGAGCAGTTACTGAAAATAAAACAAAATAAAAGTTGACTTCTCTGATCGCAAGACCTGTTACAAAGGCACATGACCTCATAATAGATAAAAGAACAGTCTGTAATGCTATACTGTTAATGACTCGTTCTGTCTCCCTCCACACATAGGTGGCAGTCAAAGCCATACTTCTGGCTACTCCATGTTTCTGTTTCTTCATGTTTTCTCTGCATAGTTTCCAGTTGAAATCTAGGTAATGTTTAGCTGTGACATTATAATCTCTGTATTTCCTTAGCATGCATAATCTAGATGTCTGATTCCTGGTACAATAGGCTGCATTTATAAATCTGGTGGTCTGTAGCTCATGTGAAATAAGCCAAAAAAGTTATTAAAGGTTTGGAAAACTGACTGCTGGCTCTGTTACATGCAGCACACCAAGTCTTGCAGCAGAAATATTATTATCATCATCATCATCATTTATTTATATAGCGCCAGCAAATTCCGTAGCGCTTTACAATTATATATCAATTTCTTTATAACTCTATTAAACAAATGAGATGGCAAATAAAAAAACAATGAAAAGAAGACATTCGGGTATAGTATAGAACAGGGGTGGGCAAACCAGTCCTCAAGGGCCAACAACAGTTCATGTTTTTAGGATTTCTGTCTGTAGAAACAGCTGGGATAATTACTGACCCAGCCAAATAGATTAACTCAGCTGTGCATGATTAAAGAAATCCTAAAAACATGAACTGTTGATGGCCCTTGAGGACTGGTTTGCCCACCCCTGGTATAGAAGAGTATACACTACACAACAGTACTAGATGATATTGGGAGGTCTTAATAAAATATTATGGGCACATAGGCAATAGGTTGCATTTCTTGACTGAAGTGCTCAGAAGGGCTTCCGTGAATTAATTACAGATTATGTTTGTGTTGTACATAAGTATAATTATAAATGGGTCAAAGATAAAAGTTTTAACAGCAGCAAAACAAAAGATACATTTGGGGTTTGGTTGTTTATTTTGAGTATGTAAAAATGAATACAATCTATCACTGAGTTGTTAAAAAGAGGTACGTATGCATGTGTACTTACAGTACTACACATTTCTCATTCATCATATTGGCTTTGAAGCCAAGGACAGCGAATACCACCAGAGTGGCCAGCACAGAGGTGAAGAAGTTGATAAAAGAGACAAGAGCTGCATCAAACTGGCAGTTATTATCCTGCTTGTTATAGCTTGAAAATGCAATCACACCACCAAAGCCCAGTCCTAGAGCAAAAAAAACTTGAGTTGCTGCCTCTCTCCAAACCTGTGGGTCCATCATCTTCTCAATCTAGAGTGGACATAGAACAAATTAGACACTTTGTCATCACTGGAGGAGTGTGATTGTGTGAAAGTGAAATCTGAACACTACCTTTGGTGTTAACATGTGAAGGATGCCATCAATAGATCCTCTTAGCAGTAATCCACGGACAAGAAAACATATCAGTACCACATATGGGAAGAGGGAGCTGAAGTACATTACCTGAAAAATAATACATCTCACTGTTATTTTTCAAATTATGTAACACTTTTAAAGGCATAAATGCTATAATCATATAAGATGTTTGCATTTTCCTTATTTCCTCCTACTTGCCCACAAATCAGTATGATGCAGCTCCCTTCCAAAGTTCAGGATTTGGAGAGCATCTAAAGAATTGATTTAAAAATGCAGATTATTATTTTCTATTGTTTCAATGATTATTAATATAAAATAATATGGTAATATTTTGTTTTACTAATACATTGCTATTAGGATTTTTGTAAAGCAGAATGTCCATGTCACCTCAGGCAGAAAAATTCTTAGACCCACCACTGATGGAGATCCCACGAGTAGTGAGAGTTGTGTATTTATAGAACGCTGTTTATAATTTACTGTTTTTTATGTTTGGAAGTTTCCTTCTTGATTATCAAATAACATTTTCCCACCTAACCTACTGTCAAATTATTGAAAAAGTAAAAATCTGCTATCAAGCCAATCGTCCACTATTCAACTGATTTTGTTTTTAATATTCCTATTTAATGTACACAGCTAAAATGACATTGTCTTTCTTTAGCAGCCCCTCCATTACCTTGCCTGATGACTGGATGCCTTTAATCATGGCCAACCCCACAATGCTCCAGGCAAACAATAGGCACAAGGTCATTTTCCAGTTGAGACCTCCACCCTCAGATATTGAATTTGAAATATCCAGAGTTTCCCGATACCAGAAGTATGTTGTAGCTGAACTTTTGTCACATTCGGCCTCTACCACTGGAAAACATAACAAATGTATCATTAAAATATGTTTCAGCAGCTCACTTGCTGGTACTAACCAAATCAAATCTAAAACATGTAATTTGGCTAAACATTTCCTGGACACTCTCTTATCTACTTTAGCCTGTGTTCTCTTGATAGTTTCACTAATTTGCCCTTTCTCTGATATCCATCCAGGCTATATTGCACTGCATTACTTTCACCAGGATGCAATATCCAGGGATTGTCCAGAAGGGTGTAGTACCTATTAACGGTACTGACTACCCTGACAGAGAAGAAGACAACAGGAGGAGACCGAATGCCTAGTAGAGCGACCTGAAAAAAAACCTACTTACCAAGATGCAGATGTCTTCGTGGGACGACTCGTTGTGTTGCCGACTGTGCAAGATGTCAGCAGCACACAACTTCTTCTCTGTCGGGGTAGTCAGTACCGTTAAACTGACTACCACCGGTACGATTTGTGATGACGTCATCTTGCACAGTCGGCAACACAACGAGTCATCCCATGAAGACATCTGCATCCTGGTAAGTAGGTTTTCTTTTCAGGTCGCTCTACTAGGCATTCAGTCTCCTCCTGTCGTCTTCTTCTCTGTCGGGGTAGCCAGTACCGTTAAACTGATTACCATCAGTCCAGAAATTAAAGTAATTACCATGAGCACTGACAGTGTGGTCCTATAACTATAGATAGTTACTTTGAGTACTTCTGGTCAACGCACTGTGGGGCAACAAACAACTGACAACTCTTCAACCACTTGTGAGTACTGTACCTTTGCCCATGAAGAGATCTTCCACATGTGCAGAAATGTATCTAGATATATCTAAACTATTTATGGAGATGCCTATTTATCAACTATCGTGGTAGTATTTTAGAGACTCGATACCTGTTCTGTTAACGTCATTTAAGGATGGCATTGTTAACAAATAGCAAAGCTAAAAGACCTAATTTATTGCTGCAATAAAATAAAAATACTTTTGTAAGATTTAAAAATGAAAAGGGCTATTGTCCAGACCCCCTAGAAAACAAATATTATTTTCTTTCAGGGCGGTTAGATATAATATAACTTTTTTGTTAATTATAACTACCTTATTTATTTAAACATCTTGGGCCTGATTCATTAAAGATCTTAACTTAAGAAACTTCTTATTTCAGTCTCCTGGATAAAACCATGTTACAATGTAAGGGGTGCAAATTAGTATTCTGTTTTGCACATAAGTTAAATACTGACTGTTTTTTCATGTAGCACACAAATATCAACTTTGAATTTCAGTGTACAAATAAGCTATCAAGTATTTGTGTGTTACATGACAAAACAGTCAGTATTCAAGCTTTTAAAACCAGCTTCCAGTTTCATATGGCCACATGGCTCCTGGACATGCTCAGTAAAGATAAAAAGGGCTCCAAATTAACAAGTAACTTTATCACAATGGATATGTTTCAATGTGACAGTTATGTAACTCTCGGCTGCAAAGGCAATAAAATAATGGACTTTTTTTTTTTTTCCGCACTATGCGCTGCTAAAAAAATTACAGCTTCCATCACAATATGCAGCCAGTGCAATGACCGACAAAGAATTGCACAGTTACTAAAACATTTAGGGCCTGATTCATCAAGGAATGTAACCAGCGATTTTGTGCATACAATCATCACTCTGCATATTCCGAGGACCGGCTCAAATGTCACAGAATGCAGCAACGTTCAATTCATCGTCAAATGCAAGGGACACTTACTTACGGCAGCCTCTGATTCAAGCTCTGGACATCTCAAAAGTACTTGTTTCTTAGCTGTATCTTTTGTTCCAGCTACAGGTCTAGTTTAAGTGCCGATTACTAGTAATGACGGCTGAGCATGCATGCTATTACATGTGTTTGCAATCAAAGCAACTGTAAAAAATTATTTCATGTACAATAGACATTCAATGCCTATATTATTAACTGGTGATATTAGTTGTATAGTTTTTTTTCTACTCAGTCTTTTGTGAGTTTATATTCCACATATGTATTGGACATATCCTGTATAGTACAGCAGACCTACACCCGTAATTCATCACCACACGCATCTTCACATCCATTCCTTGTTGAATTCGGACATACGCCTACCCTATTTATGTGCATTTTAAAACGAACGCACATTCTGCTCAGTATGCATCCCTTGATGAATCAAGTGTGAGAAAGATCAATCTGGCAGCCACATACTAGTACAGTTGCCAGTTAGAATCATTTAAGGTTGCCTAGCAGAGTGTTAAAATAATCAAGATGGTATATGAGGTAATACAGAATTATAGTTTTAGTACTGCCATTAGTAAGGGATAAGTTTTTTTACGTGGAGGGGACATCATTTTGCAAGGAATTAAATGAGAGTAACGGCTGTCATAGGATTTTTTTTAGAAGCTCTCACTTCTGAATGGAGACTCCTTAGTAGTAATGTAAACTGAAACAATGTCTGAATAAACTAAACTAAACAACTAAGAGTGCTTGGTAATTGTGTGAGCAATTTTTTTTTATTTAAATGAATCTGAATGCAGGTCTTCAAAATAGTTTTAAACTGTGATAAAATTATGTTTCTGGCCTCCCAGTGGAGCATGTGCAGCCCAGAAATGATGTGGGCCTTAAGAGATTGTATCTAGTCAATGTGTGATTTCTGTGTCACATGTCTGCACTGAAATGTTAATAGCTAAAAAGAGTCTATTTAGTATACAAGACAATATTTATTCAAGCCTGTCTTTCAAGCAGTTGAAAAGTGCTGCAAATTATTCTGAGATCAGGACCTGTGTATTGCTTATACAGTTTTTGGTATTTGTATGCTTGTAGCAGACATAAACCTAATCTAGGTTTCAATCTTGAATTTGTCTTGAGTACTATGAGTTTTTATCAAGATTTGGGTCATGCCAAATGCGTAGCATTTAGTCAACCTAATCCAAATGTCAATTTCCCTACATTCTTAGTTTGAAAGCGTTGTCTCATCCAGGAGTTGAAATTACACATAAAATTTATTGCATATGCCTCTAGAGTGTAATATTACCATACACACGAAGTATGGTGATTTGCATATAATTTTTAATGAACTTGATAGTCAGCTCTGCATGTTCAGAGATCTACACTACCAGAGACTAGTAATCAAACCAGTGGTCTACAGAATAGTGTATTCTTTCAAAATCAAGTTGTGCAAAATTATTGGTACTCCTAAAGTGTAATTTAAGTAAAACCAAAGTAATTAGCAATAACCTCTGTATTTTTATTGCCCCTAGTCTCCAGGAACACCATTATTGGTTATGACCATTTTCTGTTTCCCTGGGGTATAAATATGAGGTTACACACATGTAAAATCCCTTCGTCCTCTATCAACATGACTGAAACCAAAGAGCTGGGATCTCTCTCTGTCTCTCTCTCTCTAACTCTCTCTCCTCCCTCTCCTCTCTCCTCCCTCTCCTCTCTCCCTTCCTATCTTCTCTATATCTCCTCTCTCCCTCTCCTTTCTCTATCCTCTCTCTCTCCACTCTTCTTTCTCGTCTCCTTTCTCTCTCTCCTCTCTCTGTCCACTCTTCTCTCTCTCCTCTCCCTCTCCTCTCTCTATCCTCTCTCTCCACTCTTCTCTCTCGTCTCCTTTCTCTCTCTCCTCTTTCTGTCCACTCTTCTCTCTCTCCTCTCCCTCTCCTCTCTCTATCCTCTCTATATCTCTCTCTCTCCCTCTCCACTCTCCTGTCTCGCTCTCCTCCCTCTCTTTTCTCTACTCCCTCTCTTCTCTCTCTCTCCTTCATATTAGCAATGACTTACTATTCACAGTTCCATTTTTCACAGTTGGACATTCTTTCCAAGGCAGAGGGTACTGAAAGGACTGAAAGAAATAGAATATGCTCCATCCAATGATAACATTATAATAAAGCCCAACAAAGAAGCAGACCTAAGGAAAATGTGGAGAGAATAACATTGATACCAAGATCACTGAAAAGTCCTACTGTCATACCAAATGTAATTACATGCACTCTCAGTTCACATAATGTAATTAAAGTAATGAATACATATCTATGTTATGTGATAGAATGACTTGCCTTGTTAATTGTTCAAAAGGAGCATTGTCACGGGGAATTTTTAATAGTGCAGAAAAGATAAAATAAAAAAAGGCTCATGCAGCCATCTCTACGCTCCAATTGCAGAAGGATCAGATGTTCTCTTGTTCTTTTAAAGTATTTAATTAAAGGCTGTCCAAAGTATTAAAATTGCATTTCGGAATGGTTCATACAATACAGAATAGAAGCTGGCTAAAACTGGCCTACAGTGAACTACTTACAGCTTAGATATAGATTTGCCAAGATGTCCTTACATTGATTACGACAATAACACTAATAAATAACAGTGCTATTTATTAGCAGATTTGAATAAACTACTTTAAAATGTCTAATTTGCATCAATTGAGAAAGTAATTAACACTGCAGTGGGGTTAATAAAGCCATAGTATGCATTGAGATCTAGGTGGCAGTAGTGCTATGGTGACGAAATGCACTTGTGTAGCCTTTAAAGATTAAACGACACCTGAAAAACCTGAATGGTATATTGTACTGTCATATTTTTTTTTTATAATTTGTAAATGGTTTACTCCCTTTATTCCTTTATTCTCATATTGACTTAAGAAATCTTATGCGGTGTATTTCTTCTTTTGTGGGGCATCTGTAGCTCCATGTAAGATCTCCCTTCAATGTCCAGATCCCTCCAAGCCACACCCCTTTTCTGACAAGCCACATCCCTTTTTGAATCTGGCAATTGGCACTGTTGGCAGGTATGCACGTTAAAAGTTGTGGATAGCTGATACATATCTTGCAAATGATAAAACTAAGATCACTGCTACAGCACGGTTGATCAAGACAACCGAGTAACACTACTGTGGTAAGGTTTCCATTGCTTAATACCCACTTTCCTCACTTTTGGTGGATTTAATTTTGTTATATGGAAATTATTCCCACTAGTACACTTGTGCTTAACTACCACATGTGTGTATAATCCTCGAATACTCTCTCTGATGCCAGCCGACAGTGCCTACAGTGCTCTGGCAACTATGAAATCCTTGGTCTCCCACTGTTCTAACTATCATTTGAACCTCCAGGAACAAAGGGCTATTAATCAAAAACATCTGCCAAGATTGGAAGTCCTCATTTGCCATTCCAAGTCAGTAAGATGGCAGAAAACCATGGTTACTATGGATGGAATTCTAAGCACAGTTTCAATGAGGTTCTGGGCAAGCCTTGTTTTTGTTATGGACTAAAAATTAGTCTGGTACCTCAGTAGCTGCCCTTGTACAGAAAGAAGGGTGATAGATGAGCTAAATCTGATGTTTATAGCTATTTATGTATTTTTTTTTAGCACCAAAACAGATTTCTGTTCAAATGCATTTTTTATTATTTTTTACCTCAATTAGGCAATTAATCATTACACTTGGTAATTCTATATAATACTAATAGATGCCTGTTTAAATCTATAAATACATAATTTTCTCCGATTAGGTTTGGTTTCGTGACTTGAGAAAAGTATGTTTTCCCAACTGACATCATCATACTTGGAGGTACTTCCCACAATGCTCAAATCAGCCACACATAAACTGATTCAAATACTTTTTTTATACTTTGAATGAAATGGGCCTTTTGCATTCAGCCTCCTCTAAAAGGTTTAATTTGCTCCTAGCTATTTTCTCCACATGACCTGGTCTTGTCCTAAGGATAGTAGTACTCACATTCCAACATTGGGTTTATAGATTCAGCTTTGGTTCTACCCACTGTCTTCCTAAAATCTTGCTAGGATTTGTGTTTTCACTTTCTGGGGTTGGTGGAGGGAGTGGCCTTGCTACCCAATTCTGCTTCTGTATTAGAATAGGAAAGCATTCCGGATTAAAAGGAAATCCTCTACATCACCCACTGCGGCACACTGAAAAAAAATGGTTAATGACCTATTGAAAAGATCTGGAGCCCGTGGAGTAAATGTATCAAGCTGAGAGTTTTCTGGTGGGTTTGAAAAACCAATTAGATTCTAGCTATCATTTATTTAATATATTCTACAAAATGATAGCTAGAATTTGATTGGTTGCTATAGGCAACATCTCCATTTTTCAAACCTGCCAGAAAACTCTCAGCTTGATACATTTACCCCGTGTGTTGATTGCCTTCTGATTGTTCATAATGATTCCAAAGTTGGTAACTGTTCTTATTGCTTATGACTGCATTGTTTAGTACTCATATGTCTATAAAATACCAAAACCTGGTATTTGGAGCCAGTCGCCTACCTAGTTTCCTCTCACCGCCACTTTTACATTGTATCTTTCTTTCACATTTCTTGTTTAATTGTTGTTCTTTGAAAAGTCATAACATTCTGATTAAAAATGAAGACTGTATCCAGATAGACAATATATAAGGGAAGAAATAAAATAAATATTGCACTTATTTTGTTAAATTGCTTTCCTTCAAATTGTTTTACATATGACTGGCCTGCCAAAAGCAGTATAGACATGTCTATATCAGAAGTAAGCAAACACAGAATACAGTTTGAAAAATTATACATAACATTTCCAACCATGACTAATGAGTATTGATCACAAAAGAAACATCATCAAAGCCCTTTATGACAACTGTAGCTTATTGGGGAAAAACCAGAGCAGAAATGTTTGAAGCTAATGCTTACAACACAGCTAGCATAGCCAATTCCTCCCAGTCGAGGGCAGATGTAATTCCACACTCCGATGCTGCCTCTGCGAATTCTCTGTCCGACAGCCAATTCAAGGAAGAAGAGAGGAATGCCAATTAAAATGAGCAAGATCAGGTAGGGGACCATGTAGGCTCCTAGAGAAATAAAGAATTAATTCAGAGTCCTAAAACAAGAGGAGGGTTCAAATGCCAAAAAAGTAACAAAATAAATACATAACCAAAATAAAAACTGCAAACGACAAATAAAAATAAAATATTTAAGGGAACTCTTTCTTTTTATTCATAAACACATCTACATTCTATTTCGGTGGTAGTCAGCATATCGATGCTGACTACCCCGACAACACTTACCCCGACTTGAGGACTCTGAAGAGCTCCTTCCCGACGATCATCGATGACAACTACTCTTGAAAGCGATTTCAACCAATCATGATCAAGTAAGAAGCCGCCTCCAATTCATGATGTATTAAACATGGCGACGGTATTATCGTTGTTGTTAAGGGGGTAATGTAAGTATGTGCTCATGTACATGTGTAGTTTACAAAGCCTTCTACATAGTACATGAGTGCATACTTACATTACCCCCTTAACAACAACGATAATACCGTCGCCATGGTGAATGACGTCATGAAATGGAGCCAGCTTCTTACTTGATTGTGATTGGTTGAAGTTGCTTTAAAGAGTAGTTGTCATCGATGATCGTCGGGAAGCCATCCTTTGGAGTCCTCATGTCGGGGTAAGCCTTGTCGGGGCACTCGGCATCGATATGTCGCACCCCAACCAGCTGCCGTAGCCAACTTTGGTTTTCCTACGGTTATTATGCAGAAGCTCCCACTTAATAACCATTGAAAGCCATGAAAGGCTGACCACCAAGGAGAAAAGGAGTCAGGAGGCTACGTAAGATAGAAGCATTGAAGATGATGTATATAATTGGGTAGCCATGGTCAAATTACATGTGTCATTGAATGCCTCACAGTCCCACCAGTCCTTGGGGACAGTTTTCATCTGTTGAAGCCATCAAATAAGTATTAATATATATATATATATATATATATATATATATATATATATATAAAATTAATACTTATTTGATGGCTTCAACAGATGAAAACTGTCTTTCAACAATATATATATATATATATATATATATATATATTGTTGAAAGAACTCCCAAACACCTACGAGATGACATGATGAAGCAGGTTGCGTCATCGTACACCTTGCCCTCTCTACTTGATGACATGAATACCCCTATTCTCTTGATTTCTTTTTCTTCTCCTACTTGCACTTTTGGCCTTAGGGTAAAGACAAGTGGAGTTATTTGTATTATCTCTAATGTGTTACGCTATTTTAATAATTTGTATCAAACAAATGTCACATTAAGAATAGAATATAAATGAGGACTGATATTCCAAATGCTTTTAAGATATATGATTAGGCAATACTTTTTGGTATGACATTAGATTTGGGTATTTAGCCAAGTAATTGTATAGAATAATATCCCGCTTAATATAAAAACCTATGTGAGGCATGGTGTTCCTTGAGCCCAGAGTATACTGTGACATCTTCACTTTCAATCATATTTGCTATTCTAAGTCTATTGTGGGAAAAAAATATCTCTTATCAAAAGACTGCATTCTTGACCAAATTTAATTGAGATAACAAGAAGAATAGTCATTTAATAAGCAACTTAATTTGCAGTACTGTGGTCATTTGTCTGAATATATTTTTAATGTGGATATATATAATATATATATATATATATATATATATATATATATTTATTCTTTTAAAAATATCATGTTTATGTATTTATTAAAATGGAGTTTCAGATAAGCTGGAAGTTATTATTATTTAAATTACAAAACTATTTTTTAATATTATATAGACTATATTTTTAATATTGCTCAATTGAAATCAGTATAAGAAGTGTTTGAACCACACTTTATATGATTAGCAGCACTGTCTGTATTTTTGGTATAAGTTTTTTAATTTAAGTTATAGGGATGGCACTTACTCTATTTAGTCAGTGAAGGGAGACTATTGAATTTACTTGCGAATTCATTGGATTAATTTTAGCGCTTGCAGATTACTATTTGCATGATCATCGACTTTGACTTTGTTCTCATGATTCTACATGGTCCAACCAATTAACTTCAGCTTTGTCCTTTACAATCCATCCATCCATCCTCTCAGATCTAAGCGGCTTGGCCGGTCTCTCCTGGGAGCAATTGTGTCAAATGTATTTGTAAATGCTCCCATACCTTGACAAAGCTGCTGTTGTAGGTTATAGAACTGAAAAAGTAAGACTTGGTACACACTACACATGTAATGTGTAGTGTGTCGGTAGATAACACCAATGTGTTATCTACCTACACACTATAAACGTTTTAAACTATTTTTGCACAATTTATCATCTGAACTGTATTTTTTGCCTGCCATAACCTCGTCTCAAAAACTCCGTACACACTGATGCAATATATGGTCTCCCGACAGCAATATGCTAAATAAATTTAAATAAAATACATTATTCTCATTTGACTGATGTTCTGACACCGCACCACATGGGAGACGTAGAGACAACATCATAAAGACAACTTCATAAATGTAAATATACACGCCCAGAAAGGGCTCATTGTTTGAGGAACTACCGGTAGTTGGTTGAGCAATTATCATGATTTTATACACACTGCAGGATTGGAACGATCTTGGAATGATATTTACAGATCTACTGAACAATAAAACGACTATCTGTACTTTGGAAAGACTATCGTTCATCGTTTAAGTGTACACACAAATGCGATATTGGCCCAAACTGTCATTTATCGCTCTAATGACCCAATAGTCGGCTGAAAACACTGTAGTGTGTACCCAGCCTAACTATGGTGTCCTTCACTGAGATTGTTGACAGTAAAACTTTTACATTTGTGGATGCTATTATTAGCTCTTTTTTATGACAACTTGTATTTTAGGTGTAGATCCTTTGAAACAATGAAAGCACATGAACACGTTCTAGAGGGCAGCACGGTGGCTCAGTAGTTAGCACTTCTGCCTCACAGCGCTGGGGTCATGAGTTCAATTCCTGACCATGGCCTTATCTGTGTGGAGTTTGTATATTCCCCCTGTGTTTGCGTGGGTTTCCCCCGGGTGCTCCGGTTTCCTCCCACACTCCAAAAACATACTGGTAGGTTAACTGGCTGCTATCAAAATTGACCCTAGTCTCTCTCTCTCTCTGTCTGTCTGTGTGTGCGTGTATGTTAGGTAATTTAGACTGTAAGTTCCAATGGGGCAGGGACTGATTTGAATGAGTTCTCTGTACAGCGCTGCAGAATCAGTGGCGCTATATAAATAAATGGTGATGATGATGATGATATCTTGCTTGCATGATCTTAGTCAACCTTGCTGTGAGTTTATCCATAATTCCTTTTAACTGAGGGTTCGTTCACCCATTTGCACATGAAATCTAACACAAGCTAGATGTGTTTTGGAGATACTTTTTTTTTACAGATTTTCAATGCACTTGTGATGCATTGCACTTTTACCAATACAATCTATAGCTATGGTGTTTACATGAGAATTGTTTGTGTCACATTAAAATTTTAGGACCCAATCCTGGAAACAAACGCATATTCATTCTGTTTTTAATGCGGTTTTCAGGAGTTAATTAGCAGCTAAAAAACATATTTACAGCAAAAAAGTGTGAATAAGCCCTGAAGGTTTCAAATAGTGTAGAGGTGCTGGCTGATTCCATACTGTATTAATTACAAGCTGTGTGCACTCTGATGTTGTATCACATTCTGTGACTTCAGGACAATACATATAAATCGCTTTAATTTCAAAATACTGCTAAATTCGCAAAATGTCAGACTGTCATTTTCCACCAGGATTTTTTGTGTTAATGAAAACCCCATACAACCCCATATAAAACACATAACTATTCATTAGTGCAGTGGTGTGACATATATATCTGCATAAAATTTAGAAACCTTAAACTTGTATCCCTGTCAAACTAATTCAGAGAACATGTCCCACTCACCTCCACCATTTTTCTGACACAAATATGGAAATCTCCAAACATTGCCCAGACCCACAGAGTATCCGATTTGTGCCAATATATACTGTAGCTTGCTGTTCCATGCTGGTCTGTCCTCCACTTCTGTGTTATCTTCCAGTTGTTTTCCTTTAAATTCATCTCCCGCTACATTTAGGGCACTTGCCTTGTGATCTATTGGCTCTTCGTGGGCCAACAAGTCAGCAACTGATTCCGTGACATGCTGGTTGTTATGTTCTCGCTGAGTCACTTTACTCTGTTTAGGCATTTGGAGAAGAGGAGGTAGCTGGAGATTGAGGGGGAGGATACAGCAGATAAATAATCCAGCACAAAGAAGCTATTTAATACTGGCTTCCATGCAAAAGAGATCTAAAAAGAAAAGAGACAGGTGAAGCATTTGTGTTTAACAACATACAGTTTGCTTATTACGTTTTATGCCACAGGTCAAAAATAAGGTGTAATACTGATATATCATTACTAGTGCATTGCTAAAAAATGGGATCATATGTAAATATAGATGGGGTAGACTTTATTAAATATAATGTGGATTGTACAACTAAAATAGCATATCATGGGCTACAACCATGTTCTTCACTGGAAATGTGTGATATTGATCTATCAAATTGATTAATTATAGGGAACAATGTGAACCAGATAGTAGCATAAAGACCACCTAGTAGATAAGAGCTGAGTGCAGAACACACATTTGGGTAAATGTATTAATCTGTGATCCTAGCAAATCTTCAATATTTGGAGACTTTGCAGGGTAATTTTAAAATGGCAATGTGTTTTAATGTAAAAGTTGCCTTTAAACACATTGCCATTTTAAAACTGCCTGGCATAGTCACCGAATATTCGCTAGAATCGCAGATTAATACATTTACGTTATAGACTCCAAGCTACGACTTTTTGTGACCCTAACCAGCCCACTAATACTCTCAGACATAGGTCATTCTGGAATGTGCAGAGTGTTTAGATTGCCATCCAGACCATCTACACAATATACAAACAGTAGCCACATTACACGCTAATGCAAACCGAAATACTGAAGAGGATCCTGTTTGCAAGACCTGGTAATATAAAGGGCATGGAGAAAAGTGAAACACACTCTAGCCATGGGAAATACAAGCCAAATTGGCAGATAATTCAGTAATATGTGATTATTAATGTTATCATTTATATTGCCTGCATATTCAGCAGTGCTTTCCAAAGAATATTGAATGCTTCCCATCAGTTGTTACCCCATTGAAGATTACAGTATAGATTACCTAACAAGGATGCACATTAGGGTCAATTTTGTCAAAAGCCAATTGACCTATAAGTATTTATCGGGACTGTGGCAGAAAACTTGGCAAATGAAGGAAACCCACGCAAACACGAGAAGAACATACAAATTCTACACACACAGATTTTAATTGAAACCACGGTTCCAATGCTGTGAGGCAGTAATGCTAACCACTATAAGAATGTACCATCCAAAATGGTAAAGATAGGAAGAGCTGAGGAATCAACAGATGAATTTGATTATTGTCAGCATAGATCTGGTACAAGAAGTCATAATAGTTCATCATATACCAAGGGATGTGTGATTACCAACAGAAGAAGTCAGGTACACTTTCGGTATACAGACATAACTTTGGAGTGGAGGGATATAGCAGTGTCCTGAGTTATGGAAACCAAGAGAATTGAGAGTATTGAGGTGCAGTCTCTGCTCTACTATTACACATGCTGTCACTCACCGGACTATGAGTGCCTCTAGTTTTAGACATGGGTCTCTCTCTCTCTTGCCGGTGCCTGTCTTGCACCGCGGCCGTCCGCCATCTTGACCAAAGGATTGCGCATGTGCAAGACCCACGGACAGTTAAAACCTTGTTCCTAGTCTCATTGGATAATTAATCACCTCTCACTATTTAAGGCACCTGTTGCCCTATTACCTTTGCCTGTTCTTGGTCCTCATTCCATTGAGACACCGAGGAGTTTCCTGTTCCTGCTTGTGCTATCTGTTTGCTGTGGACGCTACCTGCACCTGGACAAGTTCTTCTCTCCACATCAGTGGTAATACCTGCCAGCCGCAGACCGCTCCATGCTACCTTGTATCGTATCTGCACCTGGACAAGTCTTCTCTCCACATCAGTGGTAATATCTGCCAGCTGCAGACCGCTCCATGCTACATTGTATCTTACCTGCGCCTGGACAAGTCTTCTCTACACATCAGTGGTAATACCTGCCAGCCGCAGACTGCTCCATGCTACCTTGTATCTTACCTGCACCTGGACAAGTCTTTGCTTCATGCCAGCGGTAACACCTGTCAGGAGCAGCTTACTCTACTACTTTGCATGTTACCTATTTTTGGGACTAAAGTCTATAGTTTCTCGGGAGTATAGCTGCGAGTCGCTGACTCTCCTATTACATTGTTGATTGACTGTTTGCATAGACTTTCTCCAGTTGTCAAGTATTTGCCTGCTGTATGCTACCTGCGTGCTAAGCACTTTGGAACTCTCTTCTCCTTTTATCACTACTCATCATTCTGCCGTGCTACCATTGTTTCCACTGCTCAGAGACTATGCATATATATCATTGACATTCCTTCTTCCATCCAGTTTGTACAGTTCCGTATATTCACCACACTCCCCAGAGGGCCGCGACCTGCACAATGGCAGCCGCTAAAACCATACTTCCTTGCGGGAGTTCCTGGAGAAGACCAGCCACTGTGTTAGACTCCGCGCCTCTGGTGAGTAAAGCTACACCTGGTGAATTCTGGGTAAAACTCCTAGTGCCCGTGACACATGCTTGGACACAGATGATAGATTTGCAAATGTGTGTAACTAAGAATTCTGCATTCTATGTACAAATAAAATAGCATCTCTTTTACTGGTTCACAAAAGTGGGCTGTGGAATTTGTCTTTGTATGTCTATTTTCTAGATAACCCCTCTCCTTCTAGCACCTGCTGTATATTTATACAACTTGATTGAGCAACTTCCATTTCTGTACTTTGCACAAATGCTCCTAGCTGCCATATATGTAGACACCTGTAGAATCAGGCTGGTCTCCTGTAATGTGTACTCTTTACCTCTTCAAGTTCATTCTCTTAAACTCTTCTCACAAAACAAAATCTGATTTTTGCAAGTATGCACATAAATTAGGACTGGCATCTGATGATTCTTAAAGTGGATGGTACTCTAATTTTATTAGTCAGAGCTACCCAAATTGTATGGAATTGGCGGGGTTACCTTGGGGGTTTTATTGAAAGAGTGGTTTAGAGGGATGACATTGTTTAATGTACATATAGCTTATAACTTTAGCTACTGTGGATATTTGGGAAACCACAGTTTCAACTGTTCATCTTGCAATATATGTGCCCGGAGATTACTTATCGGGATCTGGATTCACAGCACTCCTCTCCTGGTGAGTCTTAGTGCTCTGTTTACCAGGTAGACTCCTCTTTCCCATAGTTGGACCCCCTCTAGTGGTGGGCACTTGGTAACGCTGTTGTTACATTGCCCACCTATTTCAAATTAACTATTTAATCCAGCTCTCTGCACAGTATGGTGCCAGAATATTAGGTCTCCTTTACTTCAGCATTCATTGTGATGCTTTTCCATGGCATTTTCTGTGTACCAGTTCACCAGTTTGTTTCCTGATCTTGAACCTCTGCTTGTGAGCTTAACTTCAGCTTGTCCTGACCATTCTCCTTGCTTGCTGATTTTGTGTCATCTCCACCTATCCATTTACTACCTGGCTTGTCCTGGCATGCTCATTGGCTTTTGTGTACCAGCCTGTCACGTCTAGAACCTGGGCAGATGGCTGTGACCTGCTTGTCACCTTGCAAACTAGACCAAACT
Organism: Mixophyes fleayi; assembly: GCF_038048845.1. Lineage (NCBI taxonomy): Eukaryota > Metazoa > Chordata > Amphibia > Anura > Limnodynastidae > Mixophyes > Mixophyes fleayi. The sequence continues at coordinate 256,271,814 of NC_134403.1, forward strand.
CCCTTGCGGGGCTTCCTGGTGAAGACCAGTGGCATGTTAGAGGATGTGCCTCTGCTTATGGTGGTGCTAATCCTGACTAACAGTTTAGAATTCATACTTTCCTAGCGTGAAAGTGACAGAAACAACAATGTTCCCTATTTGCATCAGATATATTCCAATGGGAACTATGTGTGTGCCCTTCAGAATAGAGTGCATCCAACGTAACCTGGACTTGCACAGTAACCCAGTTTCCACTTCCTACTTTTTTGGGGGGAAAGTTTCTTGGCAGAGGTCCAAGATGTGTAGTCAGCACTATTGGGGCATCAACCTTTAGGCACTTCCAATATGTGTAGAGCAGGAATCGACCTAAACAAGCAAATTGATGTGCCCTAAATATATCATCACAATGTACCTTTTACTAGATCCTGTCTTTCTTTCGTATTTTTGGTATAGCAGCATAGTGGTACCTGCCCTGTTGAGTTGGAGCAATGCATTTTTCTTCTCCCCTCTTGAACAACCTGTGATTCCAAAGCCTAAACATACTCATTGCTGTGAAAACATGTCATTAAATGTCCAAAGCAATATGAATCTTGTCTGAGCATGATTTTATCTTCAATGTTTGGAAAAATATTGACCTTGCACACAGTGGGCCTGATTTATTAAGGAAAATAAGGCATAAAAAATAGTGAGTTTTCTCCTGGACAAAACCATGTTACAATGAAAGGGGTGCAAATTAGTTTATTATTTTGTACATACGTTAAATACTTAGAATGTAGCACACAAATACTTGATAGCTTTATTTGTACACTGAAATGTAAAGTTAATCTAGGACATTTCCTACCCCAACTATAAATCTGCTATCACATTTTAAATTTACACTCTCCCTCCCAATGCAATGTGGTTTTGCAAAGTGCAAAGTTACTAAAATTTTTACTTTCCTTTATGAATCAGGCCCAGTGTTGCTACTGGTGAACCTTTGGCCATCCATAAGGTTCTATTGTCCTCACTTTCTTTGAGCTTAGCTGGGAGTACAGCAGGATTGGGCGATTACCCAGATGCTGGTCTGCTGAACAATGTAAGTCTTGGTGCAGGTTATACGTATTTTTCCCTCAATCCATGGGTAATAAATTGTATCCAAAGGCTGTAACATCTGTTTGCATGCAGATGATATGCTGCTCTACCTTTCTTGGTGTGTGGTGAGCTTGCCTAACCTTTTAAAAGTTCTTTCTCAATCATTTTAGCCTTTAAACTAAATATTAGTGGCAAACCACAGGAAGTCCGTTGATTTAACTTCTGTGAGTCAAAGCGTGATTTGAATGTTACCTTGAATTCTTCACCTATTTTGCAAATAAGATTTAACAGCCAGTCTCTACATGGGGCAAATAACTCTGTCTTATATGAAGCAGTTAAATCGAGTAGTGCTCTCGGGTCTTCCCTATCCTATCCTATCCTATCCTATCCCTTTAAAGGTATTGTATCTTTCACCCATAGAAAGAGCAATGTTTAGTTACTTTGGTGTAAAGTGAAGCCCGAGCTCCAGTGCAGGATTTTGATGCTGGTCAGAAATTTTGTTGGTTAAGGAATTCCAAAGTTAACTTAATGTTTATAAAGTGGCACATGTAGCTCAACTGCTGTAAGTGTATGTTTTGGGCATTTCAATATGTGTCTTTGGACTCACATTTCCCGCAGGCCTATATTGTAATATGCACCTACTAAAATATGTACCTCCACAGATCTGAAACACTAAAACTATGTTGTGGGATAGATATAAATTTGCCCCCAGATCCCAGGTAATGTCCTTGTGGAATAGTACAGTGTCCCTGATAGACATATATGCAGCCTCTGCTGCCTTTGGAACTGCAAAGGCAAATGAATTAGATTTGTCTTTGATATTGTAAGTTTATTTTTCCCTGGGGCTAATCAAAATATAAAATCCATATGACTCATACTAAGATAGTTGTATACCTGACACTGTCCATGCCAGCTTCGCTGCTCATCTTTCTTGCTAAGCTTTCAATCCCACTGTCAAAGATTTAGCTTCTCATGTCTAACTCCAGGGACATTATTTCCAGAATATATAATTTACTGCCCATTGTATCAACTCTTTTGGTTGTAACAGCACATTAGACTGCTCCTGGCACTCTGACTGATGAATGGTTAATCGCTATCCACCTGAGTGCCTGGAGCAGTCTACTGTTATGAGAGCTTCTTACTACTTCTTCTTCAAACCAGCTGCAATGTTCTGGGTTGCGTCCTCACCTGAGATCTTGGAAGCCTGCATAGTAAAGCACCAGTGATCTGAGGTTCGCATCTTGTCACCCCCGGAGACCTGACATCTGCATTCTATAACCCACAAATAAATGGTGTTTGCCTTGTATAATCAGAGATATAGGGCCTGCATTGTAAAGTCACTAGAGATCTGGGTGTCTATTTTGTAAAGTCACAAGATATTTGGTGGGTCTGCATTATAAATCTACCAGTGTTTTTGGGGGGTCTGGACTATAAATCCACACTGGTGGATTGATGGCAGCAAGCCTTTCAATTTACACTTGTAAACAAGAACCCTCAGCTATACCACTGAGATGATTAGCAGAAGTAAAGTGTTAAAGGGGCTTTGTTTAATGAGTGGCTTATGCAAATATTTTTAAATAATGTGTATATATTTTGTATAAGGAGCTACATGAGAATTGCATCTGTAGTTTCCTATGGAAAATTTGACCACTTACAAATGAACAGTAAAAACAAAGATATCCCAGGCGCAATATAAATTGAACAACTGGGTAGAGTGGATGAAAAAGTAGTGGATGATGGTGATAAATGACTAAGCTACAAACAATAATATTATTCAAACTGTATATTAGTTTTAAACAGTTGACAAAAGCAAGTGCACTGGATGTAAAGATTAAAATTACTCTATAATATGAATAGGTATCAGTAAGAGACAGTATGACAACTTATGTAGATAATATGGTTGAATAAGTTAAATATATTCAAGTGTAGATGAAAAGTCAGATCCAAGTCAAGTCCAACGAAATATATAAGTCCACATACTGATAAATGTAGTATCAGTATTGATTCAAGAACAGTTGTCCCTTTGGGGGCATACAAATTATTCTGTTAAGTCCATCCTTATTTGATTGTTAAGAAGCCAATTCAGATTAGCACGGCACAGGGTACACAGTCTAGTTGCAGAGTTATAGCCAGCCCACTGAAGGCAGAATAACAAACTTGCACAAACGTGTAGGGATAAGAGGGCATATTTAACAAATCAGGGTAGTGCACTATTGTGCACTTACGTGGAATTAAAGTCCCGATATGCCCTCCGCAAATTTATTAAAGGTGCATCGCAGCAGATATCATGGATATCTGCTGCTTTGCACTCCTGATCGTTTTTGCGAGCAGTCACCATTCAACAGAATGGTGACTGCTCTGGCCACAATCTAACAAGTCCCGGAATTTTTTTTTTTTCGGGAACTTGTCTTGATAATATACGCCAGCTGAAGCTGGTGTACATTATCAGAATTGAAGAAATCCACTGCTGTCAGCTCAGCTCCGAAGAGCAGAGCTGGACAGCGCATGTGTGGAGGGATCACATGATCCCTCCCTGTCACTCAGCGCGCTCTCTCTGCAACGATAGTTGCAGAGACAGAGTGGGGACTTTGTGCGCATGTGCACTGCACATGCGCAATTGAAGGAAGAAGAGGAACGAAGAGGAGATCCTGAGACAGCGCATCCGAAGAGGGGGGTAAGTGTGATATTTTCTATCACAGAAACAGCAGTTTTTCAGAACTGCTGTTTCTGTGTTCCCTTTTTAATAAATTTGAGAAATAGTTCAATCCTTATCCTTGCGATAAGGATTGATAACTATTTCTCACTTTTGCCGATTAATGATAAATGTGCCCCAAGGTCTCCACTTACAAGTAATGCTGGTGGCGGCTGAGAAGTTGCAGGACGGGGGTATCCATTCTGACTTACCCTTGTAGCTGGAATGTTACCCGGAGAATCCGGTCTGTTGAGCCGTCCTTCCTCTTTGCCACTGTGATACGAACAGATGTGTTTGGTGGCTGTGCTCCTGCGGTGTGTGTTTAATCCTTTGCGCATGCGCTGATTAGCTCCGTTTCTCCATCCCGATAGTAGTAGGAATGAAAAGTCAATGTAGGCAATGCTCATGAGCTGACTGATGAATAATCCTGGGTACTGTGCCTTTCGCCCATGCAAGCTTCGTCAGGGAAGTCTGGATTACAATTGAGTGTGAGGTGAAGTCCTCTCAATATAAAGGGAGACTCAATTAGCAATTACACTTCATCACTGGTCATCTCCAGCCATTGACAGTTAGATGGGGCCATGCTGGGCAGGATTCATTCGCCCTTTTAGGCACATGTGAAAGTCCAAAACAAAAACAAGTTCTATACTGTTTGGACAGTCTTAAGTTAAGAGTAATTGTAAAAGAAGAAATACTATTCGTATAATTAACATTCAGATTATTATATGTAGGTACATAATGATACATTGCAGGAATATTTTACTTGCAACGGCCAATCAAACTATAAGACAGCTGTAGCTGCATGAATGTGTTACATATGCAGGTGTTGATATACAGCAGTGCCTAATGCTAGAGAAGTCCACTGCATTATGGGAGGGATATGCATTATACGCCGCTAGTGGCATATACAAAAGGTTGTGATATTAAGCAGTGTCCAGTAATAGACAGAAATAAATACATAAATAATAAATGAGTATAAACTGCCTAATCAACAAATAGTGATCTCCTACATGGGTTAAGTGGACTACAGATTAATCAGACTCTTATAATAAATAAAATATAATTTGAGATGGCTCAAAACAGAAATGGTATGGCAAAGACGAATGATTAATATAACATTATTCAAAGGATGTAGCGGACTCTGAAGGTTAAAAGGTAGTGTATAAAACAGAACCCTCCATACTCACAGATTGCCTAAACGTTAGATGGTACGGGCAAAGGGGATAATGTGTAGTGAAATTCAAAACTGCGAATGAAGTAGCTCGATTAGAGGAAAATATTGGTATTGATCTCAATGTTAAGACCATGGGGTGACAAGGTCTTTAGGTTATAAATCCACTTTGTTTCTGCTTGTGAGATTAGTTTGACGAAGTTCCCTCCCCGACATGGTTTCTTAACCTTGCTGATCCCCAAAAAGAGCAGTTTGGTGGGCTCATGTTCATGATGTTCAAGAAAGTGCTCAGTAACGCTATGGGTTTTAAGTTAGTTTTTGATGTTCCTTATATATTCAGAAACCCTAGTAGACAATTTTCTGATCATTTTCCCTATGTACTGGTAGCCACAATGGCATTGTAGGAGGTAAATTACACCTGTTGAGTCACAGGTGAGTTTGTCCTTTATTTTGAAACTTTCCCCAGTAGCAGTAGATGTGAAATTTGTCACTGGTTTAGCAGCTTTAACCCTGCTGGTTTTGCACGCTATACATCTGTTACAATAGTAAAATCCTGTGGCACTTTCATTCATCCAGGTTCCTTCCTTGCTACTTTTTGTGATCTCTGGTGGAATGGTACTTTGTACTAGGCTATTTTTCAAATTGTTTGCTTTTTTATAGCTGAAGGATGGCTCCCACCTTTGCCAATTTATTTTTGGGGTGGTAGGAGAGAGAATTTGTATTAACTGACACAAATAATCTATATACCAGTCACATTGTTATGTGGCTGAGATATATTGACGATGTGTTTATCCTGTGGGATGGTGATGTGACCCTGTTTAATGACTTCACTGCTATTCTCAATACTAATGTGTTGAATTTGAAATTGACTTCAGAAATACATGGGACCAAAATAAATTTCTTAGATTTGACCATTTTCAAATCAGTGGATGGCAAGCTCAGTACCGATATTTATCACAAACAAATGGCCACTAATAGCCTACTACATTCGACAAGTTCACACCACCCGGCAGTTATTCGAGGAATTCCAAAAGGGGAAATGCTTCAAACATGAAGGAACTGCTCTAATGATGATATCTATGATTTGAGAGTGAAAGAACTCAAATCCAGACTTACATGTAGAGGCTATAGCAATAAGACTATTAATAAAGCTAGCAAAATGGTTAACTTAAAACAGGCCTGTCCAACCTGCGGCCCTCCAGGTGTTGTGAAACTTCAAGCCCCAGCATGCTTTGCTAGTAGACAACCTGTTGATAGCTGGAAGGGCATGCTGGGACTTGTAGTTTCACAAACATCTGGAGGGCCGCATGTTGGACAGGCCTGACTTAAAAGATAGGGAAACATTAATCTATGTGCTCCTACAGTGAAACCCGTTGATACAAGAATCCGTATGATTGGTAAGTACTGTCCTGAATGGAAACAAATCACCACCATCTTTCAGAAACATCTGAGCATCTTAAGATCTGATGAAGATTTAAATAAAGTTGTTGGTGACAAAATCTCAATGAGGTCTAAGAACTTGAAAGATCATTTGGTCCATAGTGTCTTAACCCAAGAAAAACAAACCACTAATAAACCACTGGGGTTCTTTAAATGTTGCTTATGCCGCACATGTCAATACATGAAACTGACCAATGAATATAACGAGAGACATTCAAAAACCTGGAAAATGAAACAATTTTTAAATTCTAATTCACCTAATGTCATTTACTGCTTAACTTGCCTGTATAACTTATGTTACACAAGTTAACCCGTGCAAGATACTCATGCATTCTAGTCAAATCAAGCTACTTAAGGTGTTAAAAAGGTTCTTGTCATCTTCATCGCCATACACACACGCCGCTAGGCTTTTATATATTAGATAATGCTAAGAATTTAGTAGGTCAGTGTAGTATATAACTCCGCCCAGCAGGTGGCGCTGCAGGTTGAGCACTCTGTCACCCGTTAGTTTTTTACACACACACACACACACTAACACACGCCGCTAGGCTTTTATATATTAGATAGGTATGACTACTAGACCACTCAAGGTTAGAATTTTGGAACATGTAGGTATTACAAGAAGAGCAAAGAAAGACAAGGAGAATTATAAACAACTCACAACCGTGGCAAGACATTTTTTGAGGTTCCACAACTCTGACCCAAAATCACTCCAGGCCTTTGCGATGGAACAGAGTATACTTGGCCTAAGAGGGGGCAATCTTCAACAAGAACTACTTAAGAGAGAAAGTAAAAAAAATTTTTTTTCTTATGAATAGTTTAAACCCATATGGTTTAAATGATTTTAACAACTTTATGGTATTTCTGTAATATCTCATTGATTGCTACTATATATAGACATAATCCATAATTATATTTATTTGTTCTTCCTTTTTTTTTTTGAGCCTCGTTTAAGGTCAGTTATTTTATTATGGCTGTATATCAAATACAGGTCTAGCTATTTACAGCAAACATCTGAGTTAAGGGCACGAAAATACTATACTCTATATGTATAGTAAAACATACATTGATAATTGGAAGTTAATAATAAAAACGTAATACATACTATATACTGAAAAATCTGATTAAAGTACGATGGTAACTATACATAACAACTTATGTTGAATTTATTATCCATAAGTTTTGTAAATAAAGGACCATTAGAGTCCTCAATGTATTTTTTGTTCGTTATAGTATCACTCAATAAGTTATACTATAACCACATAGTTTATCTATCACTCGCTGCCACTATATGGACAAAACTACATTTCCTTTCCCAGCGAAGTGTAGTTTGTTATATAATTTCCTAATGCTTGTTAAAATAATAAATAGTATAATAACACACACTATATATCTAATATTCTCACAAAATAAGTTTACTTACCTTTTTTCAGTCACTCATCCGAACATGAATGTGTTACATTACTCTCACTTAGTTTAGTCACAATATAATTTTAATTTTATTTTTATTTTTATTTATTATTATTTTTGTGCATATAGTCCTTCTGGGTATCATAATTATGTTGGTTTCATGGATAATTATTATCTATGATTAGTAGTTATATCTAAATCCAATGTACATTATTCAATCTTATCATAATAATCTATATCACTCAGTATTTGGATCTAAAGAGTTTACATATAAATCCCTTTAGGGACATCTACTCAATTTAAAGACAATACAATCTCAGCACAGTGCGAGGAATTGTTTATATACATCATACATATTGTTTTAATACAGTATAATTGCTGATCATCTACATATTACATCATATAGTTCAGCACTCCTTATTGGCTACAGCATCTGTCAATCACGGTTCTAGGGTCTCTTTTGCTTAGGGGTGTGCACCGGCCACTTTTCGGGTTTTGGGTTTTGGGTTCTGATTACCTTGAGGTTTTGGGTTCAAATGTGTTTTGCCAAAACACCCTACTCAAGGTTTTGGTTCTGATTTTGGGTTTTGGGTTCTGATTTTTTTTTTAAAAAAGCATAAAAAGTGCTAAAATCCAGATTTATTTTTTTTTTCACTCCTACGCTATTATTAACCTCAATAACTTTCATTTCCACTAATTTCCAGTCTATTCTGAACACCTCACAATATTGTTTTTAGGCCAAAAGGTTGGAAAGTCGGTAAGGATAATGGCAGATGACTTTTAATGTAGATAAATATAACGTTAGGCACTTAGGCTGTCGTAACAATTCTGCTGCTTACACAGTAAATGCGATAACAACTGGGTTATTATGACATAGAAAAGGATTTAGACACACTAGTAGAAAATATTGTGAATAGCAGCACTCATTGCCAAGCAGCTCTGATACATGCATGTGATTCAAATGTGTTTTAGCTGTTGTGTAAAACCAAATCTTGACTAAGGTTACAGTTGATTTTAGAACCAAAACCATCTCTGTTCTATACGTTGTGCTAGAATACATCATTCTACTCGCTCGGAAACTGTTGTTTCTTCTGACCCAATGGAGGTCACACTGCTCTAACTGTTACTCTCCTTCAAAGAATGGACTGAATGGAAAAATTCACATAGATGGGGGCATAATGCATTACTGGAACATTGGAGCTCTCATAGTACTTGGGAGATCGGTTAAGCTGTATTCCAGAGTTGAACTATGTATAACTTCTTGAACTCTATCCAAAATTGTAATTTTAATTTTCAATGTAGTTCTTATATATTTTGATCAGTCCGAGACCAAATGTCCTATTTTTTTTATTAACATCATTTATACATGTATACCTCATTTAAAAGTAAATCTAATGAAACATGGTTTTCCAAACATTATGCATTATGTTAATATTATATAACAGGCTTGGCTAACCTGTGGCACTCCAGGTGTTGTGAAACTACAAGTCCCAGCATACCCTTCCAGCAATAAGCTGCTATATATTGGCAAAGCATGATGGGGCTTGTAGTTTCACAACACCTGGAGTGCCACAGGTTAGCCAAGCCTGTTATATAGTATCATTAACAGTGCTGACTTTCCAATTGTGTCATACTTGGTTATTTGTCATAACACAGATATTTATAATATTGTTTTCAGGTGACCAACAAATAGTGACAATAGCAAGTTTTCATTGAAATAGCCCTGTGCAGTAAGTACTGTAACTATGCAGTATAGGTGTGCATACAGCCACAATAAGCACAAATGCCCAAGTGTAATGGTAATAAGTATGAATGCAGATGGTACAAACCAGACCAGTTGGGTGATAGATAGTGTATCAACCGTGTTTGAAGTCAGTAAATACCTTGCTCAGTATGTATGTTAGGTGTGCATGTATATATCAGGAGGAAAACAACAACTTGAAGATAAGAATAAAACAAATAATCAAAAAAAGAATACATCATCAGTGCACTGAAGAAAACAAAATGAAAAAATAGGAATAAAATAAAACACTTCTGAGAAGTAAATATCAGTCCAAACTGAGCTTGTATAAACAAGTCCAAATGTCTGTTTTATAGTTGGACAGAAGTCTACTTACATCCCAGGTCTTCTGTCTTCTGTCCCACTTTGCACTGGGTCTCAGACAATTATGGTGGTTGTGGCTGGGTTTGCTTCAACTTTGTCCTTTGCTCAAAATATTGTTTGATTTAGCTTTGACCTGTTTTATAACATCAGCTATAACCTGTAATATGTCAACATTTTTATTCATTCGCTGACATTTGTTCACTTAGAGAAGCTTGATATTGTCTGTCATGCTGAAAACCCTGACTTAACTCAGCAATGAATGAAGCTTTTATGTTATATACACTTAAGAAGTTATAGCTGAAATGCACATTTGACACATGTACAAGCATTTAAAACGCTAGATCGTTATATCAACTCTGCTATGAAAAGATATGAGAAAAGCCTCTGGCACTGCTAATGACAAATATCTCCAAAGCTGAAGATGGCGGCGGCAAGCGGGGAATTTAAAGAATACGAGTATCGCGAGATCCGACGGTGGGATTATGAGTCATAGCCTCGTTTTGAGTTTTGCTAATCGTCGGGAATACCCGAACAGTGCTCGGTTCGGGCTTGGATCCGCACTGTTCGGGGCTGTTCTGATTCTGTAAATCCGAGCCCGCTCATCCTGACTTTTGCTATGTTTTTCTTTGGGGTTGACGTCACCATAGGCGCGGCCAAGTGTAAAGTCAATCACGGGTCCAAGATCCCTGTTACTATGCACGTCTCCAGGACTCGCGTCACTGGAGTCGTGGCCATACACTTTAAATAGCGAGTAAAAAGGTTGCCTCGGTTTGCCTTTGAATAAGCTCATTAGCTAAACGCGCGTCTGCGTTTCTGTGGACGCTGTACTCCTTTTCGCTATATTTCTACTCAGCATCTTAATAGACCATTTATAACTAGTTATCAGACAGACGTTGCTTTCTGTTCAGCCATTAGTGCTTCTCACTTGAGAAAGTGAATGCTGGCATCTCTGTGCATATTGTTATATGACCAACTATAGTATCTATTCAGCTTCTCTAGCAGATATTTAGCCTTTAGATAGACGCTGTTCCTGATCAATCAATCTATACCTCTTAACTGAAGGATATATGTTTGAGCTATTAGACCGAAGCTCACAGTGCTAGACTATTACACTAATAAGTTTTCTGCTAGAGATGTTTTGATTAATTATTATCGCATGAGACACTCTATTTGGTAACAATAACTTTTAATTTAGGAGGCAGTAGATGGACACATTATCTAGCGTCTGACTGCGAATATCACAATGATCTCTTTTGGAAACTAGTGATTTATTATGATTAATACACGTGATACTTACAAATCTATCATTATGAACTAAACAGTATCTAGTCCACTCATGTGATTGACATAGGTCTGACTAAGGTTTCAATTAGAGATGAGCGAAATTGCAGCAACATGTTGTGCATATCAAATTTCGTTGAACAGGCCATTTTGCAGAGGTATACATTTCCAGGAATACAACTTTCAAATTATTCTTTTGGTTCTCAGTTTTACAGAATTCCATTTTGCACTGTATTGTAGCTTTTATAGTCTATGAATAGAGCTAGGATGATGATGGAGAATGCATTCTGCTGTGTGGTGAAGTAGGACTGGAAACATTTAAGTCCACATTCCACGGATGAAGTATGTAAACTATCATGGCCAAATGCAGAAGAAGGGGAATATTCTGCAGAACTGTTTTGAAAATATCACCAATTTCTAATTTGAATACTGTCTGTATAAAATTAACAGTTGGAGAGGCGTTAACAAATAAACGTTTTAGTTGTAGGGGCAGTCAACACAATCCTAAACCTACATACCAACTGTGATACCCATAGAAATCAAACTAAACATAATTACTCCATAGGTGGCATAGTAGAAAAGGAGTACAATGATGTATTGGAAAATGTGGATGTTTTGGATTTATGAATTTAACGGAAGCAACTTATTATTATTATTATCGTAGATATGTAAGGAAGGTGCAAAAGTGCTCCGCAGCGGTGTACAGTAGGGAAATACATAAAACCAGGACATACAAGGCAGACAAAATAAATGCAGACATGAAAACAAAGGGTATGGAGGACCCTTCTCATTAGAGCCGCGATGATCCTGAGAACATCACGGCTGCTCACTTTTACTGTTATTACAGCAAAATTCTCAGATCAGTTTTCCTCGCACCTCTATGGAGCGCAAGGAAAAATTTCTGTTAAAATCTCCGTCGTATAGTGTCTCCGGAATGCCCACGAGACACTTCGCAGCTAACTGAATTTACCCCTCTAAGTAGAAGAGGGCAAAGCTGAATCAAGAGGAGTGTGGCTTAGATTGAAGATCGTTTATGTTTTTGTTTTTTCAACTTAATTGAAAGTGGATATGTCACTTCACAGAAAAAATGTAATTTACAATACACCCTGTTCCCCCTAAGTAGCAGAATCTTGGACCATAAATACTGTGGACCCCATTGTTTGGGACAAACTCGCAACTTTTAGGCTGCCAACAACTGCTGACCCCTTGATTCTACAGGGCGTACAGTATGGAGATTGAAAGTACACTCCAGCAGATGCAAACTGTCAATGCAGCTGTGCTGATAAAGAGCATCTACAGTAGTTTACGTTTCAATGCCAGGTTGTGAACTCTGATGCTTCAATGGGTCTGCAAGCACTGAAAAGGGTGAGTGGTAAGGGGCTTTATTGCAAAAATAAAAACAATAACTTTAAGTCAGTCAGATACTTAGTGCTAAATTTGAAATATTCATGTCCCATTGATTATTTAATATTGGATATTACTCTGTCTTTGTTCTTCAACCACATATTTGTATCATTTCCCAAACAGCTAATCGATATTGCTGGTTCACGCCCTGCATGCGCATGTTCCTGTTAGCCAAGGTTAAATCCTGACTTCTCCTGTCTATTATTCTAAGATTCAGTTTCGTGCTTTTTGCTACTATAGCTGTTTTGTGTTTATTTAAACCATGACCATACATGTTATCAGTTATTTCAGCTTGTACTTCACTGCTTTAGCTATGCAAAGTTTTTTGTTATACAATGCTTTTTTATGCAATGATATGAGATAACACGTTGGAAATTCTCACCCGTTGTTGAGTACTATCTTCTATTATAACATATATCATATATTATGTGAATTATGTGAATTTGAACATATAAGAACATCAGTGTCTCAAATACACTGAATAAGATAAAACAACTAAATAACTCTTATCTTCAAAACTAAGCAACAGACTTAATTAATTTCAGGCTATTGGAATGTCTACTGATTCTGTATCCTACTTCTTTTCAATGGAAAAATCAGACATAAAAAGTTAGTAAGTGTAACATTGAAAATATGTAAATATATAAGATTGATATACACTAATATTTTGATTGTGCACAATACATTATATAAGAAACAAGTGAAAATGAATAAAACGGTGGCTGAATAGGATCAGATGACCAGAGTGTCGTTACATGAGTCCAAAAAGATTTTGCAGTTTTATATAACTTCTTGTGTTCCTTACTGGGGGATCAAAATATAAGTGCTTTATAGCACAGACCATGAAAATAAAGTATTGCAACAAAATTAAAAAGCTTAAAAGTTTGCTGTTAAACACCGTGGGGGATATTTATTAAGGCAAATATGGAGGAAAAGCAACTATTTCCTTCATATTGCCTTGCAGATGCCCATTTTACACTATCAGCTGTCAGAGGAGGAGTTACTGTAAAGAGATAATGCGCAATGAGATTAATCATTACCATGAGATGTGCTGCGCCACACTGACCTGTCCACCTTGCACCAAAATCGATCACGTCCAAAGTGGGGGAGGTCAGATCTGCTTCATTTTTAACAGAGCTGCACTATATGTAGCAGCTAAATAATAATAGCTAAAAACGGAGCATATATACACACACATTGGGTCAAAAGGTCCCCTTTGTAGATTTAAGCTGATACTAATACTCTCTGAGTTAATGCTTGCTTAGATAATATCATGCCTGCTTTCAAGCCCATGTATAAACTGAAGAATGTATACTGTATATGTCCCATACAAGAGTACCATTTTTTCAGGGACCTGTTTTGAAAATGAGCAAAAGGGGAGTGGCCTGAAGATTATGGCGATGTTTGGGTGAATCAATGGATTATGTTGTGGCCTTATCAGTAGCGGAATTACTGTGTGTGCAGATGGTGCAGCCGCTATGGTTCCTGGAGGTGAGGGAGGCCCAAAAATTCCAAATGTCCCTCCCTACAAGGCCCCTGCACCAACCAACAAAGCCTTCAGAGCACACTGCAAGGCCCACTTTCTGCTCTGGAAAGAGCAGAGCTGAGTCCTCTTCTGAGGGGCTAACACTCCAGACCACGCATGGTCAGAGGTAGTCGTCTCTCTGCTCTTCTCAACATTGGCCGCTACCCAAGGTTTGCTATGGGGCTCAGTGAAGCACTTAGGCCATGTGTGCAAATTTTTTTTGGGGGGGGGGAATCAGTAGGTTTACAAACATTACCAGAGACGTGTCTAATGTATTATCTCATCTACATACAGTTGCAAATAAAGTTTTTTAATTACATAACAAGAAAACTACATTTATTGTCAGTAGTCTTGATTAATGTTATACGTGTTTTTTGAGGAATTAAAATATACATGGGAAGAACTAACGGTGGATAAAATCTAAAATAAAACTTAGGGAAAATATATATCAGCTACTTTAACTCCATCAGAAATGTTGAAAATTAATTCAAAATGTTCCATTGTGTAGACTATAATCCAGAATGATTGAGTCACTGTCAACCAAACTCTTCTCCAGAATATTTTATCAGTTGTGATGTACAAGGCAAACTTCAGGCAAATATGTTAAGAAGTTTACTGGTTAGGAATGATCTGGTTTAAAGAGCAGTGTTATCAAAAGAGATTTTATGACTGATATTATTTTGTCATTTTGAACAGTTTTTTAATCATACACATTTAAAAAAATATATACAAATGTCTTCATTATAGATATCTGTTTGGTTTTATGAGGACATTTGCTACTAACTGGAGGAGTGATGATGTATCATTTCAGGGGATTTTGTGAAATATTACCAAAAAAAATTATGTTCAATTTGGTATTCTCTAGCATGGTAGCAATATCATTTTGGCATAAATTGTTTATTGACTTAGCACAGGGTTTGTACTTAAAGTAAATTGTAATAATGGTCAATATTAATAACAAACAAAATAATTGGTATTAATTGTTTAATATAAAGCTACATTGCCATCTAGATTTAATTAACTCTGCCCCTCAGCTCTGACCCCATGGTTTGTATAACTGCCCCATCTGAAAACCACAGCTGTGTGACGCTGTGGAGTGAGGGATGCCTGAGGACCAATCAGAAGCTGAAAGTCTATAACCACCAAACTTTGCTGGTGAAAATTCAATGGGTAACCTGTTTATGCACTTACATTTCATCTCTCACTAAAATGCAATGAAAATAAAAAATTATAAATACTTTACTTGATACATGGGTGAAAACATCCCTTGCTATCAAACAATTAAAAGATTACTAAGGCCAGTGCTTAATCATAAGTTTGTGCCATTGCAAGGAGATCATAATAATATCTAAGCCCTACTTAAAGCAGTGTGAAAATTTATGAATGCTGTACCCATGCACACAAGTGAGCTCTAGTGTAAAATTGAGTGAAATTTGTGCAAAAATGCAACTATTTATATGCCAGTCCATCAGAAATGACCTTCACTTTTTTTCAAGCCA
Source organism: Mixophyes fleayi (assembly GCF_038048845.1). Taxonomy (NCBI): domain Eukaryota; kingdom Metazoa; phylum Chordata; class Amphibia; order Anura; family Limnodynastidae; genus Mixophyes; species Mixophyes fleayi. The sequence continues at coordinate 256,287,390 of NC_134403.1, forward strand.
AAATCACCACTTGAATTTTTTGTTGGAAAAGTATGACAAGAGCAAGTTGGGAAAATAAATTCACTAAACTGAGGAAATCCATAATCTCTTCGTCTCTCTCATTGTCTCTTTCTCCTTCGCTCTCATTGTCTCTCTCTCCTCTCTCATTGTCTTTTTCTCCTTCTCTCTCATTGTCTCTCTCTCTCTCCTCTCTCATTGTCTCTTTCTCCTTCTCTCTCATTGTCTCTTTCTCCTTCTCTCTCATTGTCTCTCTCTCCTCTCTCATTGTCTCTTTCTCCTTCTCTCTCATTGTCTCTCTCTCTCCTCTCTCATAGTCTCTTTCTCCTTCTCTCTCATTGTCTCTCTCTCCTCTCTCATTGTCTCTTTCTCCTTCTCTCTCATTGGGGCACATTTATCAATCATCGGCAAAAATGAGAAATAGTTATCAATCCTTATCGCAAGGATAAGGATTGAACTATTTCTCAAATTTATGAACAACGGATCACAGAAACAGCAGTTCCGAAAAACTGCTGTTTCTGTGATAAAAAAAAAATCATACTTACCCCCCTCTTCGGAAGCGCTGTCTCAGGATCTCCTCCAGCTCCTCTTCATCCTTCAATTGCGCATGTGCATTTTGAAGAACTGCACATGCGCACAAAGATCCCTGCTCTGTCTCTGCAACTATCGTTGCAGAGAGAGAGCTGTGAGTGACAGGGAGGGATCATGTGATCCCTCCACACATGCGCTGTCCAGCTCTGCTCTTCGGAACAGAGCTGACAGCATTGGATTTTTTCAATTATGATAATGTACGCCAGCTTCAGCTTCAGCTGGCGTACATTAACATGACAAGTTTCCGTAAAATTTTTTTTTTCGGAACTTGTTAGATTGCGGCTGGGAGCAGTCACCATACTGTTGAATGATGACTGCTCCCAAAAATGAAGAGCAGTGCAAAGCAGCAGATATCCACGATATCTGCTGCGATGCACCTTTCATAAATATGCGGAGGACATGGAGGAACCTTAATTTCCCGGTAAGCGCACTATCGTGCTTTCTTAAATATGCCCCATTGTCTCTCTCTCCTCTCTCATTGTCTCTTTTTCCTCTCTCTTATTGTCTCTCTCTCCTCTCTCATTGTATTTCTCCTTTCCTCTCGTCTCTTTCTCCTTCTCTCTCTCCTTCTCTCTCATTGTCTCATTCTCATCTCTCATTGTCTATCTCTCCTTCTCTTTTTTTCTCCTTCTCTCTCATTATCTTTCTCTCCTTCTCTCTCATTGTCTCTTTCTCCTTCTCTCTCATTGTCTCTTTCACCTTCTCTCTCATTGTCTCTCTCTCCTCTCTCATTGTCTTTTTCTCCTTCTCTCTCATTGTCTCTCTCTCTCTCCTCTCTCATTGTCTCTTTCTCCTTCTCTCTCATTGTCTCTTTCTCCTTCTCTCTCATTGTCTCTCTCTCCTCTCTCATTGTCTCTTTCTCCTTCTCTCTCATTGTCTCTCTCTCTCCTCTCTCATAGTCTCTTTCTCCTTCTCTCTCATTGTCTCTCTCTCCTCTCTCATTGTCTCTTTCTCCTTCTCTCTCATTGGGGCACATTTATCAATCATCGGCAAAAATGAGAAATAGTTATCAATCCTTATCGCAAGGATAAGGATTGAACTATTTCTCAAATTTATGAACAACGGATCACAGAAACAGCAGTTCCGAAAAACTGCTGTTTCTGTGATAAAAAAAAAATCATACTTACCCCCCTCTTCGGAAGCGCTGTCTCAGGATCTCCTCCAGCTCCTCTTCATCCTTCAATTGCGCATGTGCATTTTGAAGAACTGCACATGCGCACAAAGATCCCTGCTCTGTCTCTGCAACTATCGTTGCAGAGAGAGAGCTGTGAGTGACAGGGAGGGATCATGTGATCCCTCCACACATGCGCTGTCCAGCTCTGCTCTTCGGAACAGAGCTGACAGCATTGGATTTTTTCAATTATGATAATGTACGCCAGCTTCAGCTTCAGCTGGCGTACATTAACATGACAAGTTTCCGTAAAATTTTTTTTTTCGGAACTTGTTAGATTGCGGCTGGGAGCAGTCACCATACTGTTGAATGATGACTGCTCCCAAAAATGAAGAGCAGTGCAAAGCAGCAGATATCCACGATATCTGCTGCGATGCACCTTTCATAAATATGCGGAGGACATGGAGGAACCTTAATTTCCCGGTAAGCGCACTATCGTGCTTTCTTAAATATGCCCCATTGTCTCTCTCTCCTCTCTCATTGTCTCTTTTTCCTCTCTCTTATTGTCTCTCTCTCCTCTCTCATTGTATTTCTCCTTTCCTCTCGTCTCTTTCTCCTTCTCTCTCTCCTTCTCTCTCATTGTCTCATTCTCATCTCTCATTGTCTATCTCTCCTTCTCTTTTTTTCTCCTTCTCTCTCATTATCTTTCTCTCCTTCTCTCTCATTGTCTCTTTCTCCTTCTCTCTCATTGTCTCTTTCACCTTCTCTCTCATTGTCTCTCTCTCCATCTCTCTTTCTCTCTCTTCCTCACCCCCCACACCCATGTCTCATATACTAAAATACTTACATTTACAATGTATAATATTACATTCAATGAAAGACTTGTAGGATTATTTTATTTGGAGCTAAAACCAACTGTGCCAGATAAAAAAGCAATAGGTCAAGCATCTAACATATTGTCAAAGCATTGATTTGCATGTCAGTTACAGCCATGTGGATTGTACAACCCTGGTGACTAAGTAATATAATCCATTGTTACACTGCTTCAAATCTATAAAGTTATGTTAAATATATATTAACAAGAATGTAATAAATCAATAAATTAAAAATAGGTATAATAATAAGAATGATAAACAGTAGCAATAACAATAAACATGTTTTGCTATTGCAGAACAAAGTGTGTAATAATATACAATGGGCATGCTGACTTTCAGCTTGTATATAAAAAAGCAGGCATCCACCTGTTAAATTCTGCTCAAATTATAGTTTACAGAATCACTAAAGATTAAATTATATGTACATACAAACTTGATGAAAACATTAATAATGATTAGGAGTCTTGAAGATGTTTTTATCAAATCTTTGAAAATGGTATACAAAAAAGCAGTTTATATAAGAGAAATGCTTGAAATATTATGGTGTTTTCTAAGTAAAAATGCATCTGAAACAAAACATGTTTTTACTAATAGCATCAGATCAGGTATCAATCTGTTATGATTTTGTAAGAGCTTCAATGTCAAAGACAAACATTTGGCTACAAGGGCAACACAATTAAATGTGGTCTGATTGTAAAAATTTTTTTACACCTTTCCATAAAACAAGCACATGGATTCATAAGCTAAAGACTCTCTAGACAGCACAGATTAAAATGTCATGGGAATATAGCCTTGCATCTCACAGTTGTAATATCATACACAGTAAATCAAAAGTGTACTCATCTATTACAGTTTCCAGGCAACAAATCAATGGCAAAATTATTGTTCACATTAATTTAGTACCAAATGGCTCTGTAGACACAAAGGGGCATGTTAACTTAACAGTGCATCTTAAACATTAAGCTGGGATCACAGATACAACATTTTATCATCATCATCATCATCACCATTTATTTATATACATTTATCAGCAACACACCAGAAAGTATAAGCAAGAATGTTGCATAACATCCTTTACACATATGTATCTTTACAGAGAATAGAAATGCAGAACATTTAGAGTTATAACCTATTCAATGGAAAAACAAAAAAGATGACTTTGGAGGTGTAAATTGGTATACACTCCTCTTTTATGGCGTAGTAATAAGTGTGAAAACAAAATATGGTCACTGAAAAGCACTGATGTTTGTCTGTGGCATGACATCAAAATTAGGAAACAACATGTTCTAGCAACAAATGTGTATTGGGTTTCCGTAGGACACTGCACAGAAATTGACAACTTGCATATGGCTGCTTGCAAAGGTCATACTAATATATTTATGACACGAGAAAGAGAGTTGTTATAACACTATGAAGTCACGACATCATTTGTTTCCCAAGAAAAACAAGAGTTTGGGTCTGTGTGTTATTCGTCTTCAGTTGGCTATAGACTCCCTTTTAAATCAATCTTGCTACAGGTGATATATGACGGCATTGCTCACATGTCTGCCCATGTGTCCACGCTGTTGGAGAATACTATGACCACACACAGAAAGGGCATTGGCCACTGCAGAATTTCCATTACAGCTAAACAGACAGGCATCATTTTTTTCCTCTATCAAGTAATTAGTAATGAATTCATGACGTTGCATGCTTCATCACCAAGATGTTCTGCAGCAGCAATGTACTTTTTAGCGTAAAGCATAAATTACTTAATTGTCCTGACATTTTAGAATCCACGCTGCCCAACGAGACACATATCCACCTGACCCAATGAAAGATGATACTAGACTGCAGCGAATGTCAACATACAATGTCATGGCCGCGGGAATTAAATATTCAGATCATCTCAGAATGGAATTCAAGGTCAAACACTGATCGTAGCAGCTGAGAGGGAAGGCTCGGGAGATCTAGGTTACCAGCCTGTAAAGGTTTCAATGCAGCTTGTGTCTGACGTCTGCACATCACCCCCTCTTGTGTTCAGGTGTGTCCAGGCCTCCAGGTGACACAACCACACATAAAGTGTGAAGGTCTTACTAAGTCCTTTATCTACCTGAAACCCTCCTTCAATCATTCACTGCACTGCTTAACTCACTGTTCTCATGGGTACCAATACATTAGAACCTTTATGACATGACCTTTGCAGGTGCGAACACCTTCAATGTCACCCTGCCAAACCATATAGCAACCCCAAAAAAAATAGGATGGCGTCTCCTGCCCCATATTGTCTACCGTAGTAAAAGAGCGGAGAGAGATTAAAGAAATAGAAATGAGCGTAAATTGTTGGTAGTCTTACCCTTTACATGTGATGCTGCGAGGATGGATGCGCTTGTATTAATGCAGGTAGGAGGGACTCTGCTCACGGATCAAGGCTGGGAGGGATGGGGGGACCTGGTATCCATTGACCGGGTGCCAACGGGAGCTGCGCACGCAGGCCTGACGTCGGAACCCAAGGGGGCACCACAGACCACCAACCCACTCAGTGAGTACTAGAGCCCACTCCCCAAGACTCACAGTGACTGCTTGTACAGGGAGGATCACCTTACCTGCCTGCAGAAAGGAGCTCACTATCCCTCATCCCCACGCACCAGGCTCTGATGGTTGCTGCTGACGCAAAGCTTGAGTCACCCAGAGATGCTTGTCACTTGTGAATGGAAAAGCGTGAAAGCAGCTGGTGGGGGAGGAAAGTCACGGGGCTTTATCGTTCTCTCTCCTCTCCTCTCCCTCTTTTTTTATTAGATGTTAAAATAGGCGACATACAGTTATCAAAAATAATGATAATAATAATAATGATAAAAAATGATATAAAATAATAATAATGATAAAAAATAATTGATTTACATGTCGTTTTTAATAGACATAGACTACACCACACTGGAAAATTATTTATTTAATTCAATATGACTTTAAATGAAATTCATGAAGCCACACCGTTCATTTAGCATAATGTTGAGAGCATTTTAAATCTCAACTTGAACATTTTATGAAGAGCCTTCTAATTTGGAAATAGGAGATCATGCAGCACACTGATATTGAACGCCACCGTTATTTTTATAAGCCTGACCATCTGGACCATATTTTTGTAAGATGCACATTCCATTAAGAAAACAATCGGCTTGTGCATCAGAAGTCTTACGGCTATGTGGAGTTTTATCATAAATGCCAGTGTATAGCAAATCCTAGGAGTCCATTACATGTGTTGAAATGCAGTGGGATATCATTTTCTACATCGTGCCATAAGTAAACCTTTAGATTCGTCAATTCCGTTTGACAACACTGTATTTGTCCTACCAGTTGTCTTACTAAGGTGATAGTCCAGGTGACATGCTGTGGCTACTGTGTTCTAGGAAAGGTGATGAGAAGGCCCTTCTGCACGTGTCCTCTGCAGACCTATTTCCATAAGTGCCCTGATAGCAACCTATAAATAGCTCTGTGATTCCAACCCTTCTGACTCTGAGCATCCCGAGCTGAGGATCTGTCACCATGGAAACCTGATCAGCATCTTTCAGATGTTCCTGCATGTGTCTGAGAAACACCAGCTGGTCAATAAGTGAGCTAACAGGGAGCTTTACTTGACACATCAAACCTTATAAAATAGCAGCTGCAAAAACATACAGTATTGGCTCTGCAGATTATCCTCAGTAGAAAGCTACACAGAGCTTTCTGCATATGGAAGATTAAAGAGATTTAAATATGAATATTAAGCACACAGTTTCATTGCACAGTTTAAAAAAAATATATCAGGCACAAAATTGTTAGTATTCCAGATTCTGACGCTCTAGTTTATTTCACAGAAGTGATTTTAATTATATCACGATACTATAATAGTAATAATTGTTTGTAAAACTAAACAGGGGAGATATAGAAATACAATAAGGGGCCTATTTACGAAACTAAAAAGTGTGTTCAATCCCCGAAAACTGAAGTTTTCGAGGATTAACCGCAAAATTCGTATTTACTATCACTGCATCGCAGCAGATATCATAGATATCTGCTGCTTTGCATATCTCTTCGTTTTACTGAGCAGTCCCCATAACAGTGTATGTGCATTGCTCAGTAACATTATTTACTAAAGTTTGATAAAAAAAGAAATTATCATTTTTTTTTAACCTGTTAATGTACGTCAGCTGAAGCTGGAGTACATTAACATAATTGAAAAATGTCACTGAAGGCAGCTGCATAGTGTATGTGTGGAGGGATCATGTGATCCCTCCCTGTCACATGCTAATTTGTCTTTTTTGTTTTACAATATGCTGCTCTGTGCACATGTGAGAGTCTTGCGGTTGGCGCATGCTTACAACAATTACAAAGAAGCCGAAGAACATCACTGAAGGATCACAAGAAAAAAGAAAGTATTAGGTAAGTCATACACTTCACAGGAACAGCTGTTTTTCGGAACGGTGTGTCCTGTGTTGGTTTTTTCATTAATATGAGAAATAGTTTAATCCTTATCAATGCAATAAGGATTGAAAACTATTTTTCATTTTATGCAGTTCTTGGTAAATGTGCCCCTTAGGGAAAAGAACCTGCTCACAAGTTTACAAAATGAACGGGAAGGGAAAAGTAATAATACTACATAAGTAACAAGTACAGATGTGTCCAATTGTTCTGGGTCAGTAATTATCCCACCTGTTTCTGCAGACAGAATTCCTGAAAACATGACCTGTTGGTGGCTCTTGAGGATCGGGTTTGAGCACCTCTCATGTAGGATGTACTTTGGTTAGTTTACAAATGTGGTATACATAGCAAGAATCTTGGGGAGAGTGGCGAGTCTTTAAAGTAAAAGTGAACTATGTGATATGGTGCATTTTTTTATACTGCTATTTACATTTTAGTGCATTCAAATCATGTCAACACATTTAAATAAGTCCCTTCAGGACTATAGGACTGCATTGTGTACATACCCAGTAGGGGTTTCCACAAGTGTCTTAACCAACACTGTACAGTCATGGCCAAAAGTTTTGAGAATAACACAAGTATTGGTTTTCACAAAGGTTGCTGCTTCAATGTTTTTAGACCTTTTTGTCAGATGTTGCTATGGTATACTAAAGTAAAATTACAAACATTTCCTAAGTTTCAAGGGCTTTTATTGACAGTTACATTAAGTTTATGCAAAGAGTCAATATTTGCAGTGTTGACCATTCTTTCTGAAGACTTCTGCAATTCGCCCTGGCATGCTGTCAACCAACTTCTGGGCCACATACTGACTGATGGCCGCCCATTCTTGCCTAATCAATGCTTGGAGTTTGTCAGAATTTGTGGGTTTTTGTTTGTCCCCCCGCCTCTTGAGGATTGACCACAAATTTTTAGTTAACACTTTTGCCTTATGGCAAGGTGCTCCATCATGCTTGAAAAGGCATTGTTCATTACCAAATTGTTCTTGGATAGTTGGGTGAAGTTGCTCTTGGAAGATGTTTTGGTACCATTCTTTATTCATAGTTGTGTTCTTAGGCAAAATTGCAGGTGGACTTTGTGAAAACCAATATTTGTGTCATTCTCAAAACTTTTGGCCACAAAATATGCAATGTATTTTAGAAAGGATTATACATTGTACATGGGTGCATATTTACCTCATCCCCTTAACAACAGCGATAATGCCATTGGCATGCTCAATGACATCATCAGTTGCAGCCGCCTTCTTGCTTCATCGTCATTGGCTGGGGTTGGGCTGAAGAGGAGTCGTCATCGGGCAGGGTCGGGAACCAGCTCCTTCGGAATAGTCACGTCGTGGTGAGTCTTGTTGGGGTAGTCAGCATCGATATGCTGACTACCACCGGTTTATACAACAAAAACAAGAAGATCTGGTTTGGCTTCTCTTTTGGATTATAAATTAAGGACATTTCCCTTTGGATTAAAAAATGCAATAATGCCATCGGATTAAAAAAAAATCAAGAATTCCCATTGGATTATGGTGGTGTAATAAAGTGGTTAGGGAGTGTATCCAGGGGCAAACGTTGGTTTCTAGAGGGTTTCTTTCCTAATTGTTGATTTCGGAACATAGCAAAAAACAAAATCCACAAATTTTCCTGCTATAATAATAGCTATTAAAAGTGCAATGTATAGAAATATTGAACTCATTTACATAAATGTGTTTTGAGCATCTTGCCTAATTAATGTACTTTTCTAAGGAAACAGAAAAGGTATAGGCCCCAAATAGTGTATAGTATTTCCCCAATAAACGAAAAGATCTGTAATAAAACCAAGTGATCCTGTACCAAATGTGTGAAAAGATTGAAGCTTATTTTCATTAATCTCATTTGCACTCCTAATACGCTATATAAACATCCATAATTATGGATGTACATACCCCCCTGAGGAAGTCAAATAGATGAAACACATTGAAGACAATCTGGGACATTATCTGAAAGAAAGTACCATCTCTGGAATCTGTGGAGAACCATTGTGACTGCCAATAGATCGGTGAGGAGCCATTGGCAACAGTAGCTGTTTATACAGCATTAAGGACTCCAAGCTTTCATTTAGATAAAATGTTTGTACTATTATTTTAAGTATGTGCATTTGTGTTGGAGTGTGTTAAAGTCATATACATAGGATATTTGATATGGCAGTGGTAGTGGGTGAAGTCTATTATATCTAATTCATAGAACAAAACAAAAAACATGTTTGGTGATACTGTTGAAACACTCATGTAAAAGTTTCTTTGGACCTTAATCATTAAGGCACGCATACTGAGCACAGCGTGTGTTTGTTTTAAACTGCACGTAACTCTTCGGCGATGGAACCGGACAGCTGCTGATGGATAGGGTTTTAATATGATACTAGGCACGATACCTTTCCTATAACCTGAACCTTGAATATCACTGAAGTGTACATATAATCATTATATATATATATATATATATATATATATATATATATATAGACTAATAATAAACCAAATACTATCTGCTCATAAATTACAGTGTAACGGAACCGATATGAATATGAATTATATAAATAACTAAATGTTGTAATGCGAGTGTGTGCGTGCGTATTTTACCGTGCGATCACACCATGCCACGTGTTACGTGGCGCACGGATCGCAATCGCACGGCAAAACAATATTGACTAATATACTTTCGTTCATCCAATTATATGACTTTGACAGTCCACCCTTTGATAGTATAATAAACTTAATACACCTTAAAGATGTTTTATGCAGGATCTCAGCACCACGTTTCATTGTTATGTACTACAAGTCCCCCTTGGTGTATGACCACGCTGTTTGTAGCTCTAAACAAGTTATCAGAGAGAGTCTTAATCCTCTAAACGACTTCTTCTTTTACTATAAACCGTACACTTCTGGAGCTTGGAGATAACCTTTTGTATGCCCTTCAAGGGTGCAATAAAACACTTAATACATTATTTGGAAAGGTACAAAGTACAATAGAACATGTATCTGCTATACAGAATACTCTACTACAGTTCTTCAAGTTAAACAGGTTAATCTATCCAACGCATATCTTTAAGCTCGGAATACATTTAAACAATTCATGTTCATCAATAGCATCATCCTATGTCTATCAATAATGTCATATACAATCTCCTTCAGCTTGCGTTAATATACACACTTCTAATAATGTCATCAGTTCTTTTCATCGACACTTGTGGGTGGGCTATTGTCTGTTCGTTATTCCCAGTCTCCCAATACTCTGGTTTCTTTGTACCTGAATTAGTGATCGACTTGCAAACTATTGGGAGACTCCAGACTAAGGGACCTAGGTGTTGTACTTTTTCCCTAATGACCTCCCACCCATAATTCGAGTATCTCAAGAATATTTAGTGGAAAGAGAACTAATCCTACTTGATATAATCACTGAGGCACGTGAGAGCACGCCCAGCACTATGTTTGGTCTAAAACCTTACCCACCCAAGAATGATAATCATTCTCAAGGATGCCTGCTCAAGTCCGAATATTACTGGACTGGCATCGCTGGGTGTACCTCTTTTTAACCATGCGGTCGCCGTACTTACAGACGTAATGCTACTCAGACAATACCCCCTTGCACTTTCTCCAAGCTTTCCAAATTTTCCTTTACCCCTGAATTGAATAGAGTAATTGGCTGTACCGATTATGCTAATAACTTCTCCTTCATCCCCAATACCTCCTTATCATTACCTGAACCAGCCTCTGTCACATGCTAGTAATCAAAACAATTGACCGTCCTGAGAAGAGAATGAAATGAGAGAACACAAAACAGGAAAAACTACAACTTCATGCTGGACAACAGTCTTAGCCTTTGGCTCAGGTGCTACTAACTACATTCGAGGCCTTCCAGAACAGACTCATGAATGCCCTTGGACCCTACTCTGAGTGTTGGCCCCTCTGCAGTGGGTGGAATGGGCACCAGTGTGTCTCTGCTACCCTTGAAGCCGTGATGCTGGTAGCCTACACCTGGTTCCTGTCTTGTCAAATAACCTGAGCCTAAGAAATTTCTGTTCCACAACTTACTCTCCCGATCCAACATCCTGACAGTTAGTGTGACTTTTCAGGAAACAGTGTTTTGGACGTTCTTGGTTACTGTCTCACTATTTACCTTCTCTCAAGGTCTAACCTAGCCTCCCAGTTACAATCTCATCTCACGAGGGGTCAAGAACATTTCAAAAATTTTCAGGTTAAGAGGCTACCCAGGAGTGATCTTTTGGTAGCGGGGAAGGACTAGTGGCCGAAGCAATCAGTCACTTCAATCAAGTTCCAACTCTTATTCTATTCAATTCGTTCTACCTAGTACCACTACTTTATGTTCACACTGGTTTATGGCTAATTGAAAGTATGTGATTTGTTACCACTACTCATACATTATACATCTGTTATCAATAACATGAATACCCCTATCATCTATTATAACTCTAGGACTATCACATTGAATAACAAAAGCTTTGAGTATGACACAGTAATACATTAGACACATTACAATACACCTTTACCCAGACATATTTCATTGGTACACCAGTGTATACTTGAGGATCCTGCATGGTGGTAATTGGATGACGTGGATTTGTTTTACCTGGAGGAAAACCCATCTGCAGGAGGGATATGGGATGGCTCTATTGGTATCATTTTCCTGACATTCTCTTAATCAAGATAGGACGTTGCCGTCCTACTAGCTTGAGACGAAATGTGTGGTGCACCCCAATATACTCTTATCAGCTTGCACCTACCTTCTGCACCCAGCTGAGCCACACCATGTGCTGCCTCCGCTGGGTCTGGAAGATACACTTTGGGAGCAACTGGTCTACCTTGTCCATCTCTTCAGAGTCCACCAGACTCCTCACCACATCTCTTCATCTTCCAGACAGTTAATTCTTCAGGTAACACAAATCTTCATATATTAACCAACATGTGTATGTGTGCATGTGTGTGTGTGTTCACATTTTAAAACTAAAACAATACAACGAAAAACAAAACAAAACAGATTTGTTAGCTGTCACGTAAAACCCTGCTGTCTATTTGACAGCTATGTTTGCCCTGGTGTGACAGCCATGTATGGTCGTGTGTGTAAGTGTGGACTTTACTAGCAGCTACTTCAGTTGGTAACTGTGTCACTGTATAAAGTCCTCTATGTAGTGTCCTACTCATGTGCTGGTATTGCTATAAAAGATTTCTCAGTCACCTCAACATCGCCCCCTAGACTAGAAAAATGCTGAAGACCACTGTATATCAATCGATTTCCCTCTGCCAACTCACATGTCATTCTCAGTACCTCACATTCAGCTACTTGACTAAGTGAGAAAGACAAAGGGGTCTATTTCTATAACACTTTCTTCAAATATAACAGTATCCAGTACATGTCTGTCTAACAGTGAAAAAATATAAAACACGAAAATTCGACATGTTCTAGGGTTTCACATTATGTCGTATCTTGTGGCACAAATTCTACTCCAATGTTCTACACAGAGATGCATATCTAGCATTCTTCTGTCCTCCTGTCCTCCCCACCCTTTGTGCATCCATATAAAGGCACATTTTTGTACAGGAGGCACGAACCAAAACAAAAACAAAAAACAAAACAGATATGCAATCTATAAAACATGAATCGTATTTCCACAACAGAACCTTTCTGCTTAAAATCAGCAGTCTCTATACACATGAAAACAAAACCCCTGACTGTTTCTGTAACTCATGTCAATCTAGTGTGTGTATCTCTGAATTTGTCTTATGTAAAAAAATAAAAATATGTCTTAGCCCCATTGATGAGACTGTGTCTGTTTTTATCTCTACCAGAGCAGAGAGAGAGTGAGAGAGAGAGAGAGAGAGAGAGAGAGAGAGAGAGAGAGAAAGATAGAGGGGTACTAGCATTTCTGTAAAGAATGAGAAATAAGAAAGCAATGAATAATGGCAATACAAAGATTTGAATACAAACATACATGTAGAAAGGGAGATTTTACAACACAAATGACAGCTGGATTGGACTCTATGGGAAAATGGCTGTATTCATTCCACTGATTCCCTTAGCTATTTGCTAAACTATGACCCTCCCCATACTTGACTAGGAGGTCTTAAACCAACCGTGCAATCCAGTGTTGTCCGTCATTTGTTCATTAAGAACTCTGTATCACATTGACTACATACCTTTTCAACGGACGTTCCTAACTTATGATAGAGAAATGAAAAATTTACTCTTAGTGACTCATATTTTCTCTGAAATACATAAAACGATATTTTGGAGCAAAGTATGTATATACTTTTCATTTTTGGATAATGATTCTCAGCCAAACAAATTATCGTGTGTCACTGCAGCTTAAAACAGAGAATGCTCCAATGATCCATTGTTAATTAGTCTTTCAAGAGTAATCCTTCTATTTCTCTACCTCACCCCTTTTAACACTAAGTCTATATTTCTTTTGTCTACCTTTATCTGTGAAGAAAAGACAAGATAGTTATCTTTAAACAACAAACAAACCAAACATTCTCATTCTTTACCATCGGCCAGCGATTTAGGAAAGCAAACATGTGACAACATAAAACAAACAAGCAACATCAATAAAAATTACATTTTAAATCAGTGTTTTCTAAACTTTGCACATTAATACTTACCACCGAGTATTATTTGCCTTGTCTGGTCTTAATTTCCTAGCTTTGGCTCTAATATTTTCTTTGCAATCTTTCCTCAAATCTCCCTTCTTAAGACAGTTAAAACACTTTAAAGATTTCTGTTTCTTTCGTCCCTTATAGTGGTTTTTATAATTCTGGGGTTGTGAATGTAATTTTTCCAACACCTGGATACCCAACATCATTAACCTATCATTCTGTGCTTTTTCCTTTTTACATCTATATTTATCATGTTCTATGGCGTGTTCTCTAATATCATCTACCGTGAGACCTCTCCAATTAGGAAAAGAGGTTTGTATTCAGGTCCTTAGATCCTCCCGGAGGCCGTCCATTAGTACTGCAACAGCTATCTCCCTGTAATGTGGATTTACCCTTATATCTGATATTCCTGTGTACTTAATCATGGCCACTAGAGCCCTAGAAAAATAATCAGTTGTAATCTCATTACCTTTTTGTTTGATGGTGTATGTTTTGCCCCATTCCATTGTCACTGGAAAATATATGGCCAACTCTGTGATTATACGTCCAATATTGTCCTGATTGTCATCCTCAGTTAAGGGTTTATCCTTCTCCAACCTACAATCCTTAATGAACTTTTGTATATCAGTATCGAGAGGAAGACAAGCTTTAAACAACACTCGCCAATCTTTATTATTAGGCTCATGTGCAAGTATCTAATAAATTTCTGACACTTGGCCAAATCTTTGCAAGGATCAGGGAAATCAGACATAATTGTAAATAGTTCCGTCTTAGTCCATGGAAAATACATTGCTACCTGTTTCATGGGAACTACACCATCTCTGTCCGCTTTCCCATTGGGAACTGCTGTTGTGCGGACAGGATATAAGCCTACCAAATCACAATGTTCTGAACTAGTTGCTGGAATCGCTGTTGCAGTGCAATGAAAGGTTTCACACACTCCCGGGTCATCTTGACCCATTTGTCGCAGTATGCCGTTGCATACGCACCGTATTTATTATACATAACATACTTCGCCGAACCAACCGGCCATTCATTAGGCAGCACAAAATGAACTATCTCTAGCGTTTGCTTCGTATCAATTGTAAAAACAACCTATTTCTCAACGCTACACAAAAAGACTTTTTACCTGTTCTCCTTTCAAACAGAACCTACTAGAGATTTTTATCCGTGGACGGTTTCAACAGGTACGTCCCCTTAAAAATATCAATGCCTTTCCTAGTTTGAGTACTTTACCACTGTTAGCAACCGATATCAATCAAGAATATCAGTGGTTGCAGCGTATTTCCTCCCACATCTCCCAAGTCGCAATCACGGCTGTACTAAATCAACCATGCGGTCCGATCGCACCGCTTACGGATACTAACTATCAGTAAACTTTGCGATTACTATTGGGAATGCCGTGAAAACCTGTTATTTTCGCTTCGAGTATGCCTGCCATGCATACTCTGTGGTGTCTCTTTATCACCTGCTCTTTGTTAGAACAGAACACCACTCACACAAAGGTTTCTTTATATCCTGCTCAGCCCTAGAACAGAACCTTTATTGTCAGGTCACCTTTTTTACCATGCCCCGTCAGACACACCTGAACTAAAGCGCTCTCAATTTTCAACAATTCCACGCTGCCCTCTCAATACTCAATCACGGCCTCACCATGCGGTCACAGTAAGCGTCGTGATTAGCACCGAGCACGCGAACAACCCCGCTGCCCTCTCAATACTCCATCACGGCCTTACCATGCGGTCGATTCGCACCGCTCAAATTTATCAGTAAGCGTCGTGATTAGCATTGAGCGCGCGAACAAAACTTATATTCCGTTACCAGTATACTTTTGCCTTTATGTATAAATAACATTCACATACACACACATAACCTTTGTTTTCTTTACAGAAAATAAATTTCCCAAACAATGGCACTATCTTTTCAGAGATTTAACCAAGTGATTACACTATGTATATATAACAGACTATGATCATGACTGTTTACACACATGGCAACAATACCGGAAGTACACATACTCAATGCAGGAAATACACATACCTTATGCAATGCCATACCCTTTTAAAACGCAAAATGACAATAAAAAGAAACATTTTTCTTTCTTGTCCCTAGATTCAAATTAGCTTTCCTTCAGTCTATGCAACAACGGACATTCGGTTTCGCAACACAAAGTGAACCACAGGTCTTAAACACATTGCATTCTTTCCCGTATGCGACACGTCCGTAAATCCACCCTTTGTCGAGGAACCGAATACCGTAAGCGTTGCATACCTGCCGATAACGTAACTCATCTTCGAGCCCCCAAATTATTAAAGTAATTCTATCGTTTTCAAATAAGCATTGCCCAAGCGATTGTATTGTGTTTCTAACGCACAGAGTAATTTATTTTAGCAGATGTAAATAGTCAACAATTCAATACATTATTATATTATGATACATTACAGTACAGCCAATACCAAAAGATACATACATACCGCTGCTATCGCATGCGCTCGCTGCGCTAACCACGGGCACGCCTGGACAGTGATTCACCCTTGAATACTGTGATCAGTGAAGTCTGAGGCTGGTGGGGGTGCAGCTAATATATATACAGTACAGTGTTACAGTGAACAATAGAGATGACATAGCTTGCTTCTATAGGTCCAGACATCAGATGGGTCCAGGCTAAACAGGTCAAAAGCTGATTCAATCTAAGGAATCCAAAGGTGGGGGTCGTCTCTCCAGGGGATGAGCTCCTTTCTTCCCGCCAAAGCTCCAGTTACATCTCAGTAAATTAGCATTTCATAGCCAGCATCATACAAAGGTTTATTCCCTAACATCAGTAACTAGAGTATGCAATATGCGATATCTTCGGCGATGGAACCGGACAGCTGCTGATGGATAGGGTTTTAATATGATACTAGGCATGATACCTTTCCTATAACCTGAACCTTGAATATCACTGAAGTGTACATATAATCATTATATATATATATATATATATATATATATATATATATATATATAGACTAATAATAAACCAAATACTATCTGCTCATAAATTACAGTGTAACGGAACCGATATGAATATGAATTATATAAATAACTAAATGTTGTAATGCGAGTGTGTGCGTGCGTATTTTACCTTTCGATCGCACCATGCCACGTGTTACGTGGCGTATGGATCGCAATCGCACGGCAAAACAATATTAACCAATATATAACAAAGGTTCAGCGCATAGCTAACAATATGACCAATGATGTAAATGAAGGATACAGACGGAGGTAATGTTATAGCTCATTTGCAGAGAAAGTGATAATTGAAGGTTCTTACCCTGCTCTTTCCCTCTTAGTATCGGTGGAATTACTTCCACAATCCAGTAGCTTCCGTATGTACACTCCAGGATTGATGTCCTGATGGTTGTTATCCAAACAATGTTGTTACAATCCGGTTACAGTGTCCTCACACGCAGTGGAACGCAAGTGGACCGCATATGTCCTTCCAGCGCTTACTTTCCTCACGGGTGCCCACTGTGTACAAAATTCAAAGATGTATTCTAATGTGTATGTTCTCATCCGACGCATTTCGTCCTTAACTGACTTTTTCAAGGATGATGTCACTTGTAGCTGGTGTTCTTTTTATAGGGATTTTCAATCAACTTTATTGTTCATGACAAAATGCCCACATTAAGTAAAATTAAAAATGTTAAAAATCTTCGTGATAGTGTGTGAATAATCCATTGTTACACACATTAATCACAGGTATTAATAAAACTATCAAAATTGATTAAAATAAAAATACAGAATAAGACAAAGATAAAAATTAAGACTGAAACATTGTTTCATTCAAATAAAAAATGGCCACAAATCAAATTCCTGATTTAACCCTAATGGGGTTAAAGTTTTCAGTTTATATATAAACTCTGTCTCTATTTTTGATAGAGCTGCAATGTAATTTCCTCCTCTCCAAGTTTTCGGTATGTATTTTAGGCCTATAAATTTTAATCCTCCAGGATCTTTATTGTGGTGTAATAAAAAGTGCTGAGGTATAGTGTGAGTATTGGTGCCATTCTCGATATTTCTTATGTGCTCACCAATACGTATTTTTAGTTTCCTTTTCGTCCTACCCACATATTGGAGGCCACATGGGCACTCCAATAAATAGATGGTACCTTCCGTATCTGTCTTTGATGGAATATGTTTCATTAGAGGTCCTGGATACATAGGTTAGTATTGGACTTGTTGTGCTAATATTTGAATTCCTACAACATAAACAATTGTTGCAATAGAAAAAGCCTACTTTAGTATTTTTAGCTTTTTCTTTTTGCACGGGTAAGTGGCTTCTTATAAGCATATTTTTCAAATTATCAGCCTACTTATATATGATGGTGGGTTTCATAGGAATGATTTGTCTTAGATGTTCATCGTGTAAGAGAATGGGCCAATGTCTTTCTATGATGTTCTTTATAATGTAGAAATGACTACGGAATCTAGTGATGAAAGCGGTGTCAAATTTATTTTCATCTTCTCCATTATCTTTGGTCTTATATGTTATAAGTGCATCTCTATTTATTTCTTTCATACTTTGGAAAGCCTCTTGTACAGTATTCTCGTTATAATCTCTGTTTATGAATTTTTCCATCATATTTTCTCCTTGTTCAGTGTATTCACCTAGATTGGAACAATTTCTTTGAATCCTTCTGAACTGTTCTTTAGGTATGTTTTTTATCCATAACGGATGGTGATTGCTATTAGCAGGTAGATAGTTGTTACAATCCACTTTTTTAATGTAAGTTCTTGACAAGATCTTTCCATCTCTTACATAAATTTCTAAATCTAGAAATTGTATTAAATCAATGCTTGTATTTGCCATAAAAATTCTAAGTTTACATCATTTTGATTTATTCCTTGTAAAAAAAGATTCAATAATGATTGTTCCCCATTCCACATGAAAAAAACATCATCGATAAATCTATACCAGCAAATAAGGTGATCCTTATAGATGTTGTTAGACCAAATACTATCTTCCTCCCACTGCGACATAAATAAGTTCGCGTAGCTAGGTGCAAAGCGACTGCCCATAGCAGTCCCTCTCTCCTGTTGATAAAAAGTACCTTCGTGCCAAAAGTAGTTGTGGGTGAGTATAAATTCTATACTACCCATGATGAATTGTATTTGTTGGTTTTTTAATTCAGTTTTACCACATAACATTTTATAGGTGTGTTGACATCCATCAATGTGGTTAATACAAGTATAAAGTGATTCTACATCACATGATCCCAAGATGTACGTTGGTTCCCACTTTATTTTTTCAAGAATTTGCAGGACATGAGTAGTATCACGTAGATAACTTCTTTGTGCTGTTACAATAGTTTGGAGAAATTTATCAACATAATGTGAGAGATTCGAAGTGATGGATCTTATTCCTGATATTATAGGACGTCCTGGGGGATTTTCCAAATTCTTATGAATTTTTGGGAGTTGATAAAATACCGGTATTCTCGGGTTTTTATTATACAGGAAACTATATTCACCTTTTGTAAGTATCCCCATATAAAGGCCTTCTTCTAAATGTTCTAGTAGTTGTTTGTTATATTTCTCTGTAGGGTTCTCTGTTAGAGCTCTATAGGTGGTGGTGTCTTTCAGAAGATTTTCTGCTTCTTCCAGATATCGAATTTTATCTAATATAACTACACCACCACCCTTATCAGCCGGCTTTATAACTATTTCAGTGTTGTTCTTTAGTTCTTTAATTGCTTTATGTTCTCCTTTGGAGAGATTATATCTCATTTTTTCATTCTCTTTTATGTTTTCAATTTCTTCTACTAATTTTTGAAATGTTTCAACATAAGCACCTGCAGACACTATAGCAGCCTTTCTGAGACAAGCAAATCTCCCTACCCTTTCTAGTAACCTATCTCAACAACTAAATGAGGAAATCACGTCGGAAGAGATACTAGCAGTCATCAAGGCCCAAAAAACCTCTAAGGCTCCGGGACCCGATGGCTTCTCCGCAGCTTATTACAAAAGATTTTCCCAGACTTTGGTCCCCCATCTACGCACCTTGTTCAATGCTATCTTACATGGAGATCCCTTCCCTAAATCGATGTTAGAGGCGCGTATTGTAGTCATTCATAAAGAGGGGAAGGACCCCAGCGACTGCGCAAGCTATCGTCCCATCTCCCTCCTTAATGTTGACATTAAGATTTATGCAAAGATCCTGGCCACCCGCTTGAACGAAGTCCTTCCGGGTCTGGTCCATTATGATCAGGTGGGGTTCATCCCGGGTCGCCAGGCTAGGGATAATACTCGCCGCGCGATAGACTTGGTTCAAATCATTAACCAAAGATGTCTCCCGGCCATGATGCTCTCACTGGATGCCGAGAAGGCGTTCGACCGAATTTCTTGGGATTTTATGACCCTTGCTCTGAAGGCGTACGGCTTCTCGGCTGAATTTTGACCGGGGTCTCCGCCCTATATAACTCCCCCTCAGCTAGGGTCTTGGTTAACGGATCTTTATCTAGCCCTCTCTCGCTCTCCAATGGAACGAGACAGGGAATGCCCCATATCGCCCTTAATTTTTGCACTTGTGATAGAACCTTTGGCGGCGATGATCAGACAGTCGGCGTCGATCTCAGGTGTGACAGTGGGGCCGCGGGAATTTAAGGTCTCTCTCTTCGCGGACGACATACTTCTCTCTCTGACAAATCCTCAGGAGTCTTTACCCGCCTTATATAAACTTATAGAGAAATATGGCCTCCTATCTGGCTACAAAATTTATTTTGTTAAGTCAGAGGCCATGCTCCTTCATGCTTCCCCATCCCTCAGGAACAGTTTACAGACTAATTTTGCACTACGCTGGCAGGCGAGTAAGATCAAATATCTTGGAGTCTATATCACCTCGACCTATGATAGATTGTATCTGGAAAACTTTCCCCCCCTTCTGTCAAAAATAAAACAGGACTTGGAGACTTGGAAGAGCTATATAATATCGTGGCTGGGGAGGATTATTGCTATTAAGATGAACTTGGTCCCGAAACTTCTATATCTTTTTCAAACCCTCCCGCTGAGGGTCCCCGAATCCGTGTTCAAAGATTTGCATTCCTCCTTCTTAAAGTTTATATGGCGTGCCAAGCCCCCTAGAATCTCAATAGCAGTGCTTAAAAAGCCTAGGGCTCGGGGAGGCAGGGGCTTACCAGATATTAAATTTTATTACTTGGCATCCCATCTGTCCCAGGTGACGGTAAGCTATGCCCCTTACAAGTCTATAGCGTGGGTGGACCTGGAGACCCACTATGTTGGGGTACCCTCCATGGCATCACTCTGGGGCTTGACCAATACAGATAGGCCACCAGCGGCCTCCTCTCTTCAATCCCTTAAATTCTGCTTATCCCTTTGGGACTCATGTCGGGTCAAATATAAATTGCCCTCCCCTATCTCACCTCTGACTCCTCTCTGGGGCAACCCACACTTCCCTCCTGGCAATTCCACGCAGCAATTTAAACACTGGATAACAGCGGGAATATGAGTGGTCTCGGACCTGGTGGTCAATCAAACTTGGGCTTCTATGTCGGAACTTCACCATAGTTTTGAACCGTTTCGTCTGCTTTTCTTTGAGTACTTCCAGGTCCGACACTTCGCTATGTCTTTGCCCCCCGGGAGGTTCTCCGGGCCCCGACCTCCTTTAAATATATGTGTCTACATTCACCCCTCACTAAAGGGATGATCTCCCAGATATACAACTGGCTCATAGACTACACTTTCGATGCTCCAGGCCGACATGAGCGGGAATGGGAGAGGGACCTGGGTCTTCCTCCAGACGACTTATGCTGGGAGGGGGTCAGGGAGGGGATTGCCAAGAGCTCGATCTCTACACTAGTTAAGGAAACAGCCTATAAAGTGTACTATAGGTGGTACTATACTCCTGATAGGCTATCTCGAATGTTTCCTACGACCACTCCGAGCTGCTGGCGGGAATGTGGCCAAAGAGGTACGATGTTACACATATGGTGGACCTGCTCTCGCATAGTTCCTTTCTGGAACATGGTTCTCTCACTCATAAACTCTGTGTCAGAACAACAGATAAGTTTGGACCCCTGGTCATTCCTTCTCTCTCGCCCTATACCTGACGAGAGCGGGCCTTCAAATAAGCTTATATCCCATATCTTGGCAGCTGCTAAATCCTTAATAGCAAAGCACTGGAAAGATCCTAGGGCTCCCTCTATGCAGGAGCTATGGTCTTACATAAGACATGCCGCAAGCACGGAGAGTATAACGTGCTACCTTCATGATAAATCACATAACTTCGACAGGGTGTTGGCCCCGTGGTATTTATTAGAAAGCCGTAGCTACCTATCCAATACGGCTCCCCCTCCTGCAGACGGAATGTAGCTCTTGGGCCGCCTCCGGATCCCCCGGGTTGGATACGGTGCGCTGCTGGTGAGAAATGTTGGTATACCAGTTTTCTTTTTGGTAGTCTATATAAGTGTGTGGTTTAGCTTTCTCTAGCAATGTTCCGAGTTTGTTTGCTTATTTATTTATCAGCTATATTGGTAACATAATCTGTGCCTTCCTACCCCCCACTCTTTCTTTCTCTCTCCCCCTCCCCCTCCCCCTCCCCCTCCCTACCCATATAAAAATATAAAACATAGAGGAGACATTTTGAATGTTAATATTTTCATGTCATTGGTGTTGATTGTATTTTTTTTCTGTTGTTTCCTCTTTAAATAAAGAGTTTAAAAAAAAAAAAAAAGATTCCAGCAATTACAAAAAAAAAAAAAAAAAAGTGGATTGTAACAACTATCTACCTGCTAATAGCAATCACCATCCGTTATGGATAAAAAACATACCTAAAGGACAGTTCAGAAGGATTCGAAGAAATTGTTCCAATCTAGGTGAATACACTGAACAAGGAGAAAATATGATGGAAAAATTCATAAACAGAGATTATAACGAGAATACTGTACAAGAGGCTTTCCAAAGTATGAAAGAAATAAATAGAGATGCACTTATAACATATAAGACCAAAGATAATGGAGAAGATGAAAAGAAATTTGACACCACTTTTCTCACTAGATTCAGTAGTCATTTCTACATTATAAAGAACATCATAGAAAGACATTGGCCCATTCTCTTACACGATGAACATCTAAGACAAATCATTCCTATGAAACCCACCATCATATATAAGTAGGCTGATAATTTGAAAAATATGCTTACAAGAAGCCACTTACCCGTGCAAAAAGAAAAAGCTAAAAATACTAAAGTAGGCTTTTTCTATTGCAACAATTGTTTATGTTGTAGGAATTCAAATATTAGCACAACAAGTCCAATACTAACCTATGTATCCAGGACCTCTAACGAAACATATTCCATCAAAGACAGAATTACTTGTGATACGGAAGGTACCATCTATTTATTGGAGTGCCCATGTGGCCTCCAATATGTGGGTAGGACGAAAAGGAAACTAAAAATACGTATTGGTGAGCACATAAGAAATATTAAGAATGGCACCAATACTCACACTATACCTCAGCACTTTTTATTACACCACAATAAAGATCCTGGAGGATTAAAATTTATAGGTCTAAAATACATACCGAAAACTTGGAGAGGAGGAAATTACATTGCAGCTCTATCAAAAATAGAGACAGAGTTTATATATAAACTGAAAACTTTAACCCCATTAGGGTTAAATCAGGAATTTGATTTTTAACATTTTTAATTTTACTTAATGTGCGCATTTTATCATGAACAATAAAGTTAATTGAAAATCCCTATAAAAAGAACACCAGCTACAAGTGACATCATCCTTGAAAAAGTCCGTTAAGGACGAAACGCGTCGGATGAGAACATACACATTAGAATACATCTTTGAATTTTGTACACAGTGGGCACCCGTGAGGAAAGTAAGCGCCGGAAGGACATATGCGGTCCACTTGCGTTCCACCGCGTGTGAGGACACTGTAACCGGATTGTAACAACACCGTTTGGATAACAACCATCAGGACATCAATCCCGGAGTGTACATACGGAAGCTACTGGATTGTGGAAGTAATTCCACCGATACTAAGAGGAAAAGAGCAGGGTAAGAACCTTCAATTATCACTTTCTCCGCAAAAGAGCTATAACATTACCTCCGTCTGTGTCCTTCATTTACATCATTGGTCATATTGTTAGCTATGCGCTGAACCTTTGTTATAAATTTGTATGTGTCTATTTTCAGCAGCAGGTTGTATATAGAGAAGCGCCGATTCTTTTTATCCATTGACATATTAACCAATATACTTTAGTTCATCCAATTATACGACTTCGACAACTCCCAAAGGAATGGATCTCAAGATACGTGTGGTGATGACTACAGGTGTAGGTTTACTCTGCTCTACTAGACCAGACACTGAAGGGGTACATTGGCCATACAACCTACCGGGACTTTTTCCGGTAGGCCACTGGTCTCAGGAGGCCGCCAAATGTATTTTTTGAATGGGTGCTAGCGGTGAAAGTCAGTGTGGTAGTGAGTGGCTGGTCCCTCTTTCGGAACCAGCCACCTTAATTTGGCCATGGCATGGATCCCTGTGTCTGACTACTTCCTCCTATCAGAGCTATAGACAAGAGTCTCACGGGACGGTACCTTTCACGTGACTCCTATCTATAGCACTGATAGGAGGAAGCAGCCAGACATGCAGAGTGGCAGGAGAGGCTGTCTGCATCTCTCAGACAGCAGATGTTACAAGGTAAGTGTGAGGGTGAGGGGGGAACATGGGGTATGTTTATACAGTGTGTGATTGGGGGGGGCTTTTAATATATAGATAGTGTGAGAGGGAAGAAGGGGTATATTAATAGTGTGTGAGTGTGATGGGGGCTTTTAAAATACATATATATATATATATATATATATATATATTTTGTGAGGGGGGATTTAATATTCAGTGGAAGGGATAGAAGGGAGGGGGGTTCTTAATATTGTGTGTGAGGAATGGAAGGGAGGGGGGTTCTTAATATTAAGTGCAAGGGATAGAAGGGAGGGGGTGTCACGGGCACTAGGAGTTTTACCCAGAATTCACCAGATGTAGCCTTACTCACCAGAGGCGCGGAGTCTAACACAGTGGCTGGTCTTCTCCAGGAACTCCCGCAAGGAAGTATGGGTTTTAGCAGCTTCCACTGTGCAGGTCGTGGCCCCCTGGGGAGTATGGTGAATATACGATACAGCTAAGCACAATAGATACACGGCACTACTTAAACTGAATGGAAGAAGGAATGTCAATGATATATATATATATATATATATATATATATATATATATATATATATATAGTCTCTGAACAGTAGAAACAATAGTAACTCGGCAGAATGATGAGCAGTAATAATAGGAGGAGAGAGTTTCAAGTGCTTAGCACGCAGGTAGTATAAAACAGGCGGATGCTTGACAACTGAAAGAAGTCTATGCGAGCAGCCAATCATATAGTAGTAGAAGAGTCGGCGACTCACAGCTATACTACCGAGGCACAATAGAACTCAGTCCCGAAAATAAGTAACATACGAAGTAATCAGAGTAAGCTGCACCTGGCAGGTATTACCACAAGCATATAGTGAAGACTTGTTCAGGAGCAGGTAGAATACAAGTAGCATGGAGTAATCTGCGGCTGACAGGTATTACCACTGATGTGGAGTGAAGACTTGTCCAGGAGCAGGTAAGATACGAGGTAGCATGGAGCGGTCTGTGACTGACAGGTATTACCACTGATGTGGAATGAAGACTTGTCCAGGAGCAGGTAAGGTACGAGGTAGCATGGAGTGGTCTGTGGCTGGCAGGTATTACCACTGATGTGGAATGAAGACTTGTCCAGGAGCAGGTGAAATACAAGGTAGCGTGGAATGGTCTACAGCGGGCATGTATTACCACTTGTGTGGAGTAGAGACTTGTCCAGGTGCAGGTAGCGTACACAGCAAACAGGTTCCATAAGCAGGAACAGGAAACTCCTTGGTATCTCAATGGAATGAGGACCAAGAATAGGCAAAGGTAATAGGGCAACAGGTGTCTTAAGTAGTGAGGAGTAATTAATTATCCAATGAGGATAGGAACAAGGTTTTAACAGTCTGTAGGTCTGCACATGCGCAAACCTCTGGTCAAGATGGTGGACGGCCGTGGCGCAAGACAGGCACCGGCAAGAGAGAGAGAGACCCATGTCTAGAACTAGAGGAACCAACAGTCCGGTGAGTGACAGGGGGGTTCTTTATATTATGTGTGAGGAATGGAAGGGAGGGGGGGTTCTTAATATTAAGTGCGAAGGATGGAAGGGAGGGGGGTTCTTAATATTAAGTGTGAGAGATGGAAGGGAGGGGGGTTCTTAATATTAAGTGTGAGGGATGGAAGGGAGGGGGGGGTTCTTAATATTAAGTGTGAGGATGGAAGGGAGGGGGTTCTTAATATTAAGTGCGAGGGATGGAAGGGAGGGGGGGTTCTTAAAATAGAGTGTGAAGAGGTTCTTAATATAAAGTTTGTGGGAGGTAGGCTATTAAATTAATGGTGGTGTTTAGAAGGGGGTTAATTATTTAATGTAATATTTTATTTGTGGGTGGA
This sequence comes from Mixophyes fleayi, assembly GCF_038048845.1. Taxonomy (NCBI): domain Eukaryota; kingdom Metazoa; phylum Chordata; class Amphibia; order Anura; family Limnodynastidae; genus Mixophyes; species Mixophyes fleayi. The sequence continues at coordinate 256,313,595 of NC_134403.1, forward strand.
TGGTGGGGCAATTTAATTTATTGGTGGGGCCTATTAATTTAAGATGGGGTAGCTTGGGGTCTATTAATTGAATGTGGTGCTGAGTTTGGGGAGAGGATGGCTATTTAGTAAATGTATATGCTATTGATTTAATGTGGGCATGGTTGGAGTTTTCTAAATTTCATGTACCCATTTTTTTCCAAATAGGGAGGGCCTCCAACATTCCAGGATCCAGACAAGCAGCATCTGAGCTAAAAACACCAGCAGCCACAGGAGGTGAAAGTGACAAGAACAGGACACACGTATACAGCTACACATACTGTGCACACTTACTCTGGGCACACGGCAGACACACTGGGTGCATACACAAACTGGGCCTCGCCTACCATTTATTTAGCTCCACCTAAATTAGGCCACTTTCAGACTTTTTACCAAGGCTCCTTTAAGTTCCCAGTCTGTCCCTGCCTACACTGCAGGTTACGTACAATACATATGTGGGATATAAAATCTCTAAAGAATGCACAGAAAAAAAATATATATTCAATTAATGTTACCTGTCAATATTATAGACATTTATGATTATACATGGACATTTAAAAAAAAAAAAAAAAAAATGCTTTTTTTCCTTGAAAAACATTTATTAGGGTGCATTTAATATATACTGTACATAACAGACATTTTGCTTCTGTTTGCAAACACATGTAGCAGCATACATCCTCAGCCGTCATCAGTAGTAATTGGTGCTTAGAGTAGACCTCTAGCTGGAGCAAGAGATATGGCAGAAAAGTAGCGCTTGACTTGGACGTGGCTGCACAAGAATGTCGTTACTGTATATTACCTACGTGCATCAGCCCATTCCCGACCACGTTACCTCCCTGAAATCGTAGGCTACATTAAGTGTCATTTGCACTTGAAGATTACTTGGACGTGGCTGCGTTCTGTTGCGTATCTTCCAGTTCGGAGCATGCGCAGAGTGATTTTGCAAACAATACACACAAAATCAGCAGATACGTTACTTAGTGACTCAGGCCCTTAATGTTTATTCTCCAGGGCAAGTTTAATAAATGACCAAGAGGGTTGTTTTTGAAAGACCCAAGTTATAGAAATCAGATATAATATGGGTTCATTATTTTGGAACTGGAATTTGAGAAGCTATGGTTCAGAAATCAGCAGGCTCTCATTTGTGGACAACCACTATGCCCAGACATAAGGGGGCAGAAGTTCAGAAGTGGTAAAAAGCCCATTGTTTCATCATTTTATCAAATGTTTATGCTAATACTTTAGTATTTATAATATTTATAGAATTCTTTTATTCATGTTATACTTAAAGGACGTGGTGGAAGTTGAGCTGTATAGCAGACAATGGGACTCATGTATAGTTGAATGTATGTCTGTTTTATCTTGTCACTTAGGCAATTACTTATTGCACATGCACACAGAAAACATACACATATGTCCATATGCAGATTCCGACATATCTTGCACTTGCAACCCTGTACAACTGGAGAGACGAAATGGACAAAGGAAGGGACAGGCACGCATAGGGCGAGGACAGTAAGGAAGTGTTCATGTGATTGTGACTGAAATAGACCTGGACACAGATGCAGGTACACCTGTCAGGAGACCGGTGCAGGAGGGCTGGTGCAACAAGATGCACTGATGATGATGATGACAATCAGCAACACTAGCTAGTCACTTCTGATTGCAGATTGACCTCTCTGGCTGAGTACTTAAATCATTGTGTGGCTGTTATATGAAGTCAGGACACATATTTATATTACTTAACAAACAGATATTTACATTTAGATCATGACATGAAAGAAGATTCCCATTTTGTATTTGTGTATAACACTTCATTAAATTACTATACTGTGCACTAATAGGATAATGCAAAAGTCACCTTTACTACTAACACTGCGAAGCCAAATCTCTACACTTTATTGACATTATAATGGGGTGTATGTATAAACACTTGCTACTACTGAGGTACGCCAGGCACAAATGCTAGTGATGTTCATTTAGGCGCATCTTGAGATGCATCCAACTAAACATGTACACATGAATGCGTTTTTTCATGTGTGTATCTTCTCCTGCATATGCTGGGAGTGCAAACATATCCAACTGTACATGAGCCCAATGTAAGACTAAATGGTAAGTATTATGTAGGAGAATACCTGAAACAGCCGACCAGAAATTAGAATTAATTTTGTATTAAACTATAAATTTCCAGGCCACTACAACATTCATTATTTCTTTCACATTCTCTTCAGCAGCACAACTGAAATAAGGGTGGAATTAGACCAGCTCTTGAAGTATTTTTTGGGGAAAAAGTAAGAGGTTCCTAGTCCATACCTGCTAATCGATTATATTGATTCATGTGTTAGGAGAACTTCTTGTCACTGATTTGGTAGATTTACTTTTGGCCCATAACTGGTCTCGTTGAATACATATTTTTTGGGATGGGAAAAATTCATTAGGAGACCAGATATGATTATGATATACTTTAGCCATTTTACTATTATTATTTTGAGGCTAGATAATCTCAGCTGGAATCGAAAAAGTAAATGAATAAATTCAGATATTTCCATACATGTTATCAGACATGTCTTCACATGTAGAGCATGCTATTTCTGCTTTCTCCATTTTAGCAGAAGCATAAGGGACAGGTTGAATAACTCTGACCAGTGGAAAACTGAAGAAACTTTTGAAAACTTGCAAGGCAGCCTTTTGTACAGCATTGCTTTCATTTATAACCAGTAATAATTCTTCCAGTTTAAAGGACTGCAGTTCACAGAGTCTCTTAGATATGGCTGTCTTTAAGGACAGGAATGTTTCTGAGACAGATTAAAATTTTCAAAGGTGGATAGACTACAAGACAATGCATCTAGTACAATGGAGGTGATACGTTTTACTTAACCTTCATGAATTTGCAACACGGCGGCTAAGTGGTTAGCACTTCTGCCGTACAGCGCTGGGGTCATGAGTTCAATTCCCGACCATGGCCTTATCTGTGTGGAGTTTGTATGTTCTTCCCGTGTTTGCGTGGGTTTCCTCTAGGTGCTCTTGTTTCCTCTCACACTCCAAAAAAAAACATATTGATAGGTTAATTGGCTGCTATAAAAATTGACCCTAGTCTCTCTCTCTCTCCTTCTCTGTCTGTCTGTCTGTCTGTGTATGTTAGGGAATTTAGACTGTAAGCTCCAATGGGGCAGGGACTGATGTGAATGAGTTCTCTGTACAGCGCTGCGGAATCAGTGGCGCTGAATAAATTGATGGTGATGATGATGATGATTAATAAGGTCACTTTTCTTCACTCTGATTCACTGCCAGACTTACCTTACACCTGTTATGCTAAGAAGGAAACAAACATATAAGGAAATAACTTTCCCTATCAATGAGTAATGTTAGGATATGAAGTACAGCTGAAGTGCAGAAGACTAAAATATGTTCAAAACACTTTTTATAAAAATCTTTATTAATGGAGTGAATGCGTATGCTGCACATAGACAGTCTTCTGCAGCATTCAATTCATTAGGAGTCTGGCCTGGGAGACATATGTCACTCTGTTACCCTGCCCCCCCCCCCCCCTCAACCCAGCCTGCCCCTGCAGCTTAGCCTCATTATATTATTATATTATATATTATTCTTAATATATCCTATTTGGATGTGGTCTAAAAAAAACATTTCAAATCTTATCAAACCTTGTTTCTCTCCTGTAATTGCTAGGGTTCCTGCTGGACATCAGATGAATCCCTACAAAAAATGGTAGAGTACAATAAGGTCCTCACCTTTAGCAAGCTGCCTTTCCTGTAGAGTGCAATATTCCCACATGCACTCAGATGCCTTTAGGTCTTAAGCTCAGGCTAGTAGAGACTTATCTGAGTGCCAGCTAGCAAAGGGGTATGTAGACTAGGACATGCATGGGCATAACCAGGGAGACCAAAACTCAGGCAAGTAGTGAGCAAGAAGATCCAATAATACAAGCCAAGGGTCAGAGAGGACAGCAGTAAGAGGTTCCAATAAATAAGCCATAGGTTGAGACCAACAGCAGACGTGGAATTTCCAAATCCAGGCAGTAGGTTAGGCAACAGGAGAGCAATAGGAACTGAGGCAGAGATGGCAGGCTTCATGAACATGCACACAGCAAGAACACTATCACTGGCAGGGAGGCTGAGCATTCTCTGCCATTTAACAACTGATACCCAAACAGATTGCTCCATTAGAAGCAAGCCCCCCGCAGCCTATTTCTGCAATTGCAGATACCCCAACGAGGTGGGAAAAAGCGCCCTGGCTGCCTAGCAATCAGCTGCAGCCAGAATGTAGAAGAAAGCGGCTAGTGATTGTGTGAGCCATCATGAGTATTTATCTGTCAATGTATGCAGCAGCTTGCTAAACAGAGTCTGTTCTTGGATTCCATACCAATATGATGACCATAACACTCGTTTGGCCATAGTAATTCAGGCATCTCACAGAAAATCTGTGACCAAATGAATGACTAGATGCAGTTCTGCCGACTTCTTACAGAGGGTATTCCTTGTAATTCTATTCTAGAAACTGCAAAAACAAAGATTGCAAAGTTCTAGTGACATATGACCTGGCTACAACTGGCTTGAAGACCATAATAGATGATTCATAGAAGTAGTTATTACCTTCCATTACCCTTGATTGATTTCCAAAATTGCATAATACCTAAAAATACTTGAGGCCTCCTGATATATTCCATGAATGTCTTTGTTATCATTATTGGTCATTGTTTCAACTTGAGACAGAGTAGTTTACCGTAGGCTATCCCTGGAATAACCCAATTTCCTTGAGTTGGTTATTTTCTTTGCTATACAACAGCTAGTGCCTTTGGTGGTGTCTTAGATTTAAAAGATAATTCAGTTCAAAACAGAACATTCAGTGCAACTCATTCTCCTGACATCACTGGACTTTCCCTGTTCCTGCTGACCTAGTATTTTTACAGTCAGGCAGAATTAGGAGCAGCAGCAGAGGCATACAGGATGTCTGGGGACTCACTGAAAGCTTGAACACCTCATCTCAGATAGTTAACAAATTACGATATTCCACCAAAAGATGAGTTTTCATTTATTGTGGAATTACCCTTTGAAATCTTCTTGCAGTGCAATTTTAATCCAGTATAACAACTGATTCCTGTCCCTATTGTCATTATTGGCTCAATTAATTTAGGGAATTATTTTTTCATATAGAATTCTAGTATCTTCTATTCATAGGCAGGACAGTCTGCGCTTCTGTACTTGGTAGAAATGTTTTTATGTTTAGAATCTTCACTACCTCTTCCCTTCTTTTTAGTTCTCTGTGTTGTACTCCAGCATCCTAAATGAGATACCCCATATGTCAGGGAGAGCTCATACCATTAATGTGTAAAGAAAGTACAAATTTCTTATTTACTTAGCAGGAAAAAAGTTTTCATAGGACTAGCAGTTCCCTGGGCATGTAGCCAAGAGAAGCAGAACAATTCACTTGGGTTTTTTAAACCTGCCTCCTAAATTCTGACCTAGTGTCCATGGTGGAATCATGATGAGATGCAGTGGATCACTGGAAATAATATACTGGAAGCCACATACAATATGGCCACTGTGTAGATAGAGCAGGAATAGCTATACCGTTTATCATCTGTGACATGTCCTTGCTGAGTTGCTTTTGCAGAAAATTCTCTCATTTTTGCTGCTTAGCCAATAAACCTAAGAAAATGGGCCTGATTCATAAAGGCACGTATCTGCCAAATTTCAGTGTATCGCATGCCCAGAACCAGGACATATGCCAGTAAATGCAGCCCTGTCTGCTACATTATCGAACCCAAAGGACACTTACAACAGCTTACGATTTCAGTAGTGAACGGTATGAGGAAGGGAAGGGGTGTTTTGCAGTAAGGATGTGTACAGAAGGTTATCAGGAAGCACTGAGAATATGATCCGAAACCAGCCCAAGCTTGTACTATCTAATCCCAGGGCAAGGAGTCTAACGTGACGCCTGTCATCATCATCATCATCAGTAGCAGCTATTTATTTGCCTTCACCAGAGCCCACCACTAAGCAGGATGAAATTGACTGCGAGCTCCACGCAGGTCACGGGCCCCTGGGGTAGGTCTTGAGAGTGGTTTGTGTGCAGGAATTTTGAATATATATACACCATTTGAAAAGTACTGGAAGAAAGCTACAAGGAAGACACTGGCAGAATAAGGTGCTATAATAATAGTCAATGAGGTATAGGGCCAGCATGGAACAGCACCAAGATATGCTAACAGAGAACAGCACCAGAGGTAAGTGATGTAGTGACTGCAACGGGATACTGCCAGCAATATGGAACTGCACCACAATAATGCCAGAGATATGGAACAACACCAGGACACCGCCGGAATAGAACGGCACCAAGACAGCAGCGGAATAGAACTGCACCGGGATAGTAGAGGAATAGAACTGCCCTAGGCTACCAGTGGAAAAGAACTGCACCAGGATACCAGCAGAATGGGACTGTACCAAAATACCAATGCTAGAGTGTACAAGCTAGTAGTGCAAGGAAGCCTAGAACAACCTATACATGGTCTAATATAAACACTATCGGTGCACAGAGAGCAAGTTTATATAGTGCAGAGTGAAAGGGGCTGGTGTGTGACAAGAGCATTAACTGATCATGTGACTGAGGTTATAAAATGCTAAATGCATTTACCAACTTTATATCTCCTAAGGATTCTAGTTTTATTCTGTTATTTTGTTTTATTTATTTCAATTAAAATCCCTGTTAGAAGATTCAGCTTTCATGTCCCAGTGCAGGCATGCTCTTATAAATATAAATTATAAATGGTGTCTTCATTCTTTGAAATTTGCATTCACAGAGCAATGTTTCCTTGTATAGTACTCTTATCCAAGTCTGATGAAGGGTTATTACCAGTGCATCAGGCATTCAATACAGACCTTTGTGTGGCATCTCATACCACATCCTAATATTAATTATCTGGTCCTTGGGTACTAAATGCAAGTCCCCTCAGATCGGCTGTTTTGATAAAGTTAATGTTAGCACAATTGCACTGCAAGTCCTTAGATAAAAAATTGTTCTGGTTTAATAAATACAATAAAAGTAATCTTTTTTTATTCTTGTGTATTTGAAAATGACAATTGATAATTTCTTTATCAAGATTATATTCTTTATACGCTTTGACTGACTCCCCCGCATGGCTGTCAATTCACCCTTATTAGTACTGGTAAACCTCTCACTAGTAGATTTATTACTGTACACATGAATTCAGCATCAATATGTTCAATGGAAGTGTAATTAAAAGGTCACTATGTGTGTTAAGTAATTGCTCCACAGGTGACATGAAGACAAAGTAATGTGCTTATATCACTGATTGTGAACAGCTGATCTAAAGATAAGCATAGAGAGCTAATGGGAGAGTATGCGTTTGCATTTTCAGGATAGGAGGGAATTGTTAATGGCTACAAGTGCAAGGATTGGCAGAGTAGGGCATCTGAGGTTATCTCATACTTGCCTATTTTTCTTTTTTTAACTCTGGGAGATACCGGAAAGGAGGGCCTGGCTGGAGGGCAAGTTAGTGTCACTTGCGTCCCTTTGGCCACTCTCCTGTGATGAAATCGTCATTTTGTCGAAGGGGGTGAGCAAAATCACGCAATTCCCTGCGATTCGCATCACTTCACTAGGAAGTGGGCAGGATGTGGGAGATTTGCTTGCTCTGCTGGGAGTCCGGGACACCTACCTGGAATTCAGAAGTTTCCCGAACATTCCAGGAGAGTTAACTAGTATGGGTTATGTGATCAGTGAGGGGACTAAGCTTGGCGTCAGTATTCATATTGGAGTGAAGTGGGAACAGTTTGTGGATTTGAAGGGCAGTTAAAAGAGTTAATGTAGTCAAGGCAAAATATGAGGACATAAGCTAAGACTTTAATGGATTTGTGTTTCTGAAAACAGCACATGTGTGGCAAATATGAACGCAGCAAGAGTCAAAGAATAGTCCGAGAATACAAGCATCGGATATAGGTGTGTTGAGAGTGTTGTTGAAAATTACGGACATTTAAGGATGTATTAAAGCCAGTTCAGTTTTGTATAACTTCAGTTTAAAATAGTGTGCTGTTTGTTTAAAGTGTGGAGTTGTCTCCAGTAAGGGGTTTAATCTGGTAAGTGGCTAGCAAAGGTTAGTACTCTCAAATTCACTGTAAGCTATAAGAAGTTAGGTTAGTCATAATAAGACGAGTGGTAGCAGGCTTGATGATCTCACTCAATGCATATCTTGTCATATGTATGCACACTTGGACCAATTGTTCCAAGGTTTATACCTCTGTGAGAAATGTGAGCAATTGGTCTCTTTGGAAGCCCAGGTAACTGATCTAAAGCAGACCATTGCAACATTGAGAGAGATTGCCAACCTGGAGCAGAGTTTTCAGCTCACCATTGATGCGTTAGCTGAGCAGTGTGGAGCAGAGAAAGAGGAGGATGCACAGGTAGGCAGCTGGGTAACAGTTACTAGGGGTAGCAGAGGGAGGAAGAGGCAGACCAGTTCTGAGCTAAGCAATCCCAGCAGATTTGCCAGATTGGATGAATATACTGTGGAAGGGAGTTTAGAATTGGTAGAGTTGGGTGAGACTGCTTCTTCTAGCAACCAGGGGAACGGTCTCTCAAGCAAAGAGGGGACCACAGTTACTCAGGGACCCAGGCATATTGTGGTGGTAGGGGATTTAGTTATTAGGAAGGTAGATAGGGCAATCTGTTACCAGGACCATGCATGCTGAACAGTGTGTTGTCTCCCAGGTGCTCGGGCTTGGTATATTGCGGATTGGCTGTACAGATTGTTGGGAGGGGCTGGGAATGACCTGGCGGTATTGGTGCATGTTGGCACCAATGACCGAGTTAGAGAAAAAAGGGGTGTCCTAGAGAAAGATTTCAGGGACATAGGTCGCAAACTTAAGGCAAGTACATCCAAGGTAGTATTTTCGGAAATATTACCTGTGCCACGCGCTAGTCCACGGAGGCAGCGGGAGATTAGGGAGGTTAATGCGTGGCTAAAAGATTGGTGAACCCTCCCTCTCCTTCTCCTCCTTTGAAGCCCACTCTATCCGCCTCTTCTACCCCATCCATCTCCGTGTCACTGTCACCTACTGCCCCCTGGCCCCACCTTCCTCTTCCTTGACAAATTTGCTGCCTGGCTTCCTCACCACCTCTCCTCCGACCTCCCCTCCGTCATCCTCAGCGACTTTAACTTCCCCATCGACAACCCCACTGACCCAGCTTCCAGCAAACTGCTCACCCTTTCTTCCTCCCTTGTTCTCACCCAATGGACCTCCTCCTCTACCCACTGCCTTGGTCACTCCCTTGATCTTGTCTTCTCCTACCTATGTAGTCTCTCTGACTTCTCCATCTCTCCCTTTCCTCTAACCGACCACCATCTCCTCTCCTTCTCTCTCTCCTCATCTCCTGCTCCTCTCCCCCTGCCCAAACCTACTCTGTCCATACGCAACCTTGACACTCTTGACCCGGCCTCTCTGTCTTCCTCTCTCGATGCCCTCCTTTCTCCCCTCTCCTCCCAGGCCTGACCCAACCAGGCGGTCTCCCTCTACAATCAAACCCTCATCTCTGCTCTTGATGCGGTCGCCCTGCCCACTCCGTCCACTCTCACTGCTCCAAACCCCAACCCTGGCACTCCAAATTTATCCGCTTCCTCCAAAAATGCACCCATACCGCTGAACAACTCCTCTATCTCCCCAGTCCCCCAACTTTGCTGCCTCAGTGTGATCCTTGACTCCTCTCTCTCCTTTGGCCCTCACATTCTCTCTCTTGCTAAATCCTGCAACTTCCAGCTGCGTAACATCGCTCGCATCCGGCCCTTCCTCTCCCAAGATGCCACCAAATGTCTTATTCACCTCTGATCATCTCCCGCTTGGACTACTGCAACCTCCTCCTTACTGGCCTCCCCCACTCTCATCTCGCTCCCCTTCAATCTGTACTTAACTCTGCTGCTAGGCTTATCTTCCTTTCTCGCCGTTCCTCTTCTGTCTCCCCCCTCTACCTAGCCCTTCCCTGACTCCCCTTTCCCTACAGAATCCTGTTCAAGCTCCTCACACTTGCATACAAGACTCTCGCCAACTCCACCGCTCCCTACATCTCCAGCGTCCTCTCTATTCACGCTCCATCCGGCCCTCTCCGATCTGCCAATGACCGTCGCCTCTCTTCCCCCCTGATTACCACCTCACACGCTCGTATCCAAGACTTCTCCCACGCTGCCCCCCTCCACTGGATCAAGCTCCCCCCTCCATCAGAACTTCCCCTAACCTGTCCAGTTTCAAATGGGCTTTAAAAACCCAACTTTTTCTTAAAGCCTTCCGGTCTCCCACTTAACTTCCTGCCTTATCTTGTGCCTCTCCCCCTTCATTCCCCTTCCCTGTATCTGCCTCCGTTCCTCCTTCTCTCCCTCTCACCCCTGTGTCTCTCTGTCTGTCTACCCCACCCCTTAGATTGTACGCTCCTTTGGGCAGGGCCATCTCTCCTCCTGTTTCCACCACTTCTAACTCTGCTCTCCAGCTACCTAGCCCTCCTCCTCGAGGAACCCTCTGCCCTCCGTTCCCTCTCGCTCCCTCCTCTCCCCTCTGGGGGTCTCCCTGTCATCCACGCCCTCTCTCTTGGGCTCCATCGTATGCGGATCTCCCTCTCCCCTCCCCCCCTCTCTAGCTGTGTTTTGAGCTTACTGAGTTACTGTGCTTATTGTTTACTGTACTGTGCCGTCTCACCTCGTACTGTAATCGTTTGACCCTGTACAGCGCTATGGACACCTAGTGGTGCCCTATAAATAAAAATTCATAATAATAATAATAAATAATAATAGTGTAGGAAGGAGGGTTTTGGATTCTTAGAGCACTGAGCTGATTTCTCGGTCAGTTGCCATCTTTATTGTTGAGATGGATTGCACCTGATTGAGGAGGGGTCGGCTGTGCTAGGGGAGAGGATGGTTAGAAGGTTAAAGGAGATTTTAAACTAGGCTCTGGGGGGGGAGGGGCAAGCAAGTTTTTATGGGATAGACATTGAGAGTAGTAAGGAGGAATTTAACAAGAGTCAAGGGGGTGGAGAGGGGGGAAAGGGAAGCATAGCCGATAAGGAGAGGTCCTTTTTAAAGCAAAAAGAAATACCTAAGGGAGGCAATAGACTTAAGTGTATGCTTGCAAATGCAAGAAGTCTGACAGGTAAAATGGGGGAGTTAGAACTAGTAGCAATGAATGAGCAGTATTATATTATAGGTATTACGGAGACCTGGTGGGATGATACACATGCCTGGGCAGTCAACTTGGAAGGCTATACTCTCTTCAGGAGGGATAGAATAAATAAAAGGGGAGAAGAAGTATGTCTTTATATTAAGCCAGAGTTAAAGCCAAGTATTCAGGAAGTTATTTGCTAGAATATTGGTGATAATATAGAGGCATTGTGTGTGAACATATCCAGCGGAGGAAAAAGTTCAGGGAAGTTGTTGATAGGAATATGCTATAAACCGCCAGATATTAGTATGAGTAAGGAAGACCAACTTCTACAGCAAATTGAAAAGGCTACACAACTAGGTCAAGTTTCAATTATGGGGGATTTTAATTATCCGGACATTGATTGGAGTACTGAGACCTGCGATCCAGCCAGGGGAAATAGGTTTCTGAGCACGCTAAAAGACCATTACATGTCCCAATTAGTAGAGGAACCAACTAGGAACCAGACTATACTGGACATAGCAACAACAAAAAATGTAGGCGTAATATCAAATATTCAAGTAAGGGAACACTTGGGAAATAGTTATCATAATATGGTCTCATAGGAAATAAGTTTCCAGAAGCAACGGTATAAGGGATCAACTAGGACTTTAAACTTTAGAAAGGCAAATTTTAATATGCTAAAGGAGTCTATAAAGTACATAGACTGGGACAAAGTTTTTGAAGGAAAAAATATGGAAGAAAAGTGGGGCTGTCTTTAAAATGTTGTTGGAAACATACACGTATAAGTTTATTTCTATGGGAAATAAATGTAAAAGAATTAAGTCTAAACCAATGACACTAAATAAAAAGGTAAGAGAAGAAATGCAAAGTAAGAAGCGTGCATTTAAATTGTTTATGTCAGATGGGTCTGAGGAGTCCTTCCGTAGGTACAAGGAATGTAATAAAACATGCAAAAAGGAAATTAGATTGGCTAAATTAGAAAAGGAAAAACAAGTTGGAAAAGAAAGTAAGACAAACCCCAAAAAGTTTTTTTAAGTATATAAATGGTAAAAGGATTAAAAAAGATAATATAGAACCTCTAAGAAGTGAGATGGGTGAATTGATAAATGATACTAAGGAAAAAGCAGAGGTATTAAACACTTTCTTTTCTTCAGTATGTACTAGAGAGGAACAAATGGTAGGAATAATACATGAAAATGGAAATTAAACCGTACCATTAATTAATACTTGGTTGACAGAGGAAGAAGTCCAAAGGTGACTGAAGAATATTAAGATAAATAAAGCTCCAGGTCCAGATGGCATACACCCAAGGGTTTGTATGGAGCTAAACTCAGAAATAGCTAGACTGCTATACTTAATTTTCATAGATTCAATCTCATCAGGCTCAGTACCAAGGGATTGGCGAATAGCATATGTGGTGTCGTTTAAAAAGGGGACAAGATAACAACCAGGGAATTATAGACCTGTAAGCCTGACATTAATAGTGGGGAAACTACTGGAAGGTATATTTAGAGATATTATTCAGGATTACTTGGTGCGCAATATGATTATTAGTGGGAATCAGCATGGATTATGTGAGGGATAGGTCATGTCAAACTAATCTAATTAGTTTCTACGAGGAAGTTAGTGGGAATTTAGACCAGGGCAGCACAGTAGATGTGGTCTACTTAGATTTTGCAAAGGCCTTTGATACAGTGCCACACAAGAGGTTGGTTTACAAAATAAGGGAACTGGGTCTAGGAAACAACATTTGTACTTGGATCAAAAACTGGTTAGAGAATAGGGAACAAAGAGTTGTGACAAATGGAACATTTTCTAATTGGTCAAAAGTTTTAAGTGGAGTACCTCAAGGTTCCGTGCTGGGGCCACTCCTTTTTAATATATTTATTAATGACATTGGTGATGGTTTAGAGAGTAAAATTTCTATTTTTGCAGATGACACTAAACTCTGTAAGGTAATAACAATCAGAGCAAGATGTAGCTTCTCTACAGAGGGACTTAAATAAACTGGAGGATTGGGCGGCCAAATGGAATATGAGGTTTAACATAGATAAATGTAAGGTTATGCATTCAGGGATCAAAAACAAGATCGCAATGTATAAATTAAATGAAATTAATTGAGGAGAATCTATAATGGAAAAGGATTTGGGAGTGCTCGTAGACAGTAGACTTAGCAATAGTGCTCAATGTCAAGCAGAAGCTGCAAGGGCAAATAAAGTATTGGCATGGATAAAAAGGAGTATAGATGCAAGGGAAGACAGTGTAATTTTGCCACTGTATAAAATCATTGGTAAGACCTCATCTTGAATATGCAGTACAGTTCTGGGCACCACTCTATAAAAAATATAATTTGGAACGAGAAAGGATTCAGAGAAGGGCGACAATATTGATAAAGGGTATGGAGTCATTAAGTTATGAGGAAAGGTTAGCCAATGTAGGCATGTTTACTTTAGAAAAGAGGCGTCTAAGAGGAGACATGATTACTACGTACAAATACATTAAGGGTCAATACAGAGAACTTTCATGGGAACTTTTTACCCCAAGGACTATACACAGGACACGCAGTCACCCCCTAAGGTTAGAGGAGAGGAAATTTCACAACCAGCAAAGGAAGGGGTTCTTTACAGTAAGGGCAGTCAAGATATGGAATTCACTGCCTGGGAAGGTTGTGATGGCAGATTCAATAGATATGCAAAGATTTTTCCTGTGCGCTCACTGGCTAAATGAAAATAATGATTTTGTTGTGTGGTGTATCATATATAGGTATAGGTAACCTCTATTATAAATCAATGCTTATGGCTTAAATAATTGTTTATTTGTCCCTAGATATTATAAACTAAAAAAGGTAAAAACAACAGAATAAAACAAAGGATACATGTACAGGTGCTACTCTGGATAAGCCAAGGTGGAATAAAACACACACTAAAAAACAATAACAGTAGATAGGATCCAAGAATAAAATTGCATATATCTGAGTATGCTGAAAAAGAGTCCAAAAACCACAATAATATATGTGGTGCAGCCGATTGTATGTAAGGTTAGTGTTCCAACATAGTCCAAACTTCCAATAAGTAGGTGTTCAGATGTTACATAGTGTCTTAATTCAACAGAGGGTTGCCCAAGGTATAATCACAAATGTATGGTGTCTCATTTGAATCCTGGAGATAGACGTGAATAATCACGTCCTAATGATAGAGAGATGGCAATAACGGAGGGGGTACTGGAAATAATATACCTAATAAGAGATGGTGAGTGAGTACACCACGGACTAAAGATAAACCTATAGCGCGATTACCCAATCAGAGATCAACACACAACTGGGAGCTCTATAAATCAACACCCATCAACATCGTAATCATCTCCCTTGAAAAAGTCTTCTAAGACGAAACGCGTTGGGACTCCACCCCCATTTCATCTATTGGCCAATAGCAACCAACCGGAAGTGACCTCAGACGCGCAAGTCAGGACCGGAAGCGAGTCGCACGCTTCATGTGGACCGCTCACTCACCCTCACAGTAGTGGAATTGATCACCCACTGCTGTCTGGATTATCTGGAATATCACTCTGCATGCTGCAATCCATCAGCAGGACCGCTACGAGAGACTGACCCTATTACTCGCAGTCACGCAATCGCAAGTATTAGTCCCACTAATTGTGGGTTACATATTAACCTAATACCATCTCTTATTAGGTATATTATTTCCAGTACCCCCTCCGTTATTGCCATCTCTCTATCATTAGGACGTGATAATTCACGTCTATCTCCAGGATTCAAATGAGACACCATACATTTGTGATTATACCTTGGGCAACCCTCTGTTGAATTAAGACACTATGTAACATCTGAACACCTACTTATTGGAAGTTTGGACTATGTAGGAACACTAACTTTACATACAATCGGCTGCACCACATATATTATTGTGGTTTTTGGACTCTTTTTCAGCATACTCAGATATATGCAATTTTATTCTTGGATCCTATCTACTGTTATTGTTTTTTAGTGTGTGTTTTATTCCACCTTGGCTTATCCAGGGTAGCACCTGTACATGTATCCTTTGTTTTATTCTGTTGTTTTTACCTTTTTTAGTTTATAATATCTAGGGACAAATAAACAATTATTTAAGCCATAAGCATTGATTTATAATAGAGGTTACCTATACCTATATATGATACACCACACAACAAAATCATTATTTTCATTTAGCCAGTGAGCGCACAGGAAAAATCTTTGCTTGTTATTGTATTACTAGGGAGGGATCCCTGGTCCTGTTTGCAGCTCCTGCAATCACCAGGAGGTGAGCGCATAATCTCCATCCTTTTTTTCTATTGTGTGTCTAGATTCAATAGATATGTTTAAGAAATGGTTAGACAATTTTTTTGCGAAAAAAGTTTATCCAGGGATACGACTGTTAATTAAAATGAAGGATAGTAGTAGATATAGGGTAAAAATAGGACTGCAATATTGGGTCTGGGGGGATTTTCACAAATGAAACAGATTGGCGGTTGCTTACTCTGGATCAATTTCAAATATAAGTGAGGGATCGCAGGAGATCCAAAATTGGTTGAACTTGATGGACTGGTGTCTTTTTTCAACCTCATCAACTATGTTACTATGTTACTATGTAAATATAACATTTGCCTGGAATCTTGCAGAGGTTTCTGTAAAATTCAGACATGTGTAAATGGTATAAAATAATAATGCTTAATTGTTGATTGTTTGTTACATACCTTTCATACACCCACATATTTGTCCACTTTATCTGTTATTTTTATATATTTTCCTGGATAATTCCATCTAAGACCTCTTCCCTCATTAAGCAATTCAAAATGCACTCTTTGTCTCCATTTATCCTAATAATAAAATGGCTAAGCCATACCACCATACATGCATAACTCTTAATTGATCAGGGCTCGGAGTTAATGGAAACCAGACCTTTTTTCTACTTTAGCAAAGATATGTGTGTACATTATTTTATAGTAAATGTTATTCCAAGGGACAGTAATATGGGGTATTGGACAATAGCACATTACCATTTCATCAATATATTTTGTCTTTCTGTTCTTGTTTTCTCTTGGGAATGTTAATTTGGATTTTCTGCACCAGCAAGTTTAGTGATGTACTACAAATGTCAAATTTCGTTGTAAGGGTATATAACATTGCATTTTTTGGGATAGTTGTTTTAAAAATGCACAGGGTGACTATGTTACATTGTTCTGGTATGTGCCACAGTGAATTAGAGGCACCACGGGCACAAACCAGATCACAGGATTCAGGGAGTAGAGATAATTGGCATTTTGCTATTTTACAAAGCCCGCCTAATGCCACCAAAACCTTAAGTTTTTAATTTTGAAATTATCATTTAATGTTATCTTGATCTTTAGAATTTTCTTAAACCTATTAATCTTATTTTACTTGACCATTGTATCCTCCTTTGCAAATGCTTTGAAGTGAAAGGTTGTTTAAAAAAAGAGAAAAAAGGATTAAAAAGCAGCAGGATTGTTTAGAGTTATGAAAATTTGAGGTTTGGCTCCTGGAGGCCTTTTGAAGGCCTCCCCCTCGTGCTGCCAAAACAGGTCTGACTGGTAAAGGCATGGACTCCACAAGACCTCTGAAGGTGTCCTGTCATATCTGGCAACAAGGCAATAAGGGTTAATAAGTCCAAAGACGCAACAACTGATCAAACTGAAAGGCAGCTTGTAACAAAGAATAGATCACACCAGTACCTATAAATATAGACAAACAAACAACAAATTTGCTGACAGGCGCCAATCAAGAGATAGAATGACAAACAAAACAGTATTGGTCAAATAACAGAACACAAATAATTGTGACCAAAATTCATTAAATGAAAAATATTAAAAAATATAAGTAACCAGTTCCTCAATGTCCTACATTCCAACAGAATAAAGATGAGTCTTCTGAAAGGATCCCAATAACTTTATGCTTCAACGTGGATCAACATAAAAAAGGAGAATAAAACAGAACATAGTGCAAACTGTAGATATAATCAGATGATTTAGGGTATATATCCGTGCACTGGTAAGTGGACATAAACACCACGTGCTATCAAGGGTTCACTTAACCCCTCAGGGGTATGCACTCACAAAATGGCATAAATAGCCAAACATGTAACATAGATGTCGCTCCTTCTATAAGGTTGTTTAAGGAATTTTATTTATATTTACTTCCTATTCTGACTATTATAATATGTATGTTTTATAACCGAAGCAGTATTGTATTACTTTTATTATGTTACATTTATATATGTATATGAACCTGGTGGCCATGGCGGTCCCATTCCGCTGAATATAGAACTGCCCTTCAAAATAAAAATAATTATTAGTCAAAATAAAGTGAATGCTCTCCACTATAAGATCTTTGATAGATCCGTCCTCATGTGTAATAACCGTGTAAAGGGACTTAATGTCTGCAGTAACTAGGAACCACCCCTCCTGCCACTAAATAGTCCCTAGCTTCCTCAGAACATCTCCTGTATCTTTAAGATAAGAAGGGTTTTTAATTACTAAAGGTTGTAAATGATGATCTACCCATAGAGATAAATTCGATGTCAGAGACTTAGATTTTGAGTATATGGCTATTTAGTTTTATTTCCTGTTTTTGAATACTGCCCAATTTTAATGTATTAGTGTCCACTTATTCAGACTATTTAAGGAACACTGACTTTTAACCCCGTACATACGCCTTGACAAAGGCTCTAGATGAGCCGAAACGCGTTGGTGACGGGGGATTTGTGACATCAGACGCCAGACGTCTCCAGCGGAGGATTTCCCTTATCAGACCTGTGTGTCTTACTGGTAGAGCGGGGATCGCAAGCGAGAGGTACCCGGGACACCGCTCGCAATTGTCACTCACCGGACCGTGAGTGCCTCTTCCCGGACATTTAGGAACCGTGGCCGTCCACCATCCTGAGGGTCTGCGCATGCGCAGCCCTTTTCTATACTTCAGTGTATACCCCTTTAACTTAATTGGCAGATCAGGCAACCTCCCTATATTAAGCACCTGTGGTCACTACCACGTTGCCTGATCTTGGAGTCTCATTCCTCATGAGTCTCTGAAGGTGTTCCTGTATTACTTGTGTATTCAGTGCTGCTGATTCCTGTGGTTTCCAAACCACTTCTACTACTGTGGTTCCATACCACTTCTACCATCAACTTTATCATCATGACTGTTTGCTGATTCCTATCCGCTGCCTCCGTGCACTACAGTCTTCTACACCACTTCAACGTTATTTTATATCAATGTGACTGTTTGCTCATTGCTATCCGCTGCCTCCGTGCACTCCAGCTTTTACCTCACTCACCTGCTTCTCATCAAGTCTGTTTGCTGATTTCTATCCGCTGCCTCTGTGCACTACAGTCTCCTGCTTGCAACTCGCCTGTGTTCAACATCGTGACTGCCAGCTGACTACTATCCGCTGCCTCTGTGCACTACAGTCTCCTGCTTGCAACTCGCCTGTGTTTAACATCGTGACTGCCAGCTGACTACTATCCGCTGCCTCTGTGCACTACAGTCTCCTGCTTGCAACTCGCCTGTGTTCAACATCGTGACTGCCAGCTGATTACTATCCGCTGCCTCCGTGCACTACACTCTCATCTCATCTTTGCTGTGACTTCCTCGAGACTGCCGCTTTTCATTACCATCTGCTACACTTCGTGATCTACAGCTCCGGCCCTGCGCTGCACTCCTGTTTCCCATCGCTGTTGGTTCCTGTGGTTGCTACTGGTTACCTCCGTGTGCCGCTGAGTCCTGCCGCTGTGGTCAGCGCTATCGTCCATCTCCTGCTGATCCACTCTCCACGCCTTCACGTGTTCCACTGGCCTCTACCCTCCTGTCAGCATTGGATTTGTATCTCTTCTACTACCCTCTGCTGGATCATCTCCATTCTCCTGGGTTTCCTATGAGTCCAGTTCCACGTGTTGCTGACTCCTGTGGATTCGTGTCCCTGTCGGTCTACTCACCTGTGCGCTGCACCTGCTAGACCGCTGCTTCTCCTATCCAGGGACTTCCTATCCAGTCGGCCTCCAGCCGCTCAGGTACCGCTGCAATCCCATCTGACTGCTACTGCTGAACCACGGTATGCATACTTCTCATTGACTGTGCTGTGTATTGCATATCTTGCTGGACTGTGTTTGGTTCTCTCTGGAGTCTGCTATCCGCTGAGTCTATTGCCATCATTGACTGTGTTATCATTGTGCTGGACTACTTCAAGAGACTTTCTAGATTGCAGACCTGATCAGTCATTTACATATATATATACCTATATTGTGCATATTACTGTGGATCGTGTATAAGGTGCCTGTGTATATCCTGTGTTGCAGTCTTCCCCCGTGCACCTCCTCACATATATATGCAGTGGTACAACTTGCTGATGTCAGACCACTGATCCCTGTTTCCGGTATCACCTGTTCCATTATCCTCTCACAGAGCAGTGGTACAACTTGCTACCGCAGACCACTGACTACCTGGATACCTCCACTTGGATTCCATTCCTTCACTCAGACAGCGGTACAACTTGCTACCCGCAGACCGCTGACTCTCATCACCTCCTTGTTTCTGTTGGACATTCCACCTCACTATAGCAGTGGTACAACTTGCTATCGCAGACCACTGACTACCTTCACGTGTCCTTGTCCATACAGTTCCTTGTGTATCATTACCTCATTATTACCAGTGTTGCTAGTCATAGACTTTCCTGAGCATCTCATCGGCCATCATTTCATGTTCCGTGATCACCCAGCTACCAGAGTACCCTATTACCATCTACATTGCTCTGGTAAGCCTACCATCTGGTGATCCCTGGGTAAAGACTCCTAGTGCCCGAGACAGTAAGATCAGGCCATGACAGACCCAGATGTGGAACCTACCGCCAAAGAGATGCTGCAACATCTGGTTAGCCGTGTGGAGCAACAGGATGCCCGCCAACAGCTGTTACTTCAGTGTTATCAGTCATTAACCTCCCAAGGTACATCTGGACAGACTGTGACAGCTACTACTGAAGCTCCTGTGCTTTCCTCCGTTTCCCCATTGCCATCCCAGGTGTCTATAGCTTCCACGCTTCACCTGCCTACTCCGTCAAAGTACGATGGAGACCCCAAAACTTGTAGGGGTTTCCTTAACCAATGTTCAGTCCATTTTGAGCTCCAACCTCAAAATTTTTCTACCCATCGTTCCAGAGTGGCCTATCTTATCTCTTTGTTTTCAGGACAAGCCCTGGCTTGGGCCTCCCCTCTGTGGGAGAGGAACGATCCAATATTACAAGATAGTGCCAAATTCATTTCTACATTCCGAAGTGTGTTCGATGAACCAGGTCGTGTGACCTCCGCTGCTTCCAGCATCCTCCGTCTGCGACAAGGATCTCATACTGTAGGCCAGTACGTCATTCAATTTAGGATCTTAGCCTCTGAACTTCAGTGGAACACTGAAGCCCTAGTTGCCGCCTTCTGGCAGGGGCTTTCCGATAAAATTAAAGATGCACTGACTACCCAAGAGCTTCCTTCGTCACTTGAAGATTTGATCTCTCTATGCCATCGTGTTGATATGAGATTTCGTGAAAGAGAGGCTGAGAAAACGACTTCTGCTAAAGCACCTTTTCGCTCTAACCCTCAATTTCGTCCAGTGTCACCCGCTGTGATTCCCATGGAGATTGGACGTTCCAAGTTATCTTCTGAGGAGAGGAAACGAAGAGTCAAGAATAGACTCTGTATCTATTGTGCTGATTCCACTCATGTCCTCAGCTCCTGCCCTAAGAGATCGGGAAATGCCAGGCCCTAACTAGTTCTGGAGAGGTGAAGTTAGGGTCCCTGGAGTCCTCTCCATCGTCTATGAAATCTAAAGTCTGCGCTTTTGATGTGACTATTTCCTTTGCTACCAAGACCTTTGAGTCACAGGCATTGATTGATTCCGGAGCAGCAGGAAATTTTATTTCCAAATCGTTAGTTAATCAATGGTCTCTACCAATGATTACCTTAAAAACTCCCATTACTGTGACGGCTATCGATGGATCACGTCTCATCAACGGTCTCATCACCCAGAGTACGTCTCCAGTAACCCTTCAGATTGGTGCTCTGCATCATGAAGAGATATCGTTTTTAATTCTTCCTGTTACGACAAGTCCGATTGTCCTAGGCCTTCCATGGCTTCAGTGTCATTCTCCCCAGATTGACTGGCGCACCCCTCAAGTCACGTCTTGGGGGCCTGAATGTCACCATCATTGCCTTTCCCAAGTCATTCCTCTCAAGGTACAGCAAGCTTCCATTTCAGCTATTTCACCGGGACTCCCTCCTCAATATGCTTCATTTACCGATGTTTTTGATAAAGCTCAGTCTGAACGTCTTCCTCCTCATCGTTCTTGGGATTGTCCGATTGATCTTCTTCCTGGCAAGACTCCTCCCAGAGGCCGGGTCTATCCACTCTCGTTACCTGAAACTCAAGCTACATCTGAATATATACGGGAGAACC
Organism: Mixophyes fleayi; assembly: GCF_038048845.1. Lineage (NCBI taxonomy): Eukaryota > Metazoa > Chordata > Amphibia > Anura > Limnodynastidae > Mixophyes > Mixophyes fleayi. The sequence goes on from NC_134403.1 coordinate 256,335,276, forward strand.
TCCAGCGTGGGTTCATTCGACCTTCCACCTCGCCCGCTGGAGCTGGGTTCTTCTTTGTCAAAAAGAAGGATGGATCATTACGCCCTTGTATAGATTTTCGTGGACTCAATGCCATTACTATCAAGAACCGGTATCCCATTCCGTTGATCACTGAGCTATTTGACCGCATTAAGGGAGCCCGTATTTTTACTAAGTTGGATCTTCGTGGTGCTTACAATTTAATCAGAATCCGTTCCGGTGACGAATGGAAGACGGCGTTTAACACCAGAGACGGGCATTACGAATATCTGGTAATGCCTTTCGGGCTATGTAATGCCCCCGCTGTTTTTCAGGGCTTCATCAATGAGATTTTTCGGGACTTATTATATGTATGTGTCGTCGTCTACCTGGACGACATATTGATTTTTTCACAGGACCTGCCTTCTCACCACCAACATGTGGCAGAAGTCCTCTCCAGGCTACGGAAAAATTCATTGTTCTGTAAATTAGAAAAATGTTCATTCGAATTACCCCAGATTCCATTCTTGGGGTATATTGTTTCCGGAGTTGGTCTGAAGATGGATCCTGACAAAGTAAATGCTGTACTACACTGGCCCCAGCCAACTACTCTTCGTGCCATCCAGCGTTTTTTAGGTTTTGCCAATTACTATAGACGCTTCATTCAAGACTTTTCTTCCATTGCATCTCCTATTGTGGCCCTGACTCGTAAAGGGGCTAATCCTAAGCAATGGTCTACTGAGGCTATTCAAGCCTTTCAAACATTAAAAGAGTCCTTCTCTTCGGCTCCAATCCTTCGTCAGCCTGATGTGACACTCCCTTTTTTCCTAGAAGTAGATGCCTCTAATGTGGGCTTAGGAGCTATTCTCTCCCAACGCTCGGAACAGCAAAAATTCCACCCTTGTGCCTTCTATTCTCGGGGTCTCCTACCCGCAGAGAAGAATTATACCATCGGAGACAAGGAATTACTGGCTATCAAAGCCGCATTAGAGGAATGGAGATACTTGTTGGAGGGAGCTCGCCATCCGGTGACGATCTTCACGGATCATAAGAACTTGTCATATCTCCAGTCTGCCCAATGCTTGAACCCTCGTCAAGCAAGATGGTCTCTTTTCTTTTCCCGTTTTGAATTAATAATTACCTTCAAACCAGCTGCCAAGAACAAAAAAGCTGATGCCTTATCTAGAGCCTTTGCTACATCCTCTGATATAGAAGAGGTTTCCAACCATACCATTCTAGACCCCAAATGTATCTCACTGGCTGCTTCATCCACCAAAACGCTACCATTTGGGAAGACCCTCGTGCCTCCTACTCTAAGGAGGAAAATCCTTTCGTGGTTCCATGCCTCTCGTTTTTCTGGACACGCCGGTGAACACAAGACTTTTGAGATCCTCTCTCGAAGTTACTGGTGGCCTTCAATGAGGAGAGACGTCAAAGAGTTCATTGCTTCCTGTGAATTATGTTCGCAATTCAAATCCTCCCGCAGAACCCCAGCAGGGTTGCTGCGACCACTACCCATTCCGTCCAAACCATGGACCCATATTAGTATGGATTTCGTTACTGACTTACCACCTAGTAAGAACCATAACACTATTTGGGTCGTAGTGGACAGATTTTCGAAGATGGCTCATTTCATCCCTCTGTCTGGTTTGCCTTCCTCGTCTATCCTGGCTGAACATTTCATTAAAGAGATCTTCCGTATCCATGGATGTCCATCTGAGATTGTGTCTGATAGAGGAGTACAATTCGTGTCCAGATTCTGGCGAGCCCTTTGTAAAACCTTGGGCATACGATTAGCACTCTCATCTTCTTACCATCCACAATCCAATGGACAAACCGAACGTGTCAATCAAGATCTTGAGACTTTTATAAGGATATTTTCATCAGCCAATCAAGACAACTGGGTAGAGTTACTCCCTTGGGCTGAGTTCGCCCATAACAACATGTACCATGAGTCATCATCCAAAACTCCATTCTTTGTGGTCTACGGTCACCATCCGTCTTTTCCGGAATTTCCTGCCCTCCCGCCCACCCAAGTTCCTGCGGTGGAGACTGTTTGTCAGACCTTTAAAAATATCTGGTCTCAGGTTAGAACCTGTTTGAAGAAGACATCTGTCAAATATAAATCTTTCGCTGATAAGAAGAGGCGGGCTATTCCACCACTAAAAATTGGAGATCGTGTCTGGTTATCCACAAAAAATATTCGTTTGAAGGTTCCATCCATGAAATTCGCCCCTCGTTTTATTGGTCCATATAGGATCATTCAAGTTATCAATCCAGTATGTGTGAAACTCCTTCTTCCTAAGAGTCTTCGGATTTCTAATGCCTTCCATGTATCTTTGCTCAAACCTCTTATTATCAACCGTTTTTCAACTCCTCCCTCAGCTCCGCAGCCAGTTCAAGTCCATCAGGAGGAGGATTTTGAGATTACCGAGGTACTAGATGCAAAAATTTCGCGAGGAGTCCTCCACTTCCTCGTTCATTGGAAGGGCTTTGGTCCTGAGGAGCGCTCTTGGATCAAAGCTGAAGATCTTAATGCTCCTGCCCTTTTGAAGAAGTTTTACTCCAAAAATCCGGACAAGCCCGGTTCCAGGCGTTCTGTGCCCACCTTTAAAAGGGGGGGTACTGTCACTCACCGGACCGTGAGTGCCTCTTCCCGGACATTTAGGAACCGTGGCCGTCCACCATCCTGAGGGTCTGCGCATGCGCAGCCCTTTTCTATACTTCAGTGTATACCCCTTTAACTTAATTGGCAGATCAGGCAACCTCCCTATATTAAGCACCTGTGGTCACTACCACGTTGCCTGATCTTGGAGTCTCATTCCTCATGAGTCTCTGAAGGTGTTCCTGTATTACTTGTGTATTCAGTGCTGCTGATTCCTGTGGTTTCCAAACCACTTCTACTACTGTGGTTCCATACCACTTCTACCATCAACTTTATCATCATGACTGTTTGCTGATTCCTATCCGCTGCCTCCGTGCACTACAGTCTTCTACACCACTTCAACGTTATTTTATATCAATGTGACTGTTTGCTCATTGCTATCCGCTGCCTCCGTGCACTCCAGCTTTTACCTCACTCACCTGCTTCTCATCAAGTCTGTTTGCTGATTTCTATCCGCTGCCTCTGTGCACTACAGTCTCCTGCTTGCAACTCGCCTGTGTTCAACATCGTGACTGCCAGCTGACTACTATCCGCTGCCTCTGTGCACTACAGTCTCCTGCTTGCAACTCGCCTGTGTTTAACATCGTGACTGCCAGCTGACTACTATCCGCTGCCTCTGTGCACTACAGTCTCCTGCTTGCAACTCGCCTGTGTTCAACATCGTGACTGCCAGCTGATTACTATCCGCTGCCTCCGTGCACTACACTCTCATCTCATCTTTGCTGTGACTTCCTCGAGACTGCCGCTTTTCATTACCATCTGCTACACTTCGTGATCTACAGCTCCGGCCCTGCGCTGCACTCCTGTTTCCCATCGCTGTTGGTTCCTGTGGTTGCTACTGGTTACCTCCGTGTGCCGCTGAGTCCTGCCGCTGTGGTCAGCGCTATCGTCCATCTCCTGCTGATCCACTCTCCACGCCTTCACGTGTTCCACTGGCCTCTACCCTCCTGTCAGCATTGGATTTGTATCTCTTCTACTACCCTCTGCTGGATCATCTCCATTCTCCTGGGTTTCCTATGAGTCCAGTTCCACGTGTTGCTGACTCCTGTGGATTCGTGTCCCTGTCGGTCTACTCACCTGTGCGCTGCACCTGCTAGACCGCTGCTTCTCCTATCCAGGGACTTCCTATCCAGTCGGCCTCCAGCCGCTCAGGTACCGCTGCAATCCCATCTGACTGCTACTGCTGAACCACGGTATGCATACTTCTCATTGACTGTGCTGTGTATTGCATATCTTGCTGGACTGTGTTTGGTTCTCTCTGGAGTCTGCTATCCGCTGAGTCTATTGCCATCATTGACTGTGTTATCATTGTGCTGGACTACTTCAAGAGACTTTCTAGATTGCAGACCTGATCAGTCATTTACATATATATATACCTATATTGTGCATATTACTGTGGATCGTGTATAAGGTGCCTGTGTATATCCTGTGTTGCAGTCTTCCCCCGTGCACCTCCTCACATATATATGCAGTGGTACAACTTGCTGATGTCAGACCACTGATCCCTGTTTCCGGTATCACCTGTTCCATTATCCTCTCACAGAGCAGTGGTACAACTTGCTACCGCAGACCACTGACTACCTGGATACCTCCACTTGGATTCCATTCCTTCACTCAGACAGCGGTACAACTTGCTACCCGCAGACCGCTGACTCTCATCACCTCCTTGTTTCTGTTGGACATTCCACCTCACTATAGCAGTGGTACAACTTGCTATCGCAGACCACTGACTACCTTCACGTGTCCTTGTCCATACAGTTCCTTGTGTATCATTACCTCATTATTACCAGTGTTGCTAGTCATAGACTTTCCTGAGCATCTCATCGGCCATCATTTCATGTTCCGTGATCACCCAGCTACCAGAGTACCCTATTACCATCTACATTGCTCTGGTAAGCCTACCATCTGGTGATCCCTGGGTAAAGACTCCTAGTGCCCGTGACAGTAATATTCCAACTTGTGATACACCTCTTGCAAGCCTTAGGATGGTAAGGGTCCATCTATTCCTCGTCTTCAGGCTCAATCTGTCGCTGTGCACCTTGTTTGGTTTTATTTATACTTTTTGTGAATAAATTGTGTATATGTTTTTACACTATGGAGTATTTTTTTCTTCTTTTGGATTCTATTATGGTCGAGTGGGATTCCATGCTAGAAGATTTATTTTATAGAAGGAGCGACATCTATGTTACATGTTTGGCTATTTATGCCATTTGGTGAGTGCATGCCCCTGAGGGGTTAAGTGAACCCTTGATAGCACGTGGTGTTTATGTCCTCTTACCAGTGCACAGATATTTAAGGGTTACCCTCTATCATCTGATTATATCTACAGTTCGCACTATGTTCTGTTTTATTCTCCTTTTTTATGTTGATCCACGTTGAAGCATGAAGTTATTGGGATCCTTTCAGAAGACTCATCTTTATTCTGTTGGAATGTAGGACATTGAGGAACTGGTTACTTATATTTTTTAATATTTTTCATTTAATGAATTTTGGTCACAATTATTTGTGTTCTGTTATTTGACCAATACTGTTTTGTTTGTCATTCTATCTCTTGATTGGCGCCTCTCAGCAAATTTGTTGTTTGTTTGTCTATATCTGGCAACAAGGCGTTAGCAGCAGATCCTTTAAGTCCTGTAAGTTGCAAAGTGGAGCATCGATGGCTCAGACTTGTTATCCAGCACATCCCACAAATGTTTGATCGGATTGAGATCTGTGGAGTTTGAAGGCCAAGTCAACACCTTGAACTCTTTGTCATGTTACTCAAACCATTCCTGGACAATTTTTGCAGCGTGACAGAGTGCATTATTCTGCTGAAAGAGGCCACTGCCATCAAGGAATACTGCTGCCATAATGGGGAGTACTTGATCTGCAATAATGTTTAGGTAGATGGTTGCCTTCTTCCCATAGTGCATCCTAGTGACATCTCTTCCACAGATATAAAATGATGCACACACACCCAGCCATTCACATAATGTAAAAGAAACCATGATTTTTCAGACAAGGCCACCTTCTTCCATTGTTCCATGGACCATTTTTAGTAGTTACTAATCACTGCATTTTAATAACACCCCACAAAACCTGCTATTTTGGAGATGCTCTGACACAGACGTCTAGCCATCACAATTTGGCCCTTGTCAATGTCGCTCAAATCCTTACGCTTGTCCATTTTTCCTGCTTTGAACACTTCAAATTCAAGAACTGACTGTTCACTTGCTGCATAATATATCCCACTCCATGACAGATGCCTTTGAACTGCCCCTGAGTTTCCTTTGAAATCTCTTTTATCAACTTGCTCCCTCAATCTATGCCTTTTCTTTCCTGTCCCTCTCTCCTTCATTTTCATCTCTTGCCCCTTTCCACTGCTTCCTTACACTCCCCATCTTCCTTCCTCTCTCTTTCCCCAAGATAGACATTGGTTATCTGTAATTGTATTGCCGAGATCCTCCAACACTTCTCCTCAATTGCAATTGATATGTTATTTTCCTGATAGTCTGAAGGAGAGAGAGCAGACTATGTATTCATGCAAGAGACACACCTATATCTAGTAAGTAGAAACTTATTTGTGCAACTTATTTTGTATGTCTTGTTATTAACGGTTTTGCAATTAAGCCTTGGAAACATTTACGGATTAAATAAATTTAACATATTCTCTGTGATTCTTTGTGAACTTACGAAGCCAAGTGAGGCTCATGCATCAGGTGTATGGGATTTAAGTTTGAAACATTAATAAGTGGTTTTGGTGAACGTAAGGACTCCATGGTAAATCCTTCATGGTGGCAGAAAAGGTGTATTCATTGATAAGTGACCAATGTAACTTCAGTCACAGCCAGTTGTTTCAGATTGCTGTATCTGAGACAGGCTGGGTGTTCCTGACACTGGGCATCTCTACTCTTCACAATCTTCATGATACCAGGTCTCTTCAGTTAGAGACTGTATGCACTAATTGACTCCACATTGCAAATACTCTCCTTCCTCACTTGCACAAAAATAATAACAGATCATGGCAGAGTATAGTTTATTCTTGATCTCATACCTCTTAATCTCTCACTGTCACAAAAGATTACAAAATTAGGGCTTATGCCAATGATCTCCATCTTGAATGTGCTTATAAGTTTTGTTCAATGATTACAGCTCCCTATCATAGCTCCCTCCCTACTCCCAATTCAGATATGAAAGACAGTCAAGGCTTCTGTTATCTGGAACCCAATTCCAGGAGACTAGTAATTTACAGGTGTGTGTGTGTGTGTGTGTGTGTGTGTGTGTGTGTGTGTGTGTGTGTGTGTATGTAGTGTAACCCTAGTGGGATGTAATTTTATAGTCTACCTTCTTTGTATCAAGAGAGTTACCCTCCATGCAGATAATATTATTATAATGTTTTCACCTGATGGACAGCTGCTGCTGATAATCATGGCAATCATTAGCTTCTACTCCTAAACATGTTTGACTGTTAGCTGCTCTGATCTCTGGCCTGCCTCTAAGTATTCCATTTGTCTCTTGCCCCTGGACCTTAGATTGCTTGACCATATACTGCATGTTACTGAGGATCTCTGTCTCAGGCTTCCACTTGCCTGAACTGTGTTGTTTACTTGGAGAGACTTTCTGGCCCCCCTTAAAGAAGATAAGGATGTTAAAGTCTTGGTTCAGGCCCTTCACTCCCTTTAGGCTGACATTATAGAAATGGGGGTACTGATCAGCTTGAACACCGTGTGGAGGAAGTGGTGGCAAACCAACAATCGTTCAAAACAGACTGTCATCAAAGGCGGCATATCTCCCAGTTGCAAGATAGAAAAGAAGACCAAGATAATAGGGCATTGAGAAACAACTTGAGAATTCAGGGGGTCCCTGAAGACGGTGAACCCACCCACCTTGAACTTTACCTCAAAAAAACTCTTTACTGAACTTTCCCCTGGGATACTAAAGATCACCTTCTTTTTGACAGTGCCCACCATAAGCTATGCCCATGCTCCCAGGACCCGTCTCAAACCTGAGATGTTATCCTGAGAATGCACTACTTCACTGCAAAATAAGCCATCATGAGTGTGGTCTGTTGGCTACAGAAGATCACTTTCAATAACACCACCCTACAAATATTCCAAGCGATCTCATCCCTCATCCTATATCACTACCCTGCCTCGACAGCAAGACATTAAATACATCTGGGGCTTCCCTTTCCCTTACTGGTCTGGCACCAGAGAAAAATGCTTGTGGCCAGGACTGTTCCTGAAGCTCGGTCCTTGCTCACTAAACTATGTATCACTAGACCATCAAGAACGTCTGCCCGTCAACCCCCCCAGATCTTAATGGACCACTGTACCCGCTTCATCCACTCGACCCGCCTCCATCCCCAAGACTTGACTCTCTACAACAGGTCTTCTTTTTGTTTTGTTTCTTTAATGTCTTCTGGTAAGGATTCTTGACCAGTGTCTTCCTCTTTCCAGGTGTCAGCCCTCAAGCTCATAGGTCTTTACTCCATGTTATTTTTCTCTCATTATTGGGTGCTCTCTGTTCATACCTCTCCACTATGTTTGCCGCCTGAGTCGCCTACACGGTACCCGGCTGGTCACCTTATGCCCTCTCTATTTTCTCTTGCTATCAGCCCGGAGGTGTCACATGAGTGCACCACATGACATGCCATTTTTAGACTGCCATTTGTTACTGTGCTTCATCCTAGTCTGATTAGTTCAGTTGAATTATAGTATTGTTATACTCTTTGTATCTAATTGCTCCCCAGCACTGCTTTTCACTCTTTACATACACATACCCTCCTTCCCTGTCCTATATGTCAATTTCCCATTCTTCCCTTTTCTCCACACCCCACCTCAACACCCTATTTTTCGATTGCTCCGCCCACTACCTATAACCACCTTCACTTCCAGCTTACTGCCATGTGACCAACTTAACAACCTCTCCCTCCCAGTCCCTCTTCCTATTCCTTTCCTCCTCTCAATCAACCACAACACATTTTTGCACCTAACCTTTTCACTTGCCTCCCGACAAGCATCAGATATCCCTCATGCATTGCCATCCTCACCCCTCACAATAAAAGCATCTTGCAACCTCCCCTTTGTTTGTCACACATATGTCTTCGGGTCTTATCCTTTAATGTAAAAAGACTAAATAGCCCTCCGAATTACAGAAAACTCTCCGCCACTCTCAAATTCCACACGGGTGACTTGATCTTCTTACAGGAGACACATTTTCTTCACAACTTTCACTCCGAGCTACACTCCAAAATGTATCACGACACTTATCATGCATACGCCCAGACTGAAAAAAGCAAGGAGTCGCAATCCTATTTGCTCTTATTTGCTCGGCACATCACTTTTGAATCCACAGACTCACTCGCAGAGAAGGACGGATGCTACCTTATTCTAGTAGGCAAACTCAATAATAAGTTGTGCACATTGGTTAACATTTATGCTCCTAACAACGCCAAATCTTGTTTTTCGCCAAATTGGATACTCTCTTTACTTGATTTAGACAAGGTGAGGTCATTGTTGCCCAAGACTTCAATACTGTTCTGAACAGAACCATAGACTGCTCTGCCTCTGTGACCGCTGCTCCTGCCTTGTCAGATCAGATCCACGACCTTCTAAGTCCCTCCTCAGCCTCATGAAATCCCAACTTCTCTATGACTCTTGTAGAGTGAAGGAGCTGTCCACCCGCAAATACACGTGGAAGACAATGGACAATACTAGCTACAATACTACACAGTACTGCAGGTATATCCCATTGTGTATGCTGACTTAGGTCGGCACATACATTGTGGATATTTCTGGTCAGGGGTGATAACATCATCACCCCTGGCTGATGTGCAGCATTCATATGTGCATGTGATGAATCATTGCTGGTCGCTAGGGAAGTTGGGAGCTTCCGAGTCTGGAGTATATGTACATTTGAACATACATATGTTTTAGCATTAAAATACTTTGATTTGAATACTTATACATGTGGTAAGTGTTGGTTATTTATAAAGGTATATATGCATAAACTGTGAAATACAGAGATACAGTAACAATTGCATGAATCAATTTGTGAGGACTTTATGTTATTTGACGTGGTGAAAAGACTGAAGAAGGCAAGATTATATAAGGAAAAGAGCTTGAAAGTGCAGACTAGTAATGTGGCTATATAGGAACAAGGCATGGAGATAGTGTGAGCAACCTAGGTGCCACTCACTATCTTTTACAGTCTTGCAACTTCTTACAAACATAGAGCAACAAAAAAGGAGAATATATTTCAGTCCCTTCAAATTTTTACTACAAAAAAATGCTCAATACAAAGAATTACTAAAAAAATTTTATCCATAGTTTATTCAAGCTATGAGTAAGAACTTCCCAAAAGGAACATGTTAAGTGAAAAATGATTAATATCTTCACTTCTAAAAAGGAGATATCCAAAAGGAGAGGCAAATGGGAAGGTATTAAGAAATCACAAAAATGGTGGACTCTTTATTAAACGCATTTGGGGCTAGATTCACTAAGAGGCATGTTTGGCGGCGTTTATGATCCGCCATGCATCGCCACATTTTACTGGCGGTTTTGCAGGGCAAACAGACGGATTTTATTGGGCGGTTTTAAGGTTCAATGTGAATCTGCCTTCGATGTAACCAAAATAGCAGAAACTGTATGCTGTTAGGCCAATCACGCCATTCACAACCGGCTTTTTTATTTTGGTCTTTCGAATGGCATTTTTCCGGCGGTTTGTCACACCCCTCCATAGTGAATCCGACTGTTTGTATGTTCAACATTGTTAATATCGGGATGGCGGATTGCAAAGTGATGGTTTTGTAAATGTCCTTTTTGGCCGCTTTGACGGCGGTTTTGCCTTTAGTAAATCCGGCGGGGGGAAACCACTGGAAAACTAGCCAAAAAGCGGCGGGTTGAGCAAACCGCCCTTTAGTAAATCTAGCCCTTGATCCAACTCAAAATGGCCTCTCTTTTCCACCAACGCATTAACCAAATATTTTTCACATATACTTGATCTCAATGAGTTTCTTAGAAGGTTCACAATGAGAAGACATTTTACTAGAAAAGACACATTTATGTCTACTACTACAAAAGAAAACAAGCTCAAGTTCTAAGCTCAGCAAAAAACAGTACATACCCAAGGGAGCAAAAGTGGGCACATCTACAGTTTAATGGAGAGTCTATTATGTTGAACTGATATAATGGGGTGTAGGAATAAATGTAACCATAAACTTTAGCAAAGTGTATACTAGATTGAATGGTAAATATAATAATATGTATAAAGTATAACAAAAATCTGAAGTTTACAATTTAGGTGGAATGAAAAACTTAAAATGGTATTTTGTTCAAATCTGTAGGTAGCCTTGGAGCCATAATGGTATTTTATCTTGTTCTATTAATATTTTGGTATAATAAGTAGAGATGTTCACTGACCCCTGTGCTTTGGTTTTGGTTTTGGATCTGTATTTTTAAGAAAAATTTCTAAAATATGCTAAAATCACATAATGTTGTCTTTTACTGTTCCTACATTATTATTAATCTCAATAACACTAATTTCTGGTCATTTCCAGTCAATTTTGACCACGTCACAGGTCAAAATATTATTTTTATACACTTTCGGACAAAGACTGCAGAAAGCTGGCTGGATGCTGAGCGACAGACCAAGGACACAAACACACAGCAGTTCATAGCACATCTAGGAAACATTGCCACACAGCATGGGCGAAAAATAAGAAAAGTGGTGCAAGATGGAATTGTCCCTGGGCTCTACCAACCCTTATGTAAGATATTGAAAAGGGCATGTCCAGTTTAACAAAGCAAGCACTCCAGCGACAAAGAGTGCCACTTTTGTGGCTGAAGTGCTTGGTTTGTTTGGGCCCGCACAAACAAACAACCAATAGCTTAGCTGCCTTAAGCTTAACAGTGCTATCAATGAACTCATTATTAAACCATGTCTGCTCGTGCTACATCTTTAATCTGCTTCTCCTCTCTGGATACCTGCCTTTCATCCCTGAAGAACTGCCAAACTTATGTAGATACAGGAATGGATATTACAACTGGAGAGGCATTAGATCTGCTTCAGACAGAATGTGACATGTGGGCAGCATGGAATCTGTCATGTTGGATTACGCTGCATTGAACAGAGATTTAAACTAATATGTAGATGCAGTTGAGGAGACCATACTTAAGTTAAAACGTGACCCACCAGATGAGATCTCGGATTTAAGAATGCTTGTACACGACAGATACACTGTGCTTCAGAAGAACGGAGCAGGAGGAGCCCCTGAGGCAGGACGATAAATATGTCCAGTTTAAAGAACGGTTAAGATACCTGAGAAAACAATGTGGTGTTTCACTGGCCACTGCAGACGAAGCTTTGGAAGATGAAGATGAGGAGATCGCCGTAACCCAGAGCACTCCGATAACACAGTTGGAGATGGTGAACCCAGTGAAAAGTACGTGGTCATACGTATGAGAGAGAAGCAAATGAAAGGATGATTGAAAACAAACTTCTGAAGGATAAATCCGCCAGGTGTCAAAAAAATGGCTGTGATCACTCTGACATGAGTATATCGGATCTTGTTCCAGACAATGCACTAAAAAGAGCAAAAAGCAAGGTCATCACTGAGCTTTGAATTGGCCCCAATCCACAAAAAATTAAGATATAGCTAAGTACTTTTGACGTAAAGTGCAGATTGCAAACACTTTGTGCAATATTGATGAAACAGCAGCAAAGGGGAAGGTTTGAGCAATACATATACACATCTATTTAGACATCCATGCTTACATTATTTCTGCAAGCAACGTTGTTCTTTGTTAATAAAACTGTTGTCTATAAACTGTTAAAAAAAAAATAATAATCCACCCACCCTTATGTTGCATCTTAAAAATGACATGCACACTTTAACAAACCAAGCACTTCAGCGACAAGGAGTGCCACTTTTGTGGCTGAAGTGCTTGGTTTGTTTGGGTCCCCACAAACAAAGCTAACAATGGGCTTAAGGCACCTAACAGTGCTGTTAATTAACTCTACTGTGTGCAAGATGTTGTTGTCATCATCTTCAGCCTCATCCTCACACTCATAAGTGTGCACATCATCCTCACACATTGTTAATTCATCCCTGCTGGAATCCACCATTACAGAAGTCTCTGTACTTTGATGTTGTTGGCGGGAAAGGCCTTACGTTTGTGCAATTTGTAGCTCATTTTGATGAACATCATCTTTTCCACATTTTGAGGAAGTAGCCTCCTATGCCGATTGCCAACAAGGTTCCCGGCTGTGCTAAAAACTCTTTCCGAGTACACACTGGAGGGTGGGCAGTTTAGGTATTACAAAGCGAGTTGGTACATGGGTCTCCAAATTCCCATTTTTTCCGCCCAGTATGTAAAAGGAACTGTCTGATGTGTCTATTTCTATGCAGTCGTTAAAATAATCCTCCACCATCCTTTGGATATGTTGATAGTAGAATCAGGTGGAGTTATGGCGGAGGTGCCACGGTTTTTGGTAATTTCTTTTAGACCAGACAAGGGGGTAAATGTTTTAAGCTCCAATTTTGAATATCCCGCGATTTTATGTAAAATCGCTAGAGATGTGTTTCTGTCAAAATCGCCATTTCCAAAATCAATAGGGATCAAAGTCCCTCTCTAGCTATACAAGTCTCAAATGTATGAAGCTGCGATTAAGCAAACTCTCCTGGGTTTGCTTTAAAAATCACTGGATACAACACTCTGCTTCCTAACTGCGTGATTAGTAAACACATCACTGTTACACTGCCCTGTCTATAGAGCCGGAGGTCCGCCTAGGGAATCCAGCCCAGCGCTGGACTGCCTGGGGTTGGTATGTCATTATGGCAGGGGGACCCCTGCCACATGTCCCTCTGCTATAGTGCCAACCACCCCGGCTGGTTTGCCTAGTGCTAGTTATGTGAAAACCGGGGGGGGGGGGGGGAGAGAGGTGGAGGGACCCCACGCAAACTGTTTCTCAATTTTCACTTAACCAGCAGTAGGCTGGCAGCATTAGGGTTAATAGTGCTCAGAGGAGGGGACGCCACGTTTTTTTTTATTTTACATTTATCTATTTTTACACTTTTGACAGCCTACGGACCCCCGGCTTGTTATGCACGTTTGATTGCTATCCAATAACGATTGTCAAATCCCGATGTGTGGTTCCAAAGCACAAAGTAATTTAATAGCCAAAAGTAGCAGAATAACAAGTCAGAATAAAATAAGTACAGCCATTACTTATCGCAGGCGCTCTGTCATTCAGGTCTGAAGGCTGTGGTCAAGAAGACTGGTCACTAGATCCAGAGCTCCTGCTTATATACAGTCAGAGAATACAGTAAAACAATGCAGATGGTGTGGCTTGCTTCTATTGGTCCAGGCTTCAGGAAGGTCCAGTGTCCTGCATGTCATATGCCAGTTTAAACCAAAATATCTAAAGGTGGGGGTCAGCTCTCCAGGGGATGCACTCCGATTTTCCCGCCAAGAATTATTATTATTATTATTATTATTGTTTATTTGTAAGGCGCCACAAGGTTTCCGCAGCGCCGTACATGGTACAAACAGTAGATTATACAGGGTAAGACAGTACAGAACAATAGAATCCAGTTTCAACTAGTCTATTTGCATTATACAGTCAGTATCACTTTAAACATTTATACCCTAACATCACTTACTAGAGTATGCAATGTGCAATCTCTTCGGCGAATGACAACTGCTGATGAATAGGTGATTAAAATGATACTAAACATGACATAGTTCCTGCAAACTGAAATTTTGGTTTCACTAACATGTATATAACTTCTAATACTAAACATAAATACTGCTATATTTCGACATAAATAGCTATGTGTTGCAACTACAATTAATGTGTACTAATTACAAATGTGTATGTTCATGTGAATGTCTGTAAAACCTGTTATTGCCACGTGTTGTGGCTTGATGCGCCCCTCCACGCCGTAGCGTGCTCTATGCATAATTTCAGACAAAGACAACCAAGTTTGCTCGATATTAATTGAAATGACTTTATCCAATTTTCTGACTTCGACAGGCTCTATAGGCAGGGCAGTGTAAAAGTGATGTGTTTACTAATCACGCAGCTAGGAAGCAGCGTGTTATCTATGGGATTTTTGACTTAAACACAGGAGGGTTTGCTAAACATGGGATCATTTGAAATTGCATCAAATCGCCAGAGATGACCAGCGATATTGAAGATTAAAGTAAAAATAGCAGCTTAATACATCTGACGACTTAGGGACTAAAATTGCGGGTTATCACCAGTTAGTTGCTGCGATTTTAAATCGCTGAAAAAAAAATCGGACCTTGATACATTTACCCCCAGATGTCAAAATGTTCTGCTGAGTCATCTGCATCATCCCTGGGTCACTTAGGAAAGCTAAATTTTTTCCTAGCAGCAGTTGAGTAAGAAACTGAAGGAGGGGACGCCGTCCTGTCACGTAACACTTGAGCTGTCATCTTGCTCACCAGGAGCTCCTTGCATCTCTTCAGATCTGGGTCAGTTGGAAACAGAGAGGAGACAAAGATCTTAAACCTATGATCAAGCACAGTTGCCAAAATGTAGTGAATCGGTTTCAAGATTTTGATAACTCTTGGATCCTGGCGAAGCGAATATAGTACTTGATCTATAAGTCCGACATACTTAGTGTAATTGCTTTGTTTCAGCTCCTCCTTCAGTTTCTCAAGCTGCTTTTCCCAAAGGCTAATTAAGAGAATCATTTGGCTCAAGCTAGCACTGTCTGAACTCACTTCACAGGTGACTACGTCGAATGGTTTCAGCACCTTGCACAACACGGAAAGTATTCTCCACTGTGCATAAGTAAAATACATTTCCCCTCCTTTTCCAATGTCATGGCTTGTGGAGTAAGCGTGGATGGCTTTTCACTGTTTCTCCATGCTCAGAAGCATATACAGGGTGGAATTCCACTTTGTTACCACCTTTTGCTTCAATTGGTGACAGGGCCATGTTGCAATGATATCCCTTAGTTTAAGTAAAAGATTGCAAGCTGTATGCCTCTTAGTGAATCCAGTGATACACAGAGTAGCCTGCCTCAGAAAAATCTGACGTAGTTGGGTACATGCTGCTACTGTTCCTGCTGATGAAGGTGAATCACTAACCCAGTGGGCTGTCACAGTCATATAATCTTTAGTTTTCCCAGTTCCGCTATAGTACACTTAAAAACAGTTATATAGTTAATATAACTGTGGTTAAGTGTACTGTGGGTAGAATGGCATTTTGTAGCCCATTACATTTTTACGAACCTTCTTGTACAGGTGGGGAATAGCTTTTCTAGCAAAATGGTGGCGTGATGGAATTTGGTAACAGGGACAAAAGACCTCAATTAACTATCTAATACCAACTGCATTAATAGTGGATATTGGATGCAGATCAAATACTAGCATAGTTGCCATGATGTCTGTGATCTGCTTTGCGACTGGGTGACATCTAGCTGAGAGTAGGGACCTAGCTGATGCTGGACTGCTTGTTGTTATTTTTTTTGCATAAGTTTCAGATTTTCCCAACAGCTTGCCATAAACTTGCTTCAAATTGCGTAACATGGATGAGGTTCCTAGAGGGTTAAGGTCCCTACCTCTACTGACTGTAGCTTTATAAACGCTACAAATAGCTAGACAACTGTCATGATATGGGTAGAAATACTTCCACACATAAGAGGTGGAATTTTTGGTCTTAGGCCCAGGCATGACAATGGTCTTCTTCTTATCACGTGCAAGAACTGCTTCCACTGGTGCAGGACTTACACAAACAACATCATTGTCATCAACATCCTCATTAGCGAAGTCGTCAACTACGCAAATATCCCCCTCATCCTTTTGCAATTCCAAAGTGGCATCCTCAATTTGTGTATTACCGGCTATACTTGGGTTGCTCATCCAAACATCTGCAGAAATACTAAAAGGAGGCTTCTTAGTGAGTACAGTGTCAGAAAGGTCACGCTTACACATAGCACTCGTGGATAGACTCTCCTCAGGTATTTGTGTCATTTCTGAATCTGAACATACTGTTTCTTCTAATGCCTTACTATTTTCTTCAAGCTCGGCTTTTACACGTAAAAGTATTTGGGCGCCACTTTTTGAGTAAGAATGACAAGGTCTTGCATCCTCATGACTGACCTTACAAGAACTTGCCTCGCTGACAGTTGCAGAACTAGCACTCATAGAGAAAGGTGAGGGCCTGCTTCTTTCCTTGCCACTGCATTTGTAGAATGGCATGTTGGCAATTATTTTTTTCTGCAGTTAACTTTGCCTTGATTACAGGTGTTTTTTTCTTTACCAAGGTAAAAGCTGTTTGTTTACATTTTTGTTTCCCGACCTAAAAACATTATGCACATTAACATAGGCTTTAGCAGAAGACATAGAAGGATTACTATCATTATGACTAGTTCCAGCAGCTGCTTGGTGCTCTGGATCTTCTGTGGACTTATGTGAATCCATTTTGATTACACAGTACAATGTGACTGTAGACTTTTAAGAACACTGCCAGCCCTATTATTTCTCTTTCAGCACTGACAATGAGCAATGGCACATAGACTGTAGACTGGCAAGAACACTGGCACCTCTCCAGTTTCTGTGTGAGCTATCATAACACAGTACAATGTGGCTGGAGACTTTTAATAACACTGTCAGCCCTATTATTTGAATTTCTCTTTTAGCATTGAACATTGCCACCTCTCCTGTTTCTGGGTGAGCTATGGCACTGGAGACTATGAAGAACACTGCCAGCCCTATAATTTCTGTTTCAGCACTGAACACTGCCACCTCTCTTGTTTCTGGGTGAGCTATGGCACAGTAGAATGCCACTGGAAACTTTTAAGAACACTGTCAACCCTTCTCTTTAACTTTCAATAATGGCGCTGCCCAACTGCACTGGAGACTGCCAAGAACCCGGTTACCCCTTCTGTGCCTCTCTGTGAAATGGTGGCGGATTTCCGTGGAGGGCAATACTTATAGAATCCAAATGAACCGACACTTTGCCCCGTTTTCAGTTCAGAGGGCGCACGAAATTACAGAGTCAGCTCGGCTCTGTACTCAGATCGGCTATGCTCGGGTGGCTCGGTTTTCCAAAAACTTAGCCAGGGAATCTCTAATAATGAGATATAGGAGTAAATGTATCAATCTGGGGGTTTTATTTTTAAATTGCAGGTTTTCAATTTTTGATAAATGGCAATTTTTTAAAGGCAAAACTTGCTTTTAGACTTTAATAAAATTGCAATTTTAAATACTTTAACTGATAAAAGTACTGTCTATTCTAAGGTCAAAAGGGAACATTCTAAAAACACACGGAAACCAGAAATTTGGGGAGTAAGGGGCCTGAACTCATGATGCAAACAAGAGAAAGTGATACCAAAAGGAAAACAAAAAAGAAACCTGAGCTATGTAAGTGACAAGGTGAGTTATTTTGTGTAAGCATAGGATACAGTTGCAAGATGTATCTAAGGTAAGACACCTGGCTCAAAACACTTGCCACAGGAGCAAGGCTAAAACACTGGATGCATGTGATGGACAAAATTCATTCCACAAAGAAAAAACCTTGAAGATGCTTAAGACGCAGCAAGGGAAATATAAAATATAAACTAGCCATAAAAGATCATACCCAAGGGGTCTAATTAAAGCAGCCATAATTCAGTTTCTTAGTATCTTCATTTGGGGCCAAAATTTGTTAATAATTTCTCACATTGAAGAAGGACTGAGCTCACTCAGGCAGTTAGTTGGAAAAAGATTACAAGACTTGGGTGACTTTTTATTTATTGCAATATATAGCAATTCACAATATTGAGTCAGGAGCAATTTCATCAGCAACTACTGGCCTACTTTAAAAAATGACCACTTATTGAGAAAAGACATCAGTGTTAGCTTTTTAAATCGCACAAACAATGGTCCATGTGCAATGCTACATATTTGTTTTAGTGAGTTTTTCTTTATAGTTGGTTTAGTCAAATATACATTTCTTAATTTTTAAGAGTACTTAATGTTTCTCTTTGTAAAACTTGCTGGCTTCAAAACTATTCTTTACTGAATAAGTTACTTAGTAAATTTTCGGATTCAGGTTTCTCCTAAGGCATATTTACATATTTTCTTAAAACCAGGTTATTTTAAACATTGTTTTTCATTATTGTTATTATTATTATTGCATAATGGTACTTTTATTCTTAACAAAGCACTTTTTAAACTTTTATTATGGTTTACTGAACTTTAAATTTCTTTTTGTGAGCTTTGCTTATGCTTAAAATTGGAAGAGTTTCAAGTCGGGTGGGGGAGGGGGTGACCCATCAGTTGTGTTTTCGGCAACCTCTTTAAATGCTTATTTAATGTAGTTTACTTACGAACTGACATCCCGAGAAGGTAGTGATATAGTGGTGTTGCTTTAATTGTTTTATTTAAGTATTGACTTGTGTACATCACACTTCCGGCCATAGGATCAAATAGGACAATTTGTGTCCCTAATGTCTGTTTAAAACACAATTATCTCCATACTGAAATGTTCGTGAAGCTTCTGAATAGATTATACGTGACCCCTGAGAAACTGCATAAAATTTGGCCCTCAGTACCCCCGACATGTTGGCGTTATTGCACTGAGAGAGGGGATATATTCCATATTTTTTGGGCATGCCCAGTCCTACAACCCCTGTGGTTAGAGGTTTTCCAGTTGTTGGTAAGTGTTTTTAGATATCCTACAACTCCTTCCCCAGAGCTTGCTTTGTTGCATCATTATCCCCCCTCCATTCCCTCCTGGGACAAGTACGTGATGGGCCAAGTGCTCATTGCAACCAGAGCTGCTATAGCTCAGGCCTGGAAACAACCGTCTCCCCCGTGTTTGGTTAAGGTGATATCTAAAGTGAACTTCAGCTTTGAGATGGAGACCCTAGGAGTTCTGTATTCCACTGCAGCTTCTTCCCCATTAGTGAAATGGTGTAGCTGGCATAATTACATCACAGACGGAGGTGGGGCCCCATCCCAGTCCCCCCATAGGATGGATATCTCCGACTCAATGTCTCGTGCCTTGATCTAAGAAATATTTGTTTTTGGGCCTAGGTACAAGGATGGAATGGACTAGTCTCCGTATTGTAAAGTTATAGTGACTTATGTTTAGAGTGCCAATCTTTAGTTTTACTAGTCAACTGGCTATAATTATATTTAAATACTACAAAGTGATAAATGTCTAGATTGCTGGTGTTTTATGACATATTGTTGTGTTTCGTCCCCACTATGTAACCCCTTTCCCCTTTTATGTCCTACCCCTTCCCTGTTTCTTTTTTTTTGTATCCTTTGCAATTATCTTAGACAATTCAATAAACTTTACTTCAGTCAAAAAAAAAAAAAAAACACGATTAGCTCACCCAAACATTGGCTTGTGTTAACCAAGTCCAAATCAAGGTGAGTTCCCTCCTTGTTTGTACACCCTTAATTTACACACAATATTAAACCACTAGGTACCTATCCCAAACTTTTTGTGTGTTTTGTATGGCTGGGTACACACTCTAGCATTTTTCGCCCAATATCCGGTCAAATCAGCCGACATACGACCGTTCGGTCGGAAGTCGGGTTAGTGTCTATAGTAACACGATGGTCGAAAGTCATTCCAAAGTGTTGATTGTCGGGCTCATTTGGTTGGTCGTACTGTTAAGTATTTTCTGACCAATCACCTAACGATCATGTAGTGTGTATGCACTCATGCTCACGATCCCCATAGAGTTTACAGAGCCGGTGTCACGGGCACTAGGAGTCTTTACCCAGGGATCACCAGGTGATAGGCTTACCAGAGCAGTATAGGTGGTAATATGGTACTCTGGTAGCAGGGTGATCACGGAACAGGAAATAGCAGATGATGAGATGCTCAGGAAAGTCTATGACTAGCAGCACTGGCAATATGGAGGTAGTAATACACGAGGAACTGTATGGACAAAGGACACGTGAAGGTAGTCAGTGGTCTGCGGTAGCAAGTTGTACCACGGCTATAGTGAGGAGGAATGTCCAACAGAAACGAGGAGGTGATGAGAGTCAGCGGTCTGCGGATAGCAAGTTGTACCGCTGTCTGAGTGAAGGAATGGAATCCAAGTGGAGGGATCCGGGGAGTCAGTGGTCTGCGTTAGCAAGTTGTACCACTGCTATGTGAGAGGATACTGGAACAGGTGAACTGGAAACAGGGGTCAGTGGTCTGCCACTAGCAAGTTGTACCACTGAATATATATGTGAGGAGGTGCACGGGGAGAGACTGCAACACAAGATATACACGGGCACCTTGACCTTGATCCACAGTAATATGCACAATATAAATGTATATATGACTGAACAACACTGCCAATATAGAAAGTCTCTTGAAGTAATCCAGCACGAGATAACACAGTCAATGATGGCAATAGACTCAGCGGATAGCAGACTCCAGAGGAGAACCAACACAGTCCAGCAAGGTATGCAATACACAGCACAGTCAATGAGAAGTATGCATACCGTGGTTCAGGAGAAGGCAGTCAGACAGGAGTGCAGAGATACCTGAACGGCAGGAGGCCGGCAGGATGCAAAGTCCCTGGATGGGTGCAGCGGTGGTCTAGTAGGTGCAGCGCACAGGTAGGTAGACCAGCAGGGAACACAGGAAAGCATGGAGAGCGGATCAGCAGTAGATGGATGAGTAGCGCTGAGGAGTAGCAGCAGCGGGTCTCTGCGGGAACACGGAGGTAGCCAATAGCAACCAGCAGGTGCAGTAACGATGGGACACAGGAGAGCAGAGTTGAACTGGAACTGTTGATCACGGAGAGTAGCGGGTAGCAATAGTGGCAGCAGACTCAAGGAAACACGGGAGAGTTGACAAGGACTGAAGACTGAAGCGCCCAGAGGCAGCGGATAGGAATCAGCCAAACAGTCACGATGAAACACAGACGGGTTGCAGGTTGAAGACTGTAGTGCACGGAGGCAGCGGATAGGAATCAGCTAACAGTCACGATGATGAAACACAGACGAGTTGCGGGTTGAAGACTGTAGTGCACGGAGGCAGCGGATAGGAATCAGCTAGCAGTCACGATGATGAAACACAGACGAGTTGCAGGTTGAAGACTGTAGTGCACGGAGGCAGCGGATAGGAATCAGCTAACAGTCCCAATAGTACATGGTAGAGTTGAAGTGGTTAGAAGACTGTAGTGCACGGAGGCAGCGGATAGGAATCAGCTCACAGTCACGATGATACACAGGAGGGTAGCTGTGGTATGGGAACCACAGTAGTAGAAGTGGTTTGGAAACCACAGAGGTAGAAGTGGTTTGGAAACCACAGGAATCAGCTGGGCTGAATAAACGAGGAAACATAGGAACACCTTCAGAGACTCATGGGGAATGAGACTCCAAGATCAGGCAACGTGGTGTTGACCACAGGTGCTTAATATAGGGAGGTTGCCTGATCTGCCAATTAAATTAAAGGAACATACACTGAAGGTTTAGAAAGGGCTGCGCATGCGCAGTCCCTCAGGATGGAGGACGGCCACGGTTCCTAAATGTCCGGGAAGAAGCACTCACAGTCCGGTGAGTGACAGTACCCCCCCTTTTAAAGGTGGGCACAGAACGCCTGGAACCGGGCTTGTCCGGATTTTTGGAATAAAACTTCTTCAGAAGGGCAGGAGCATTAAGATCTTCAGCTTTGATCCATGAACGCTCTTCAGGACCAAAGCCCTTCCAATGAACGAGGAAACGGAGGACTCCTCGCGAAATTTTTGCATCCAATACCTCAGTAATCTCGAAATCCTCCTCCTGATGAACTTGAACTGGCTGAGGTGCTGAGGGAGGAGCCGAGAAACGGTTGATGATGAGAGGTTTGAGCAAGGAGACATGGAAGGCATTGGAAATCCGAAGATTCTTAGGAAGAAGAAGTTTAACACATATTGGATTGATAACTTGAATGATCCTATATGGACCAATAAAACGAGGGGCGAATTTCATAGATGGAACCTTCAAACGAATATTTTTGGTAGATAACCAGACACGATCTCCAATTTTTAGTGGTGGAATAGCCCGCCTCTTCTTATCTGCGAAAGACTTATATTTGTTAGATGTCTTCTTTAAACAGGTTTTGACCTGAGACCAGATATTTTTGAAGGTCTGACAAGCAGTCTCCACAGCAGGAACTTGGGTGGGCGGGAGGGCAGGAAATTCCGGAAAAGACGGATGGTGACCGTAGACCACAAAGAATGGAGTTTTGGATGATGACTCATGGTACATGTTGTTATGGGCGAATTCAGCCCAAGGGAGCAATTCTACCCAGTTGTCTTGGTTGGCTGAAGAGAACATCCTAATAAAAGTCTCAAGATCTTGATTGACTCGTTCCGTTTGTCCGTTAGATTGCGGATGGTAAGAAGATGAGAGTGCTAATCGTATGCCCAAGGTTTTACAAAGGGCCCGCCAGAATCTGGAAACGAATTGTACTCCTCTATCTGACACAATCTCAGACGGACATCCATTGATGCGAAAGATTTCTTTAATGAAATGTTCAGCCAGAGTAGACGAGGAAGGTAAACCGGACAGAGGGACGAAATGGGCCATCTTCGAAAATCTGTCTACCACTACCCAAATAGTATTGTGATTCTTACTTGGTGGCAAATCAGTAACGAAATCCATACTAATATGGGTCCAAGGCTTGGACGGAATGGGTAGTGGTCGCAGCAACCCTGCTGGAGTTCTGCGGGAGGATTTGAACTGAGAACATAAATCACAGGAAGCAATAAACTCTTTGACGTCTCTCCTCATTGAAGGCCACCAGTAACTTTGAGAGAGAATCTCAAAGGTCTTGTGTTCACCGGCGTGTCCAGAAAAACGAGAGGCATGGAACCACGAAAGGATTTTCCTCCTCAGAGTAGGAGGCACGAGGGTCTTCCCAAATGGTAGCATTTTGGTGGATGAAGCAGCCAGAGAAATACATTTGGGGTCTAGAATAGTATGGTTGGGAACCTCTTCTACATCAGAGGACGTCACAAAAGCTCGAGATAGAGCGTCAGCTTTCTTGTTCTTAGCGGCTGGTTTGAAGGTTATAATTAATTCAAAACGGGAAAAGAAAAGAGACCATCTTGCTTGACGAGGGTTCAAGCATTGGGCAGATTGCAAATATGACAAGTTCTTATGATCCGTGAAGATCGTCACCGGATGGCGAGCTCCTTCCAACAAGTATCTCCATTCCTCTAATGCAGCTTTGATGGCCAGCAACTCCTTGTCCCCGATAGTATAATTTTTCTCTGCGGGCAGAAGACCCCGAGAGTAGAAGGCACAAGGATGTAATTTTTGTTGCTCCGAGCGTTGGGAGAGAATGGCTCCTAAGCCCACATTAGAGGCATCTACTTCTAGGAAGAAGGGGCGTGTCACATCAGGCTGTCGAAGAATGGGAGCAGACGAGAAGGACTCTTTGAGAATTTGAAAGGCTTGGAGAGCCTCAGATGACCATTGCTTAGTATTAGCCCCTTTCCGAGTTAGGGCCACAATAGGAGATGCAATGGATGAAAAGTCTTGAATGAAGCGTCTATAGTAATTGGCAAAACCTAAAAAACGCTGGATGGCACGAAGAGTAGTTGGCTGAGGCCAATGTAGTACAGCATTTACTTTGTCTGGATCCATCTTCAGGCCAACTCCGGAAACTATATACCCCAAGAATGGAATCTGGGGTAACTCGAATGAACATTTTTCCAATTTACAGAACAATGAGTTTTTCCG
Source organism: Mixophyes fleayi (assembly GCF_038048845.1). NCBI lineage: Eukaryota > Metazoa > Chordata > Amphibia > Anura > Limnodynastidae > Mixophyes > Mixophyes fleayi. The sequence goes on from NC_134403.1 coordinate 256,359,621, forward strand.
TAGTCTGGAGAGGACCTCTGCCACATGTTGGTGATGAGAAGGCAGGTCCTGTGAGAAGATCAATATGTCGTCCAGGTAGACAACGACACATACATATAATAAGTCCCGAAAGATCTCATTGATGAAACCCTGGAAAACAGCGGGGGCATTACACAGCCCGAAGGGCATTACTAAATATTCATAATGCCCATCTCTGGTGTTGAACGCGGTCTTCCATTCGTCACCGGAACGGATTCTAATTAAATTGTAGGCCCCACGAAGATCCAACTTAGTAAATATCCGAGCTCCCTTGATGCGATCGAATAGCTCAGTGATCAGCGGAATGGGATACCGATTCTTGATAGTAATGGCGTTGAGTCCACGAAAATCTATACAAGGGCGTAATGATCCATCCTTCTTTTTGACGAAGAAGAACCCAGCTCCAGCGGGAGAGGTGGAAGGTCGAATGAACCCACGCTGGAGATTCTCCTGTATGTACTCAGATGTGGCTTGAGTTTCAGGTAACGAGAGAGGATAGACCCGACCCCTGGTAGGAGTCTTGCCAGGTAGAAGGTCGATCGGACAATCCCAAGAACGATGAGGAGGAAGACGTTCAGACTGAGCTTTATCAAACACATCGGCAAATGAAGCATACTGAGGAGGGAGTCCCGGGGAGGAAGATGAAATGGAAGATTACTGTACTTTAAGAGGAATAACTTGAGAAAGACAACGATGGTGACATTCAGACCCCCAAGACGTAACTTGAGGGGTGCGCCAGTCAATCTGGGGAGAGTGACACTGAAGCCATGGAAGGCCTAAGACAATCGGACTTGTCGTAACTGGAAGAATTAAAAACGAAATTTCTTCATGGTGTAGTACACCAATCTGAAGGGTTACTGGAGACGTACTCTGGGTGATGAGACCATTGATGAGACGTGATCCATCTATAGCCGTCACAGTAATGGGTGTTTTTAAAGTGATCACTGGTAGGGACCATTGATTCACTAGTGATTTAGAAATGAAATTTCCTGCTGCTCCGGAATCAATCAATGCCTGTGACTCAAAGGATTTGGTAGCAAAGGAAATCGTAACATCAAAAGCGCAGACTTTAGATTTCATAGACAATGGAGAGGACTCCAGGGACCCTAACTTCACCTCTCCAGAACTAGTTAGGGCCTGGCATTTCCCGATCTCTTAGGGCAAGAGCTGAGCATATGCGTGGAATCAGCACAATAGATACAGAGTCTATTCTTTACTCTTCGTTTCCTCTCCTCTGAAGATAATTTGGAACGTCCTATCTCCATGGGAATCACAGAGGATGGAGCTGGACGAAATTGAGGGTTTAAACGAAGAGGTGCTTTGACAGCCGTTGTTTTCTCAGACTCTCTTTCACGAAATCTCATATCTACACGATGGCAAAGAGAGATCAAATCTTCTAGTGACGAAGGAAGCTCTTGGGTAGTCAGTGCATCTTTAATTTTATCGGAGAGCCCCTGCCAGAAGGCGGCAACTAATGCTTCAGTGTTCCACTGAAGTTCAGAGGCTAAGATCCTAAATTGAATGACATACTGTCCTACTGTATGGGAGCCTTGTCGCAAACAAAGAATGCTGGAAGCAGCGGAGGTCACACGACCTGGTTCATCGAACACACTTCGGAACGTGGAAATGAATTTGGCACTATCTTGTAGAATTGGATCGTTTCTTTCCCACAGAGGGGAGGCCCAAGCCAGGGCTTGTCCAGAAAACAATGAGATAAGATAGGCCACTCTGGAACGATGGGTAGAAAAATTTTGAGGTTGGAGTTCAAAATGGACTGAACATTGGTTAAGGAAACCTCTACAAGTTTTGGGGTCCCCGTCATATTTTGACGGAGTAGGCAGGTGAAGCGTAGGAGCTGTAGACACCTGGGATGGCACTGGGGAAACGGAGGAAAGCACAGGAGCTTCAATATTAGCTGTAACAGTCTGTCCAGATGTTCCTTGGGAGGTTAACGATTGGTAACATTGAAGTAACAGCTGTTGGCGAGCATCCTGTTGCTCCACACGGCTGACCAGATGCTGCAGCATCTCTTTAGCAGTAGGTTCCGTATCTGGGTCTGTCATGGCCTGATCTTACTGTCACGGGCACTAGGAGTCTTTACCCAGGGATCACCAGGTGATAGGCTTACCAGAGCAGTATAGGTGGTAATATGGTACTCTGGTAGCAGGGTGATCACGGAACAGGAAATAGCAGATGATGAGATGCTCAGGAAAGTCTATGACTAGCAGCACTGGCAATATGGAGGTAGTAATACACGAGGAACTGTATGGACAAAGGACACGTGAAGGTAGTCAGTGGTCTGCGGTAGCAAGTTGTACCACGGCTATAGTGAGGAGGAATGTCCAACAGAAACGAGGAGGTGATGAGAGTCAGCGGTCTGCGGATAGCAAGTTGTACCGCTGTCTGAGTGAAGGAATGGAATCCAAGTGGAGGGATCCGGGGAGTCAGTGGTCTGCGTTAGCAAGTTGTACCACTGCTATGTGAGAGGATACTGGAACAGGTGAACTGGAAACAGGGGTCAGTGGTCTGCCACTAGCAAGTTGTACCACTGAATATATATGTGAGGAGGTGCACGGGGAGAGACTGCAACACAAGATATACACGGGCACCTTGACCTTGATCCACAGTAATATGCACAATATAAATGTATATATGACTGAACAACACTGCCAATATAGAAAGTCTCTTGAAGTAATCCAGCACGAGATAACACAGTCAATGATGGCAATAGACTCAGCGGATAGCAGACTCCAGAGGAGAACCAACACAGTCCAGCAAGGTATGCAATACACAGCACAGTCAATGAGAAGTATGCATACCGTGGTTCAGGAGAAGGCAGTCAGACAGGAGTGCAGAGATACCTGAACGGCAGGAGGCCGGCAGGATGCAAAGTCCCTGGATGGGTGCAGCGGTGGTCTAGTAGGTGCAGCGCACAGGTAGGTAGACCAGCAGGGAACACAGGAAAGCGTGGAGAGCGGATCAGCAGTAGATGGATGAGTAGCGCTGAGGAGTAGCAGCAGCGGGTCTCTGCGGGAACACGGAGGTAGCCAATAGCAACCAGCAGGTGCAGTAACGATGGGACACAGGAGAGCAGAGTTGAACTGGAACTGTTGATCACGGAGAGTAGCGGGTAGCAATAGTGGCAGCAGACTCAAGGAAACACGGGAGAGTTGACAAGGACTGAAGACTGAAGCGCCCAGAGGCAGCGGATAGGAATCAGCCAAACAGTCACGATGAAACACAGACGGGTTGCAGGTTGAAGACTGTAGTGCACGGAGGCAGCGGATAGGAATCAGCTAACAGTCACGATGATGAAACACAGACGAGTTGCGGGTTGAAGACTGTAGTGCACGGAGGCAGCGGATAGGAATCAGCTAGCAGTCACGATGATGAAACACAGACGAGTTGCAGGTTGAAGACTGTAGTGCACGGAGGCAGCAGATAGGAATCAGTTAACAGTCCCAATAGTACATGGTAGAGTTGAAGTGGTTAGAAGACTGTAGTGCACGGAGGCAGCGGATAGGAATCAGCTCACAGTCACGATGATACACAGGAGGGTAGCTGTGGTATGGGAACCACAGTAGTAGAAGTGGTTTGGAAACCACAGAGGTAGAAGTGGTTTGGAAACCACAGGAATCAGCTGGGCTGAATAAACGAGGAAACATAGGAACACCTTCAGAGACTCATGGGGAATGAGACTCCAAGATCAGGCAACGTGGTGTTGACCACAGGTGCTTAATATAGGGAGGTTGCCTGATCTGCCAATTAAGTTAAAGGAACATACACTGAAGGTTTAGAAAGGGCTGCGCATGCGCAGTCCCTCAGGATGGAGGACGGCCACGGTTCCTAAATGTCCGGGAAGAAGCACTCACAGTCCGGTGAGTGACAGCCGGGATCTTTTCAGCCGATGCTAGCAATGAATGTCCGGTGAATAAATGTAAAGAGTGCTGTAGAAGGAATAATTAATTTGTTCGTTCTGAGACAGAATGTTTTGTTTCAGAGTCACAGAAGCTAACGAAATTTATTAGGACATTTGGATAGCTATAACAAGGCCTTTTAATCAGTGTGATAATGTGACAAGAATGAAAGAATCAATATTGTGCTGTCATTCTCTGAAAACTAGAAGACCAGATGAAGAGCACAGATCTGAAGGTAAATTGTGCCAATGTGTATGCATGAATCGCCAGACTGATCGGACCTTCAGTAGTAGGTACAATCATTTGAGATTGTATCTACGTCGGTCTGAAAATTCTTCAGTGTGTACCTAGTCTATGCCCTCTAAGGTCAGAAGTAAGATATGCCACACCTGTGCTACCAAGGTGGTCACATGTTTAAAGTTGGTCTGTGTGAAAACTAAAAACATTTGGATAACATAATAGATGCAATTGTCAAGCATATTTTAGTAGCTTGAATAGTGACATACTAGCCACAAACTTGGACATATTTATTTTGTTGAATACACATTTCACTCTGTTTCAATTATGTCATATTTGTAAATTAAATGTATATTTATTGGAGATGAGTAGTTCAGAAAAATCTGACAGATTTGAGATTCGGGGTTCCGAGTGAAACTGAATCCTGAGTCCAGGATTTATTTTTATAAAGGATGGGATTTAGTGGCAAAAATTACAATGCATGTATTCCTTCAGTGATGAAGAGGCACATAAATAGAGATCAGATTCAATTGTGGAAGCAGCAATAGACAGTTTTTCAACAATCATCACTATTCCTTTAGAATATGATGGCCCTTTAAGAGATCCTTATGCATAGGAAGATGGAAAGTTGTTTTAAAATGCTTCAGATTTCTTATGAAACTTCCTTAAAATAAGAGGTAGCTATGATGTCAGTAGCTAGAGCACTCAGCATAGGGGTGAAACTCTACAAATAGATGTCCAGGAAAATATTGTGTATTATGTCTAATCACTGATTGCTATTTTCCCTTGAATAATCATGTATGACAATGTGTATATTTTATGTAACCTTTCAAAGTGTGCTTTGCTAGATGACATGAGTCTAACCTATAGAAGTGTCAAGATTCTATTTAAAGTAGTCAGGCTAGACAGATAACCTATTTGAAGCTTTACAGAGTTTGAGTCAACAATCTGAACATCCAGAGGTGAGAACTCAGGCCCTGTGAACATTCCAGATCTCAGGACATCCATAACTCACTTTGAAAGCCCTGTGTCATCTTGGAAATCAATCTGACCTAATTGAAAATTCCTTAGGTGGGGATGAGAGCCATGTGAGAAAGGTTTAAAATCCCCTTTCTTACACAGTTATATGTTCATTTTCTCTGGGAAAACTTGTCAAAGATGAAAGTGTGCCATCCTTCTACTCCTCACACGTCATATCTTAACTAGTGAGCTAGTGATTCTGGTTTTATTTCCTATTTTATTTCTGAAACTTATTTGTGCAACTTATTCTGTATGTCTTGTTATTAACGGTTTTGTAATTAAGCCTTGGAAATATTTTTGGGATTAAATAAATTTAATGTAGCATATTCTCAGTGCTTCTTTGTGAACTTACGAAGCCAAGTGAGGCTCATGCTACATGTGTATGTGATTTAAGTGTCAAACATTAATAAGTGTTTTTTGTGAACGCAAGGACACCATATTAAATCCTTTGTGGTGGCAGGAAAAGGTGTATTCATTGGTAAGTGACCAAGGTGACTCCAGTCACGACAAGCTGTTCAGATTGCTGTATCTCAGACAGGCTGGGCATTCGTGAAAACAATATTTGCTAAAAAGCATTTTAGTTATGCAGATAGGAATAGATTTCCTCTGCGAGGCATCATTGGATACTATATTAGGAACCTGGTGTTCCGCAATAATAATGATACAATGCCTTATTAATAACTAATCTCATTAATTATTATGATACAATACAATTTGAATTTTCGCTATTTTATTCACGATGCATAACACGCACCCGTGACATTATTATTATTATTATTATGTACTTAAGAGGCATTGTTTTACAACTCAGTTGTAATGCTTACACATCCAAACTAGACATCCATAACAGTGACTTACGCAATTCCTTTGACCAGGCTTTATTTTGCCTAAGTATTACACATATATTGACCTCCACATCAGATAGCCCACCATTATGTGTTAATCGATAAATAAATACCAATTATTTACTTCACTATACTGCATTATCAATATAATAAAACAATAGATGTATCCTTTCCCTCATTTATCGAAACATACAAGACACAAGGTACATAATAATTTACTTTACAAAGATAACTTTGAGATTATGTACACAGTACAAAAAATGCTTACATACAATACCGATAATAGTTTTAGCTAGAGATGGGCGGGCTCGGTTTCCTGAAAACCGAACCCACCCGAACTTCGGGGATCCGAGTACCGAGCTGAGTCGGCTCAGTACTTTTGCACCTATTCGGATTCCAAAACAAGGCAAAACGTCATTGTGACGACGTCGGATCTCTGGAGTTTTGGAATCAATAAATACCACCCTCCACGGCGATCTACCGACCATTTGAGAGAGGGATACAGAAGGGGTCGGATAGAGTGACAAATCACAGAGCTCCATTGCTGAATTTCTCATTGCTGAAATACAAATATACAACTCCTTGCAGGCTTTTTGTTAGACTTTGCAGCAATAAGTGTATGGTGTTCTATACACCCAAAGACAAGAACTCCATTGCTATTTTTGTCATTGCTGAAATACAAATATAGAAGTCCTTGCAGGCTTATTTTCTGAATTTGCACTACTAAGTGTAGGATCTAATATACACCCAAGTAGAAGAGCTGCCTTGGTAATTTTGTCATTGCTGAAATACTAATCAACAAGTCCTTGCAGGCTTTTTTTCTTAATTTGCACTACTAAGTGTAGGGTGTTATATACACCCAAAAAGAAGAGTGCATGTCCTTTGTAAGATCCAACATATGGGTGCGTGGGAGGGCCCAAGGACAATTCCATCGTGTATTACTTTTCTATTGTGAGTTTGTGACACTGGTGTGTGGCAATGTTTTCTAGATGTGATATAAACTGAAGTGTGCTTGTTTAGTTGCTCTGTCGCTTAACATCCAGCCAGCTCACTGCAGTATTTGGCTGAAAGTGTATAAAAAGCATATTGTGACCTGTGAGATGGTAAAAATTGAATGGAAATCACTGGAATTTAGTGTTAGTGAGGTTAATAATAATGTAGGTACAAAATAATAGCTAAATTATGTGATTTTAGCCCAAAAAATTGAATTTTGTAAAAAATAGCAAAACAAAACCAAAACCAAAACAGACAAGGGCGGTTTTGGCAAAACCAAAACCCAAAGGTAATCCAGATCCAAAACCAAAACCAAAACACAGGGGTCAGTGAACCAGTGGCAGATCCAGGGGGGGCGATCAGGGCAATCGCCCCCCCTAGCAGGGACTTGCTGTCGACGGCTGCACAATATGTGCAGGTCCGCTCAGCAGGGACAGTGTGCGCTGAGCGGACCTGCACATAGTGTGCAGCCGCCGGCAGCCTTAGATGTCAGAAAGGGGGCGTGGCCTAAATCGCCCCGGGTACAAATTTCTAGATCCGCCCCTGCAGTGAGCATCTCTAGTTTTAGCAGACATGAATATAATATAGATTTTACTAAGCTAGTTCAGAAGTGAGTTATAATAAACCAAATCTTATTTGTTATCCAATTCTTTTGTTGTGTTAACTTTATATTTCAGCATTATATCCTCATTTGTGTATTTAAATTCAGGGATTCCTTTGTGTGTGTGTGTGTGTGTGTGTGTGTGTGTGTGTGTGTGTGTGTGTGTGTATATGCACGCTGAAAGATAGAAATAATATATATGAATGTATTATCAGTATTTGCTTTTTATGTATGCTTGTTTGTGTAAAGAGAGAAAACAAGAGAGAGAGAGAGAAAACAAGAGAGAGATGAAAGTATGAGTAAGTAGGAAGATAAATGAGAGATAAACAAGAGAAGTGTGTGTGTGTGTAGTATTTTACAGTCTAAATTCCCTAACATACATACAGACAGACAGACAGAGACTAGGGTCAATTTTGATAGCAGCCAATTAATCTACTAGTATGTTTTTGGAGTGTGGGAGGAAACATACAAACTCCTCCCAGATAAGGCCATGGTCGGGAATTGAACTCATGACCCCAGCGCTGTGAGGAAGAAGTGATAACCACTTAAGCTAGGTACACACTTCACAGTTTTCATCCAATAATCGTCTAAATCAGCCAACATACGACCGCTCGTTCAAAAGTCGGGACAGTGTGTGCAGTGACACGATGGTCGAAAGTCTGCCCAAATGGACGATTGTCGCCTCATTTGGTTGGTCGGCCCGTTTAATATTTTCGTTCCAATCTCGTTTCCATTGTGTAGTGTGTATAAACTGCGACCGATCCACAACAGTGAGTATGAAATTACAGTCATTGCTCACGACAACATGGCTGTAAAAAGTCGCTAAAGGGACGTCCGCTCTTCTCTTTATCGTCCTATACAAGGCTAGTATGTATGCAGTCCATGGACCGAGCGATCGGAACATCGATCGCATGTAAAATCGATCGGCATAAAAAGTTGGTGGAAAATTCTGTAGTGTGTACCTAGCTTAAGCCACTGTGCTGCCCACCTAGATACATAGATAGATAGATAGATAGATAGATAGATAGATAGATAGATAGATACACATGTATATAAAATGTAACAGATAAATTAAATAGAGCTGAATAGATAATAAGATTAAGAAGGTTAATAGAAATAAATGGAAAGATTACATGTACATGCAAGCAAAGTATATTATAAAATGCAGCCAGAATACATATACGGTAAATAGATGCTAAGGTTATACAGACAGAAATTGCAGGAATATAGAGAAGTTAGTGCATGGAATACCTTATATTGCAATGTGATGTCCAGTGATTGTCCTAAGCTTCCAGGTATATGCATGTGCATGTACAAAGAGAGCTATTTCAGGTTGAGTTAGAGCTTATAAAGCTTAACCCTAGAATGCACTGCATCAGGTGGGGTTGGTGACCTTCATCACATCCACCACAATTGGACACTGCCTGGAACAATGAGTCACTACACTGCGCTTAGCTGTACATCCTGTCAAACATATGTTTCTTTGTTTGAAATGCTTCCTGCCAAATGCCACATGTTATTCTGTGTTTGTTTGGTATTTGCTGGCTTCTAGCTAGTTCATATCCTAATCTGCGCATGCCTTTGGCGCTTGCAGACAACAGTGGAATGCTAGTGGCCAAGCTCCGCCCTCCTCGATTGCATTATGACAGGCACAGCAGCGGCAATATAGGAGCTCCATCACAGATACCATTATCTATTCAGCTAGAACTATGGCTTCAACAGCGGAAGCTAGAGGAGCTCTCTGGCTGCAATGATCAATCTAAAATAGTACAGCAATATTCCCATTTGAATGTTCTTTAAACTAAACACCAAGCTTTCTGTTAAACCTAACCACCTGACTAGGGGTGTGCACCGTCCACTTTTCGGGTTTTGGGTTCTGATTAGCTTGAGGTTTTGGGTTCTGATTGGTCTTGCCACCCCACTAAAGGTTTTGGTTCTGATTTTGGGTTTTGGGTTTCTGAATTTTTTTCAAAAAAGCATAAAAAGTGCTAAAATCCATATTTTTCACTCCTACACTATTATTAACCTCAATAACATTCATTTCCACAAATTTCCAGTCTATTCTGAACACCTTACACCTCACAATATTGTTTTTAGGCCAAAAGGTTGCACCGAGGTAGCTGGATGTCTAAGCTAAGCGACAAAAGTGGGCGGCACAAACACGTGGCCCATCTAGGAGTGGCACTGCAGTGTCAGACAGGATGGCAGTTTGAAAAACTAGGCCCCAAAGAGCACATAATGCCAAAAAAAGAGGTGCAAGTTGGAATTGTCCTTGGGCCCTCCCACCCACCCTTATGTTGGGGAAATAGGACATGCAGGATCAGTGGAGTTATACAGCACTACCACTGGACTTATACGGCAGGATCAGTGGAGTTAGACAGCACTACCACTGGACTTATACGGCAGGATCAGTGGAGTTAGACAGCACTACCACTGGACTTATACGGCAGGATCAGTGGAGTTAGACAGCACTACCACTGGACTTAAATGTGCTACAGACTTGGCATGTTTCATAATTTTACCGTATCACATAGTATGAGACTATGTCACATGGTTACCACAGCTCATTCCATGGTGAACTCATGTTTACTAGTAAAAGAAAAAATATTCGCTGCTGTCAACATTATTGACACTATGATAGAGTTCACAATGCTAAGAAAGCACTTCCCGCTGAAATCCAAGCAATCAGAATTTAGAGGAAAACACAACCTTTAGCACTTTCAGGGTCACCAAAGTTTGCTTGGAGATATGATAAAGGTTGACATACAGTTATATAGGAGCATGTGAAACATTATGTGGTTATATGATGGTATGTGAAGCATATCTGATTGGTTTCTATAAATTACTGCATTCACACACTTATGTACCTTGTTAGTAAATAACACATATAATTTTATATTAAACATAAGAAAGCAAAAAGCATTTAAGTTGTAATTACACAGTGAATTTTAAGATGTTAAAAAAACTGCACTAAAATAACAGTAATTTAATACATATATGCAGGGGACAAGATAATTGACTGTATATAGACACTGATGTTTACTATAGATGAAAGAAGTTGTTTGAGTTCAGCTTTTAATTAACTATTCAGTAGAATTTCTGAAGGTATGGGGACACTTTATAAGGGGCCTCTTAGAATGAACTCTTCTCCCCTCGTTTGGTTCCTCGTTACTGGGGTCACACTGCCTATGTGCAACTACGCCCCCCTCTCTATTGGGTAACTTCTCAAAGGGGCTCTCCTCTCTATAGCCTGCCTCTTTTATAGACACTGGTTCCCACATGACCATTTCCATACCCGGCGCTGTGAGGTTTCGTATAGCACCATTAGCCTTACACCACCAATGTTGTGCCTAAACCGCATAATTGCATGGTACCATCTACTCTGGTAACATGTCCAGCTCCTTCAGTGACTGCCAGCCGTCACCAGAAACATCATCCTAAATGCTGGCAGAATTACAGCTCTCTCCTGTTGCATTTAGTACTTGTGTTTCACAAACTTATAAAGAGATGTCTGTGAAGCGTTGCACTTACAAATTGCTGATCAGATTCATCATTCATTACTGTATCAGTCTCAGACCGTGTGTGCACAGTGTACTGAAATGTAGTACTGGCAGTTCAGGACAGTATACATAGAAAGGTGCTCCCTCTTCCCTGATCTTAGCCCGACTGAAGATGGCAGCGGCAAGCGGGGAATTTATACAATCCGAGCCTCGCGAGATCCGACGGCAGGATTTTGAGTCTCAGCCTCGCTTTCACTGTTTCTCCCTGCCGGAAGTACCCGAACAGTGCTCGGATCGCCCTCGGATCCGCACTGTTTGGATGGGCTCGGATTGCGATAATCCGAGCCCGCTCATCTCTGCACCTGACACAGAATCAAAATGTGTAGAATTTCCCTTCCACCTCAGCTCATCAGTACTTCAAAGATCTAAAAAATTATAAATCTGGTAGATAATATACAGGACAAGTTGTTACCACTGTACCAAACATCCCTTTCGAGCATTCAGACTCATTTAGACATTTAGAGCATTCAGGGGAGATTAGGTCAAAAGATTGTGTGATGACATTGTCTGGCTTAGTCCCCACCAGTACCCTGTTCACACTGCCTCTAAAACCCGGGTTATTGCTGGGTCGAGCCCTGACGACCCGGGTCGAGGCTGGGTGTGAACAGGTCCTTTGCTTAGACCTGGGTCTTTTGCACGGTTATCCCGAGTTGTGACCCAGGTAGATGCCAGTCTGAACAGTGAGACCCAGGTTTTTCAACCCGGGTCTCACCGAAAGCTATTGAAAGGTAAAATGAAAAAATCAGTATCACAAGAGGAGCCAATAAAAGCCCCTCTTGTGATGTCTCCAGGGAGGCCCGAGCAGACCCAGGTTCAGTGTGATCCCGGTCGACCAGGGAATTTGCCAGGGTGCGAGGCTCTGTCACCCGGCAACATCCCAGGTTCATATACTAGGGATATTGCCGGGGCGCAATGTGAACGCAGCATTACACTTGTGGGTGGCAGGATCACAGAGTATACAGAAAGATGGAGACTTACTATTCATGATCAATGGGTTCTGGACATAGTCAGAAAGGATACAAGATAGAGCTTCATCATATTTCCAGGAAAAAAAAACATTTGTCAGATCTAGAACACCATAAGCTCCACAGAATTGGAAGCTTTACACTTTATCAGTTTGCAAACATTGCAAGAAGATAATTTGATCTCACTTGTTCCTCCAGCCCACAAGAGCAGACAGTCCTCAGGACTTTCCGTACTGTTTTGGATTTAAAGAGGCTCCATCAATTTGTTCATACATTACATTTCCCTATGGAGTCTCTAAATTAAATTCTTACTAATATAAGAAAAGGGGATTTTATCGCACACATCGACTTTCAGGATGCTTACTTCCATATCTTTGTTGCAGTTCATCACCAGAGATTTCTCAGGTTCTGTGTGCTAGGACACCATTTACAGTTTAGCTGTCTTCGTTTTGGTCTGGCAACATCCACAAAAAATTTCACCATGGTAATAGTTACACAAGTAGCAGAATTATGGAAACAATGGATTACTCTCTGACCATATATAGATGACATTCTAGTGATGGGGAAGTCAAAGCACATTGTCCAATCTAAAGTAATGACCTTTCTGCAGGAACACATGACCAGAGTACTTTTCTACCGGAGTATAAACAAAGCAAAAAGTCATCTCAATCAATCACAGTAGACATAATTTCTGGGGGCTGAAACGAACACTGTACAAAACAAAGTATCTGTAACAAAGGATAGATGCATCATGATCCCAGTCTTTGGTTTATCAATTACAAGTTCACATTACAAAATGAAGGGGTCATCGCTTTATAGGAATACTTTCCTTCACCATAGGAATTACCCCTTGGGCAAGAGGAAACATGCAAAATTTCCAGTTAGACTTACTTATTCAGTGGATTGCAGCTACTATATCGGGATCACACCATTCGATTAAGAAGGATCACCAGTGAGTTTCACAACTGGTGGCACAGTCCAAAACTAAGAAAGCTGGGAGGGCATGTTCACAGAATGAAAAGAGATTGTACATAAATGTTCTGGAAATGAGGACAATCGGGAATGCTATTCTGTTCTTTCATCTTCTCTCACAGGGAAAGTGTCTCAAGGTATTCTCAGACAACAGGATTTTGGTCGCCTTCATAAATCGCCAAGGACCATGATTACAAAGGTAGCAAAAATCACGGCATGGGCATAAATAAACCTGAAGTTGCACTCAGTACTTCATGTGGTGGGCAGACAGAATGTCATTAGTGAAAGAGGAGAAAGGCGCTCTTCTTTAAATTACATGTGTACAAGTGAATAAAATTATTTCATACAGCAGCTAAGGACAATTAAGACCAATGTGTATGTGCAAACAAAAGAAAAATGTTGTCCAGTCCTGAAAAAATAACAATATATAAATCACTATGTGTCAGCATATACATAAAGGAGAATTTTATGTATATGGGTTAAGCTCACCTCAAAGCTATATTGGCTATATTGGGTTAAGCAAGCTCATCTGCAAGCATCAAAGCATCTCCTGTAGGGGAGTCCCTAGCCAGTAAAACAAATATATATTCAGGGTGTCACATTTAAAACCTTGCGCGCTGGACAACATTTTACTTTTGTTTTGCACAGACAGAATGTCATAGCCGGTTATCAGCAAATAGCAAGTTAATCATGGAGAGTGGAGAGCAGAAAATATACCAGTGATTAATAAAAAAGTTTGGCCACCCTCAAGTAATAATAATGACAACAGATTGATCCTGTTTTTCTCTTACCACAACGTACCAGTAGCAGAAGGATTATACACAGAGATTAAACAGTGCTAAGGACTAATTCAACTTTCTTACCTAAACTGGTGTCCACTTTTCATATTAATCAATAAATCTTATTGCCATCGTTTTGTTTGCAATCAGCTAAATTGCACATTGAATTTAGTCAGAACAATCTCTGAGAGATTTAGGAACACAGACCAATTATTTGTGATCCTGACAGACTCTAGAGACGACGTGTCAGAACATCTACAGATGGATGAGACAAGTAACTGTACAGGACTACAAGAGTAACTGACACAGGAAAGCTCACTTAACAGGAGTAATGGCAGCCTCTTGGGTATATAGGCCCCAACAGTGCATTTCTGCAAAGGTGCTGGATTGTCATCTATTCATACCATCACCAGGCATTATCTACTATTTGTCATGTGCTAATGCTGATGCACAGTTTGGCATACATAGTCTTCACACAGCTACTTAACAAAATTGATTATGTTGATACATTATATATACATTATGTAATATTATTATTATTGATTTATTATACATTGATGCTTTTGTGTTTGTTGCCCTCCTTACTATTATTGCTTGGGAAAATCCCACTATAATAGCTACAATGACATTTAGAAGATGAAGGAGGAGAATTATACTCTACGATAATTCGTTCTCCTCGAGATACTCCATGACAACCCAATACTCCCACCCATATGTTGTGTTTTGAAAAAATATTTCCACCTTTCTGATTTGTTCTATTTTTACATATTTGTCACACTTAATAGTTTCAGGTCTCAAAATTGAATATAAGACAAAGACAACCTGGGTAAACACAAACTACAGTTTATTATTGAGTTCAATTAGCCTAGACACATCGGGCTTGACTACTGCCAGACCTGTTGAATCTAAACATCACTTAAATAGAACCTTTCCAGCAATGTATAGTTGGGCAAAAGGTCTCAACAAGCAACACAGTATGACACTGTAGTAAACAGAGAGGAAATACAGTTATATGGATTAACCAAACAAGATTTTGGACAGCTGGGAGGGAGCCGTTCACAGCTTGAAGCCTTAAACAAGATTGATGGCTTGCTGAATTTTATATAGACAAATATAACTCAGTTCCAAAACGCAACTAAAAATCAATAACATTGTCACAAATCGGGATCTTAGTCGCACTTACCTCATCCGCCGCTGTCATATCACGGCTA
The DNA here is from genome assembly GCF_038048845.1 of Mixophyes fleayi. Lineage (NCBI taxonomy): Eukaryota > Metazoa > Chordata > Amphibia > Anura > Limnodynastidae > Mixophyes > Mixophyes fleayi. The sequence goes on from NC_134403.1 coordinate 256,374,739, forward strand.
CCTGGGTCCCTTCTGGTCATCTGCAGCATTCCCGTCCTCCACACCTCCATTTGTAAACAAACACATACTGTTTGTTCTGCTGCTTGGGCGCGGCAGGTGATCATTCCAGACCAACCAGATTCAGTAGCTATGATCACATGAACTGATCAGCCAATATTTGTTTGGGACACCCTATTTAAACCTGCTGCTGTGATCTGTTCATTGCCAGAACAACACATTTCTCTCCAGATGATAGTTCTTGGCTCCAGGTTCCAGTGTTCCTGTCTGCATTACTAAGTGCAGTGTTCCTGTCTGCATTACTAAGTGCAGTGTTCCTGTCAGCATTCCAGACTGCTCATTCCCCTGCTATATTTTACATTCAGCAAGAACATGAGCAGGAAGATCATCCGGCCTGCTAGTTTCTGTTTCAGTCCTGCTCCAGCTAGGCCCAAGGGTCCTGAATCGGATCAAGAAATTCAGACGACCGTGACAGTTTGTTCTGGCCCAATGGATCCGCTAGGGGAACATACCCAGAGGGAGGACTCTGTCCAAATATTAGCTAAATGCATTGAGAGACAAGAAACTAACCAGGGGCAAATTTTGAGATTCCTGCAGGATGTTTCTACGCGTATGAATACCTTGCAGGTATTCCGCAGTCAACCATCCCATACTCCGCCTGAGCCAGTAAGACCTGCTTCACTACCTACTTCATCCGGACTCCATCTTCCCACGCCAGCTAAATACGATGGCGATCCGAAGAATTTCCGCAGGTTTCTCAACCAGTGTAGTATACACTTTGAATTACAACCTGGGAATTTCCCTACTGCACGTACCAAAACTGCTTATATTGTTTCGCTACTATCAGGGCAAGCTCTGGCATGGGCATCACCGCTCTGGGAAAAATCTGACACAATTTTGTCTGATATTGATAGCTTCCTGTCTACCTTCCGCAGAATATTCGACGAGCCTGGAAGAACAACGTCAGCCGCTTTAGATATTCTGCGGCTTCGGCAAGGGCAGCAGTCCGTGGGCCAATATGCCGTTCAATTTCAGATACTTTCCTCTGAGCTGTCTTGAAATAACGATGCTCTTGTTGCCGTCTTCTGGCAGGGCCTGTCTGACCACATTAAGGATGCATTAGCGTCTCGGGACTTACCTACAACGCTAGACCAATTGATTACCATCTGCAATCGGGTTGATCTTCAGTTCAGAGAAAGACCTCTAGAAAAGAGGAGGCTGAAACATCCCATGTTTCTCCCTATTCAACGGGTCCGTGCACTGTCTCCTTTCCCTGAAGGACCCATGCAACTAGGCAAAGCACGTCTTTCACCCACCGAGCGAGAACGGCGAGTTGGAGAGAAACTTTGCTTATACTGTGCCAGTTCCGGACATCTGCTACATTATTGTCCTCGCAAGCCGGGTAAACATACCCTCCTGGCTGACGATGAGGAGGTGAGCCTTGGAGTGGCCCTTCGCTCCCCACAAGGCAAGGACTGTATTATCCCAGTCACCCTGAAACACGCTCAAGCCTCCCAATACATTTCAGCTCTGCTGGATTCAGGAGCAGCTGGGAATTTCATGTCTGCCAAATTAGCTGCTGAACTAGCCATTCCACTAGTGAAAATTCCAGTGACCATCTTTCTCTCTGCGGTTGATGGTAGCCGTATTCCAGGGGGTACCATTACGCATCAGACTTCTCCAGTGACGCTCCAAATAGGAGTTTTGCATTCTGAGTCTCTTACCTTTTTGGTCATCCCAGAAACCACTAGCCCTGTGGTTCACGGGTTTCCATGGATTCAAACGCATAACCCCCATATCAACTGGTCGACTCCACAAATCTTGGCGTGGGCTCCAACTTGTTTCGTGTCCTGTTTACAACGTGTTCTTCCACATTGCTCCACCTCTGATAAAGAAGTTTTGCCAGTTCCTTCTGCCTACCAAGAGTTCACAGACGTTTTCAGTAAGCAGGCCGCTGAAACTCTACCACCTCATCGGGATTGGGACTGTCCCATTTATCTTGTTCCGGGTAAAACCCCACCGCGTGGCAGAGTCTACCCTCTTTCTATCCCTGAGACAAAATCTATGTCTGAATATATAAAAGAGAACTTGGAAAGGGGCTTCATTCGCTCATCCTCTTCACCGGCTGGAGCCGGGTTCGTTTTTGTAAAGAAAAAGGATGGTGGATTACGTCCCTGCATCGATTACCGAGGTCTTAACGACATTACCATCAAGAACCGGTATCCTCTGCCCCTCATCACAGAGTTATTTGACAGAGTCAAAGGTGCCCAAATATTTACAAAGTTATATCTCCGCGAGGCCTACAATTTAATCCGCATCAGGCGTGGCGATGAATGGAAAACCTCCTTTAACACCAGGGATGGGCACTACGAATATCTTGTCATGCCATTCGGTCTGAGCAATGCCCCAGCAGTTGCCCCAGCAGTTTTTCAGAATTTCATAAACGAAATATTCCGGGACTTACTGTACCATACTATTGTGGTATATTTGGACGATATCCCCGTTTTCTCCTCTGATATCCAGTCCCATTGCAGACATGTTAAAGAGGTCCTCAGCCGTCTCAGAAGGAATAAACTGTATTGCAAGCTTGAAAAATGCACCTTCGAAGTTGAATCCATTCCATTCTTGGGGTATATCATCTCGGGGACTGGTCTTCGTATGGACCCAGAGAAGGTGCCAGCTATTCTTAACTGGCCTCAACCATCTACACTAAAGGCAGTACAGCGATTTCTAGGATTCGCTAACTATTATCGAAAATGTATTCGTGGCTACTCTACTGTAGTAGCACCACTCACCGCCCTCACCAGGAAAGGAGCTATTCCTGCCAAGTGGTCTGAAGAAGCCCAAACTGCTTTTCAACTTCTGAAACAAGCATTTATTTCTGCTCCCATACTCAGGCAACCGGATTTAACCTGTCCATTCTATTTGGAAGTTGATGCCTCATCTGTCGGAGTAGGGGTAGTTCTTTCCCAAAAACCAGCTGATGAGCAATGGCATCCCTGTGGGTTCTTCTCCCGAAAATTTTTACCAGCTGAATGAAATTATGCCATAGGGGACAAAGAACTGCTTGCCATCAAATTGGCGCTTGAAGAGTGGAGGCATTTACTTGAGGGAGCTCGTTATCCTGTCACAATATACACGGATCACAAGAATCTGCTCTACCTTAAAACTGCACAGTGCATGAATCCACGTCAGGCCCGATGGGCACTATTCTTTTCTCGATTTGATATCCATGTCACCTTCCGTCCCGGTACCAAAAATCGCAAGGCCGATGCTCTGTCACGTTCTATGGTGAAAGAGGAAGATTCCATCACTGTGGATCCGTGGCCTATTATCAGCCCACTCAGCATTGCAGCCAGTAGACCCGACAATACACCTCCCCAGGGAAAAACTTTTGTTCCTGAGAATCTGCGTAAAAAATTGCTCCAATGGGCACATTGTTCCAGACTTGCCGGTCATGCGGGCATCCGCAAAACTCAATCTTTCATATCGCTACTGGTGGCCTACGCTTCATCAGGATGTTCAGCAATTTGTTTCCGCATGTGGCAGCTGTGCCCAACATAAAACTTCAAGACAATCTTCAGCTGGTCAACTTTTGCCTCTGCCTATTCCCACCAAACCCTGGACCCATATTTCTATGGACTTTGTTTCCGATTTGCCCAATTCTAATAATTTCAATACCATCTGGATCATCGTTGACCGATTCTCTAAAATGGCGCAAATTGTTCCTCTCCGTGGTCTTCCATCAGCACCTATACTGGCTCAGCAATTTATAGAGGAGATCTTCCATTTGCATGGGTGTCCTGAAGAAATTGTCTCAGATAGAAGAGTTCATTTTGTAGCGAAATTCTGAAGATCCTTATGCCAAGCACTACAGATCAAACTAAACTTCTCTTCGGCCTATCATCCACAATCCAACGGGCAAACGGAAAGAGTCAATCAGGACCTAGAAACATTTCTCCGTTTGTACATATCCTCTTCTCAAGACGACTAGGTAGATCTGCTTCCTTGGGCAGAATTTGCTCATAATAAATATTATCACGAATCCTCTGCTTCCACTCCATTTCATACGGTCTATGGCCTACACCCCAGGGTACCCTTGTTTACTCCACTTCCTACAGCCTCAGTACCTGCCTCTGAAGTTTTCCTTAAGAATTTTGCAGGCCACTGGCGCCAGGTATGGGAATCTCTACTTAAAACATCCCAACGCTACAAAATTCAGACCGACAAAAAGCGACAAACCATTCCAAGCTTGAAACCTGGAGACAGAGTCTGGCTGTCTACTCGCAATCTACGCCTCAGAGTTCCATCTATGAAATTCGCTCCTTGCTTTATTGGACCGTTTAACATCTCCCGGGTCATCAATTCAGTGTCCTACAAATTACATTTACAATCTTACCTCAAGGTACCCAAATCCTTCCATATTTCTCTCTTAACACCACTGGTGCTAAATCGGTTTTATACACCCAAACTGGTTTCTCCTGAAGTGCAGACTGAACATGGTGATGAATATGAAATTAAAGAGATCTTGGACTCTCGGTTTCGACATAAGACCTTACAATATCTAGTGGACTGGAAGGGCTATGGTCCAGAAGAGAGAGCCTGGATCAAAGCTTCTGATGTTCACGCTCCATCTCTCATCAAAAAATTTCACCGTAAGTTTCCAACTAAGCCCCAATCTAAGTGTCCAGTGGCCACTCGTAAGGGAGGGGGTACTGTCACAAATCGAGCTCTTAGTTGCACTTACCTCATCCGCCGCTGTCAAATCACGGCTACCTGGGTCCCTTCAGGTCGTCTGCAACATTCCCGTCCTCCACACCTCCGTTTGTAAACAAACACATACTGTTTGTTCTGCTGCATGGGTGCGGCCATCTTGGATACAGTCAGGTGATCATTCCAAACCAACCAGATTCATTCTATTGACTATTGCCTATTGCTCGCATACCAGTTGTATCCATTGTTGTTTGCTGCACAGGGTACAAGTACCCATATAGACTGTGTTACTGCATTGCTTCATTTAGGACAAGCTTTCACTCAAGCTACGATATCTCCTCATGCTACTACTTAGCGTTATTGTGCATATCTGCTGTGACCAGCTTCTCCTCACTGCAAGGCATCTACTCCATACAGACTATTCATTGTGCCTTCCATCTCTGCCTCACAAGACATTGCTCTACTCGCGCTGTTTCCATACAGTCCCAGTTTGCCTTTCAACTTCACTCTCCTGCACCTGGACAAGTCCTCATTCCTTCTCACAGCAGTGGTACAACTTGCTGCACGCAGACCACTGACTTCCCTGCTACCTACCCGCACCTGGACAAGTCCTCCTATCACAGCGGTGGTACAACTTGCTATACGCAGACCACTGACTCTCCTATTACCTACCTACACCTGGACCAGACTCCTCACCATAGCGGTGGTACAACTTGCTGAACGCAGACCACCGACTCCTCCTCTACCTACCACCACCTATCCACGTCCACTCCTCGTGTCTACATTATCTTCAGCCTCCAGTTTACTGCTCCAAGTCGCTGACTTTCCTCTAACCATAGCTGCAAGTCGCTGACTTCCTCAGACTATCTCTACTCTCCTGCTGTTGTGTCGCTCCAATCGTTCACCTGCCTGCTTTGAGGTGCGTGCCATAACCCCGCCTCTCTAGCAGAGTTCCATCTGGTGAAACTCGGGTAAGCAACTCCTAGTGCCCGTGACATCCCTGAGGCACGTATGAGCACACCCAGCACTCAGTTTGATTTAGAACCTTACCCACTAAGGAGTGATAATCCTCCAGAGGATGCCCGCCCATGTCCAGGGTACTGGTGGACTGGCATCGCTGGATGCACTTCTCTTCAACTAGGGAGTCACAGAACTTACAGATGCAATACTCATCAGACAATAGCCCCTCACACTGTCTCTGAGTTCCCGAGCTAGCAGACCTTTTCATAACCCCTGGACTAAGCTTGATAATGGGCTGCTCTGGGTATTCTACTAACTCCATCTCATCCGTATCACTACCAGAACCTGCCTCTGTCCTCCATCCTCCTTCGCAAAAATTGAATGTCCTAGAAAAAGTAAAAACAAGGAAAATCCTGGAACAAGAGAAAAACAAAAACCGCCACTCCATAGCTGGAAAGATAGTTCTGAGGCAACGTCTCTGGTTCAGGTGTCTTGACTGCAGGCTTTAGGTATCCTGGAACAGGTTTACGAGTGACAGATCAGTGTCGTCGGTCTCAGCTTTATCTCGCACTTTCTCCGGGTTCCTGACTTTCATACAGTGGGTGGAATGGACCCAAGTGTATCTCTCTGCAACCTTCAGTGATGTGGTACTGGTCAGCAGCACTCGGTACGGGCCTTCCCAATGGTCTGTTAAACAACCTGAGTGTAAGAAATTGCGGATCATAACATAGTCCCCAGGTTCAACATCATGACAGTTTGTTTCTGGCATACCAGGTGACTGCATTTTGAGTTTTTGTTGTTGTTGTTTTAGCTGTCTGCACATTTTGATAAGATATTGTACAGTGACTTCATTATTACACTTTAAGTCATCTTGCGGACTCACGATCAAATGAGGTTGTCGGCCGAATAGTATCTCAAAGGGGGACAGATTAAGAGGAGGTCTAGGAGTGGTTTGGATGCTATGGAGGACTAGTGGCAAAGCTTCAGGCCACGCTAACCCAGTCTCAGCCATTGTCTTACCAAGCTTGTTCTTAATAGTACCATTTACTCTTTCCACCTTACCACTGGCTTGTGGTCGGTAAGGGGTGTGAAGTCTGCTACTGATTCCCATGAGTTTACACATATTTTGGAAGATATCACCAGTAAAGTGGGTACTCCTATCACTTTCAATGATTCTAGGGATACCGAACCTACGCACAAAATCTTGTACAATTTTCTTTGCAGTGAACACATCAGTATTAGTGGCTGCCGGATATGCTTCTACCTAACCGGAAAACACATCAATAGATTCTAACACATACTTTAGATTCCTGCAAGGTGGTAATTGGATATAGTCAATTTGTATGACCTGAAAAGGCCCGTCTGTAGGAGGGATGTGGGATGGCTCAGTTGGAATAGTTTTCCCGACATTTTACCTCAAACAAGTAAGACATGACATTGCTTTCTTACCAGCCTGAGAGGAAAATCCAGGAGCAGACCAGTATGCTCTCACCAGTTTGCACATACCTTCTTTACCCAGGTGAGTCAGACCGTGCGCTGCTTCAGCCAGGCTTGGATAGTATGTTCGGGGAGGTTACAGGCTTACCTTGTCCATCCCTCCAGAGTCCTGAGGACTCTTGACCACATCCCTTCGCCTTCCAGACTGCCTTTTCCTGCAGGGAACACAAATCTTGCATTTCAATTAATTTCTGCATGTCTAATGTCTGAAAAACCATCATAGTCTTGGTCGATACAGTCATAGGCTGCCCTACCGCCCATTTAGCAGCTTCGTCTGCCCTGTTGTTGCCAAATGACACTGGGGGGTAAATGTATGAATCTCCGGATTCTTCATCTCCGGCGAGTTCAGCCTCTTCAGCGCTTAAATTTAAAGCGGCGCTGCCTTGTAAAGGGAAGAGATGAAGAATCCGGAGATTCATACATTTACCCCCGGGTCTTCTTCAGAGGTATGGGCTTTACACTTTATGACGGCTACTGTTTCTAAGACGCCAAAGGGCCCCAAAATCACTTGCTCTGACTCTTCTGTGTGTAGGACACGTTCTGGTTTTGAGGAAGAGACTAGCTCCTGCAATGGTAATGCCAGAATAGAAAAACCTGGGATCCAGGATCTACAGTATCCACACATCCCCAGGAAGGTACAAATTTGCTTCTGGCTCTGCGGCAGAGTCATGTGTTGTATGGCCTCAATTCTGTCAGTCGTCAGATGTCTTAGCCCCTGGGTGAGACAGTGCCCTAAGTATTTGACCTTAGTCTGACATGGCTGTAACTTGTCCTTTGCCAGTTTGTGCCCTGTTTGCGAGAGATGGAGCAACAACAATTTAGTATCATGTAAACAAGACATAAAAGAATCAGAGCACATCAACAAATCGTCCACATATTGAATTAGAACAGACCCATTGCTAGGCTGGAAAGTTTGTAAACAGTCATGTAAAGCTTAAGAGAAAATACTGGGGTTGTCAATGAACCCCTGGGGCAGTCTGGTCCATGTATATTGCACCCCTCGGTAGGAGAATGCAAAAAGGTATTGGCAGTCAGGGTGAAGAGGGACTGAGAAGAAAGCAGAACTTAGATCAATGACAGTGAAATGACTAGCAGACAGTGGAATCTGATGAGGATGACAGCCGGATTAGGCACTATGGGGAATTGGCTCTCAACCACTTTATTAATTCCCCTTAAATCCTGGACTAATCTATAGCCCCTCCCCCCACTCTTCTTCACAGGGAAAATGGGACTATTTGCTATGCTGGATGTACGAATTAAAATCCCTTGTTGCAACAGCCTCTCAATAACAGGATATACCCCTAGTTCCACCTCTGGTTTTAATGGATACTGTGGGATTTTTGGAGCTATCCTACCACTTTTTAGATTTACCATCACAGGGGCTACGTTTGTCATTAATCCAGTGTCTTGTCCATCTTTGGTCCATAGTGAACCCGGTATTTCCAGCAACATCCCCTTTACTTGAGATGGACTCTGTTCTATAACGGTAGAGTGCAACATTAACCTTTGAGGGGTGTCTAATATATCCTGTACCTCATGCACGACCTTCTCTGGTATATCTAAGAACACACCATCTGGTGTACAGTATATGACTCATCCCATTTTACATAACAAGTCTCTTCCCAGCAAGTTAGTAGGAGCCGCCGCAGCCAAGAGAAACGAATGCTTGGTATGCAGGGGCCCGATAGTAACTTCAGTGGGCTTAGTTAAAGGATAATGTAACACTCTTCCCGTTACCCCTATAGCTGGATAGTTTTACTGGTCACGTGTAGATTGAAAGGAGAGGTTATCACAGATCTGGCCGCCCCTGTATCTACAAGAAAAGTTTGTTTCCTACCAGCTATGTCAACTATCATTGTTGACATACTCTCTGTTAACCTCACTGGCTGTAGACTACAGGTATGACCTGACCCTAGCGTTGACTATAGCTTTCCCGCACAGCATTTGCTGCTATGATATGCGCGGGTAGGTGTGAGTCTTCTAATCTATGTGAATCCTTCCTTGGAGGATATTTATGTGTCCCACCTCTAGGGTTGTATCTGTCCTTTCTACAATCCCTCCTAACGTGTCCTTCTTCATTACAGTTGAAACATCTGATCAATCTATGTTTCTTATTATATGGGTTGTATGCTGGTGGTCATGTATGCAACCCCGCTAGAGCCTGTATACTCACCGTCATCAACCTATCATTCTTCTTATCCTTTTTCCTAAAGATATTTTTATCATGCTCCACAGCAGACTCCCTAAGGGAATCTACTGTGATGCCTCTCCAATTAGGTAATGAGGTTTGTACTCTGGTTTTGAAATTTTCCCTAAGACCATCTGTCACACGCCGGACTCCCGCTGCCTCCCCGGGAGCCGGCGGGTGTGTCCACTGATTACGGAGGCCGTCCTCACCAAGACTCTCTGTTTTTTTTCACTTACCTGGTCCACGCTGCTGCAGCTCTCCAGCGCTGTCTCTCCCCTTCTTCCGTTCAGCGCTCAGTGGTTCTGCGCATGCGCAGAACCGTCTAACTGTTTTATGTGTTCTCACTGCCCTCTATTGGCTGTCCAATTGGAACTGCACTATATCTACCTCCTCTGACCAGAACTCAATGCTGGTTCTTTCAGTCAGTCCCTGACTTTAAGATTGGAAACAGCTCCTGTGTTTTTGCTATTTCTTCAGCTCCCAAGCTTCATCTCTCCGGGGAACTCACCTCAAGGGGGCTACGCTGCTAACATTCCGGTGAAAGCACTTCCAAGTGGCGACACTATCTTTTCCTGCTAACCAGCTCCCTAGTGACTACATCGCTGAACATCCCAGCTATATTTCCTCTCCCAAGTGGCAACGCTGCCAAACTTCCCGGCTAAACACCACTATCAAGTGACAGTATTACTTCTACCTGATTCTACGCTCCGTCTGTTGTGTTCGCTGAGAACTTCTCCAGGGGACCGCGACCTGCAAGTGGAAGCCGCAAAAGCCCATATTCCCTTGCGGGAATCTCTGGTGAACACCTTTCACTTGTTAGACTCCGCGCCCCTCGCTGAAGTAACGTCAATCTCGGCTGAACTATCAGGATCCAGTTGAAGTCTCTCTGGTAACGTGACATTAAGAACCAGCCATGTCAGATCCTGATAGAGAACCTTCCGCCAAGGACATGCTTCAACACCTGGTTGGAAGAGTGGAGCGTCAGGATGCAGTTCAGATGCAACTTTTGCAATGTTTGCAAACTCTGGCTACCCGTCTAGACGCATTACAAGAGACCCCGCCTCAGCCGGCTGCTCAACCACAAGCAGCCGAGGTCCCTGCTGCAGCCGCTTCCTCTCTGCGTTTGCCTACACCCTCCAAATTTGATGGTGATCCTAACTCTTGCCGTGGCTTTTTAAATCAGTGCTCAATCCAATTTGAGTTATTACCTCAGAATTTTCCTACTCCCAGGTCAAAAGTAGCTTATATGGCCTCCCTCCTATCCGGAAAAGCCCTGGCATGGGCCTCGCCTCTTTGGGAACGTAATGACAATCTCCTCAATGATGTTTCCGCCTTCATTTCGGCATTCAGGAGGATTTTTGATGAACCAGGACGAGTGACGTCCGCTGCTACTAGCATCCTAAGACTACGTCAAAATTCCCGTTCTGTGGCTCAATACGTTATTGAGTTTCAGACTCTAGCTTCCGAGCTCCAGTGGAACGATGAGGCTCTTGTTGCTGCCTTTTGGCAAGGGCTGTCAGATAAGATCAAGGATGCTCTCTCTTCTCAAGAATTGCCACCCACCTTAGATGCCCTAATTTCTCTCTGCAACCGGGTAGATCTTCGGCTTCGGGAAAGATCGTCCGAGAAAGACCTTCCTAGACGGTCTACCTTTCGTCTAGCTCCTCGTTTTCAACCACCCACATCTACGGATGAGCCTATGCAACTGGGGCGCTCCCGTTTATCTCCGGATGAAAGAGAGAGAAGGATGAAGAATAAACTATGCCTATATTGTGGAGATTCTGGTCACCTCCTGGCTTCATGTACCCGGCGTTCGGGAAACGACAAACCCTAGCCTGCACTGGAGAGGTCAGTCTAGGGACTCTTACTTCCTCTCCAACTTCTTTTCCAGATCTAACATGTTCTTTTCCTGTCACCTTACATTTACTTTCAGGGCCCAAGTCGTCCAAGGCCTTGTTGGATTCAGGAGCAGCCGGGAACTTTATGTCACAATCTCTAGTTACTAGACTAGCGCTGCCCACTGTTCCGCTGAAAAAGCCCATGGCTACTACAGGCATTGACGGTTCCCGTCTCCCTAATGGCAGTATTCTTAAACGAACAAAACCTATCTCCATGCAAGTTGGGGCTCTCCACTGGGAAAAGATTTCCTTTCTCGTTCTCCCACTAACCATCAGCCCAATCATTCTAGGTCTACCATGGCTTCATCTACATTCACCCCATCTGGATTGGCCTTCATCACAAATCACTGCATGGGGACCTGCATGCTCTCGCCAATGTCTAACACCAGTCAAGCCTCTCGGCTTCACACAGATTCCTTCAGAACCCACCACAGTTATTTTACCGCACCAGTATTCTTCCTTTTCGGATGTCTTCTCTAAAGCCTCCTCTGAGCGTCTACCACCCCACCGAGCTTAGGATTGCCCCATCGATCTCATTCCGGGGAAAACTCCTCCACGAGGCCGAGTCTATCCGCTCTCACTGCCTGAGACAGAGGCTACTACACTCTACATCAAGGAAAATCTGCAACGTGGTTTCATTAGACCTTCCTCCTCACCCGCCGGGGCCGGGTTTTTCTTTGTGAAAAAAAAAAGATGGAGCTCTCCGTCCGTGTATCGACTACAGAGGCCTGAACTCCATCACTATTAAAAACCGCTACCCCATTCCATTAATCACCGAACTCTTCGATCGCATTAAAGGTGCGAGAATCTTCACTAAACTCGATCTACGCGGAGCTTACAACTTGATCCGGATTCGCTCTGGGGATGAGTGGAAGACGGCTTTTGATACACGGGACGGCCATTACGAATATCTAGTGATGCCGTTTGGCTTATGTAACGCCCCAGCCGTTTTCCAGGGTTTTGTGAATGAAATCTTTCGTGATCTGCTATATTCCAATGTAGTAGTATATCTAGATGACATCTTAATTTTCTCCAGGGACCTTTCCACTCATCGTCTACATGTGGCTGAAGTTCTTTCCAGATTACGTACCAACCATTTGTTCTGCAAATTGGAAAAATGCATATTTGAGGTCCCTAAGTTGCCTTTCCTGGGCTATTTGGTTTCTGGATCCGGTCTACAAATGGACCCGGGAAAAGTTCATGCTATAATCAACTGGCCCCAACCAACTACACTCAAATCCATTCAAAGTTTTCTGGGTTTCTCCAATTATTATAGGCGCTTTATTGCTGGTTACTCATCTGTTGTGGCACCTCTGACAGCTCTTACCCGAAAAGGGGCAAACCCGCAAAATTGGACCTCAGAAGCATTGGAAGCGTTCCAATTTCTCAAAAGAGCCTTTTCATCGGCACCTATCCTCCAGCAACCCGATGTCTCCCTTCCTTTTTTCCTAGAGGTGGATGCATCTTCCACCGGTGTGGGAGCAGTTCTTTCGCAAAAAACTATTCAAGGCAAGTTCCATCCCTGCGCATTCTTCTCCCGCAAGTTCCTGCCAGCAGAGAGTAATTACGCTGGGGATAAAGAACTTCTGGCCATGAAGTTGGCTCTAAAGGAGTGGCGTTATCTTCTAGAGGGGGCTCGTCACCCAGTTACGATCTTCACGGATCATAAGAATCTACTCTACCTCCAGTCAGCCCAATGCCTGAATCCACGTTAAGCCCGCTGGTCCCTTTTCTTTACCCGCTTTGATCTGCGGGTCACTTTCAAACCCGGTATCAAAAATAAGAAGGCGGATGCATTATCCCGGGCTTTCCCAGAAAATTTGGGATCAGACACCTTGCTGGAACGTCCCATCCTGGACTCTAAATGCATTAAATTATTCTCAACTTCCTCAACTCCCATTCCCCCCCAGGGAAAAACCTTTGTTCCTCCTCATCTACGGAAGAGTCTTCTTCACTGGTGTCTTTCTTCACGATTTACAGGTCATCTTGGCTCCCGTAAAACATCTGAACTACTCTCTCGACAGTACTGGTGGCCCAAATTCCACTCCGAAGTTAAAGATTTCGTGGCTGCCTGCCCTACCTGTGCCCAAAACAAAATTCCCCGCCAGGTTCCACAAGGGCTACTTCACCCTCTTCCACTACCTACCAAACCGTGGACCCATCTTAGAATGGATTTCATCACTGACCTACCTCCAGCTAATAAATTTAATACCATCTGGGTTATTGTGGACCGTTTCTCGAAAATGGCACACTTCGTTCCACTCATCGGTCTTCCGTCCTCAGCGTGTCTAGCTCAACATTTCATTAAGGAAATTTTCCGACTACATGGCTGCCCCGCTGAAATTGTCTCGGATCGTGGGGTACAATTTGTCTCAAAATTCTGGAGGTCCCTTTGTCATCTTCTGGGTATCCGTCTGAAATTCTCTTCCGCATATCATCCCCAGACCAACGGCCAGACAGAAAGGGTCAATCAAGATCTGGAAACGTTTCTCAGGATATTTTCCTCAGCCAACCAGAGTAATTGGGTGGATTTGCTACCCTGGGCAGAATTTGTTCATAACAATTCCTTTCACGAATCCACATCAACCACTCCGTTCTCCGTGGTATTTGGAGGCCATCCTCGTATGCCAGAATTTTCAGCCCTCCCTCCCACCCAAGTTCCAGCGGTTAACACTCTTCGACAGGACTTTCTATCCATCTGGTCTCGAGTTCGAAAGGCCCTTCAGAAATCCTCTACTCGCTACAAGCTGGCAGCAGATAAAAAACGCAGAGCTATTCCTCTTTTGAAGGTTGGCGACAAGGTGTGGTTATCTACAAAGAACATTCGTCTTAAAGTGCCCTGCATGAAACTTGCTCCTCGCTACATTGGTCCTTATAGGATCATTCAAGTAATCAGTCCCGTTTGTTTTAAGTTACGGCTACCACCCACTCTACGTATTGCCAATGCCTTTCATATTTCCTTATTGAGACCACTCATCATTAATCGATTCACGGTTCCTGTCACATCTACCACTCCTCTTTCTCTCCAACAAACTGATGAATTCGAGATCAGCCATATTCTGGATTCCAAAAGTTCTAGAGGAACAATCAAGTATTTAGTGGACTGGAAGGGGTACGGTCCCGAAGAGCGCTCCTGGGTACGGGCTGCAGACATCCGTGCTCCTCTTCTGCTGAAAAAATTTCACTCCAAATTTCCGAAGAAACCAGGTCCTAGGTGTTCGGTGCCCACCTCTAAAGGGGGAGGTACTGTCACACGCCGGACTCCCGCTGCCTCCCCGGGAGCCGGCGGGTGTGTCCACTGATTACGGAGGCCGTCCTCACCAAGACTCTCTGTTTTTTTTCACTTACCTGGTCCACGCTGCTGCAGCTCTCCAGCGCTGTCTCTCCCCTTCTTCCGTTCAGCGCTCAGTGGTTCTGCGCATGCGCAGAACCGTCTAACTGTTTTATGTGTTCTCACTGCCCTCTATTGGCTGTCCAATTGGAACTGCACTATATCTACCTCCTCTGACCAGAACTCAATGCTGGTTCTTTCAGTCAGTCCCTGACTTTAAGATTGGAAACAGCTCCTGTGTTTTTGCTATTTCTTCAGCTCCCAAGCTTCATCTCTCCGGGGAACTCACCTCAAGGGGGCTACGCTGCTAACATTCCGGTGAAAGCACTTCCAAGTGGCGACACTATCTTTTCCTGCTAACCAGCTCCCTAGTGACTACATCGCTGAACATCCCAGCTATATTTCCTCTCCCAAGTGGCAACGCTGCCAAACTTCCCGACTAAACACCACTATCAAGTGACAGTATTACTTCTACCTGATTCTACGCTCCGTCTGTTGTGTTCGCTGAGAACTTCTCCAGGGGACAGCGACCTGCAAGTGGAAGCCGCAAAAGCCCATATTCCCTTGCGGGAATCTCTGGTGAACACATTTCACTTGTTAGACTCCGCGCCCCTCGCTGAAGTAACGTCAATCTCGGCTGAACTATCAGGATCCAGTTGAAGTCTCTCTGGTAACGTGACACCATCCATTAGTACTCCTACAGCTACTTCCCTGTGATGTGGGTCCTCACCTATGTTTGATATCCCAGTGAACCGTGTTATCGCTGCTATAGCTCTAATAAAGTAATCTGCTGCTGTTTCACTATCTTTCTGCTTAAGGGTGAAAATTTTACTCCAATTTACTACTACTGGAAAATAGATGGCTAAATGTTTGATAATTTGTTCTATATTCTCTTGATTAATCTCATCTGTCAAGATGTCGACTTCCTCCAACGAACAATCTTTAATACATTTTTGTATGTTAGTATTGGGAGGAAGACACGCCCTCAACACTACACGCCAATCCTTATTGGTTGGTTCGTGTGCATTTCCTAGGTCTTTAACAAACCTCTGACATTTAGCCAACTCTTTTCTAGGATCTGGGAATTAAGTCATAATGGAACATAATTCTGATCTAGTCCAAGGACAATGCATTGTTACATTTCTTAAAGGAACTAAACCATCCTTATCCGCCTTCCCATTGGGAACTGATATTGTGCGGACTGGATACGTACCCACCGGTTCACTATCTTCAGGATTAGCTACTTCAGTACTTTGAATATTATCTCTTCTAGTGGTCACACTACTCTCACCTATCTCAGCCATTGCCCCCTTTCCATACTTACGCTGAACCTCTAACATATTAACAGCATGGGCAATGGCTGAATTTACCGTGGGTTCATCCTCTTCTTCAGAAACACTTGCTTTAAACTGACTTAAAACAGGATATAACTTAGCAATTTCCCTTTTTTCATTTTTAATAACGCCTGTACTTACTCCTCCCGCCACATAGGGTGGCGGGCGCTGAGTGCTCCACGCTTCTCAACGGCTACTTCCGTTGTGCGCACGCTTTTCGCCACGCCTACTTCCGCTGTGCACTCGCTGCTCTGCCACATGTTGCCTTCCATTTGCCACAATTTTAAACAATCATTATTTTTATTTCTCACTTTCGTTGACTTAATCAACCACACTTTATCTTTTACGTTATTTAGTACCTCTGCATTAAAACTCCCTATTGTTGGGAAAGGCCTAACACACTCTTTGGTCATCTCGACCCACGTGTCACAATACGCAGTTGCGTATGCACCATATTTCTTGCACATAAGAAATCATGCTGAACCAATAGGCCCTTCCTTAGGCAGTACACTGGCCATCTCTAGCGTATGCTTAGCACCCATGTTGAACAGTAACAGTCTATGCAGACCACACATCCACAAACACTTTCAACCCTTTGCTACAAACACTCTACCGCTAGAGATCTATTACTGGCCATGGACGTATTTGCTCAAGCCGCGTCCACTCGCTTCCTCTCGTACCAAACGAGGACCCCTAACACAGAAAATATCACTGTGGGACCCAAGGGCTATCAGCTCCTCGATACCTTTGCTAAACCACAAAAATCTGTTGAGTTTATTACAACTGGTAGCACAAAGTCGATACAATCAACGAGCCTTTCCAATGTAATTCCTCCCCGTTGCCTTCCCAAGTTACAATCACGGCTTTCCTTGCCGTGCGGTCCGATGGCAACGCTTACAAATACTAACTATAAATAAACGTTGCGATTACTATTGGGAGTGTGCGCGAAAACTTCCTTTGTTTTTGCTCCTGGTATACCTGCCCCGTATACCGTCCTTCAGTTGGGCAACCTGCCTCGTCAGACAGCAACTGAGCACCTCAACAATAAACAGTATATCTACGTTACAAAATCATACACTATACACCTTTTCTGCGCAGAAAATCAAAAGTTCCCAACAATAGGAATAATGTCTCAGAGGCTTTCACAAGTAATTATCCTATGCACATATAATAACTTTCAAAACGATTGTTTAACCACGTGGCAAATCCACCGGAAGTTCACATACGCTAAGCAGGAAGTACACATACGCTATGCAATACAATATATCAAAATGCAATATGACAGAAAAAGAAACAGTTTCTCTTTTGTCCCTAGATTCTAGTTAGCGCACCTTCAGATTATGCAAAACGAACATTCGGTTTCACAACACATAGTAAAATTCAGGTTTTGAACCCATTGCGTTCTTACCCGTATATGACGCGTCTCCACCCTTTGTTGAGGAACCGAAATCCGTTGGTCTTGCGTATCGTCTGGCAACGAAACCTCCACCGCGAGCCCCCAAATTGTTAAGAGCGTTTTGTCGCTATCCAATAACGATTGTCGAATCTCGATGTGTGTTTCCAACGCACAAATATTTATTCTCAAAAAGTAGCAGAATAATTCAAGCGAAATAATAATAAGTACAGCCGTTACTTATCGCAGGCGCTCTGGATCCAGCGAACAGTCGTTCAAACCTGAAGTCTGTGGACAAGAAGTCTGTTCACTGGATGTGAGGCTCATGCTTATATGCAAACAGAAATACAGTAAAACAATGCAAATGATGTGGGTTGCTTCTATTGGTCCAGGTTTAAGGAAGGTCCAGGGGGTTGTAGATCATAGGCTGGTTTAATCTAAGGAATCCAAAGGTGGGGGTCATCTCTCCAGGGGATGAGCTCTGTTCTTCCCGCCATAACTCCAATTACAACCAGTCCATTTGCATTTTACAGTCAGAATCATAACATCAATAACTAGAGTATGCAATGTGCGATCTCTTCGCCAAATGCACCGGACAGCTGCTGATGTAAAGGGGATTAATATGATATCAAACATGACACATTTCCCTTAACCTGAACCATAGGTTTCACTAGTATGCATATACCTTGTTTATTAAACATGAATTCTACTATATTTCGACATAAATGACTATGTGTTGCAACTATAATTAAGGTGTACTATTTATAAATGTTTATGTTTGTGCGAATGTGTGTAAAAGTGTAGAAACTGTTTATTGCCACGTGTTGCGGCTGGATACGCCCTTTCACGCCGTATCGTGCTCTACGCATAATTTCAGACAAAGACAATCAAGTTTGCTTGATATTAATTGAAATGACTTTATCCAATTTGCTGACTTCGACAGTCCTATTACAAATTGACCTATATTATTATGTAGGATTTGATAGACATCTTGGGACTGATGCAGAGTTGGCTGTAGTCGTGTCCCTAAGCACATGTGCTTTTTGAGCTCATTAAAAAGGGATGGGTACTCTTTAATGGTGCGGATAATTCTGACACTGAGGAGTACTACACTTTAATTCCGAATGTTGTAAAAAACTATTGTAATATAAAGCAGACTTACCACCAAAGCGACGCTGTAGATCTCTGATCGCTGCAGGATGGTGACTGGAACTTATTCCGACTAGTAAGGTGTCCATCAGTAGGTTTTCACATCATCGCGACCTGTATCACTTTGAATTCGGAATTTAAGTGTAGTACTCCTCGGTGTCAGAATGGTGGTAATCATGAAAACTATTACCACCGATTTAAAGGGCATCAATTGCAGCCATATACAAAGTTATATTGAAAAGTTGCAACTATCTTAAGATGCGTGGTGGTAGTATCATATACTCCTGGTTTACATCAGGCATAAGTCACATAGACTTATGTCCAACTTTTGCCCATGTTTTTAACCATTTATTTTATTTGCAATTCCCTTTAGGCTTCAATGAAACTTTTAAAACCTCTCCAATACACCAGAAACTCCTCCTCATCTTGCATTACTAAAAATAATCCCAGAAACCCCCTCCCCAGTACTTGAATTGCATTTCCTCAGGTAAGCCCTCCACAATGACTTGGAAGGGGAGGAGTCAGTTGCGTCACATGAACTGTACAGAGTCTGTGCTAAAATGTATTGAATGGCATTTCCCCACTCCGGTGACTCCCCTCCCAAGCTCGTCTCTGTCCTGTGTGCTGCCTGGATACCAGGATTATACTTCACCTCAAAGGGGACATTGAGGTATGGCATCAGTGGTATAGGAGTGGTATAGGATATTTCTCAAAGTGAGAAAAGGCTTTGTTTTTTTTTTCTGCAACCTATAAATTGTCTTTTCTCAACTGAATCTCTCCTTGTAAGCCTATTTTTTTAGTAGAGAATACCAAATGATTGCTCAAACTCATCTGCAATCTTTACAAGTTAATGGTCATACCTTTTGCAAGTGAATTGCTCTCCAGCCATTACTCATGGATAATTAGCTCACTAACCTTTGGCGTTTTGTCGCAGGGGGCGGGGCCAAAATGACGCAAATCATATTATTTTGGGGTGCCAGTAGCAGGATGCGGGAGATTTGCCAGCTCTCCCGGGAGCTTGTGAGACCAACTCAAATTTCTGGCATTCCGGGAGAGTTGGCAAGTATGGTCTACCCCCACTTCTCTGACCATGCATGCACATTCATCCGTATCCAGATTTTTCTGCAATGTTGTCTTGTGTCCCCTTACGCCTTTAACATTTTCCTAATGCAGATTATACAAGAGAATAAGTGGGAAAATATTCAAGACTTCTGTTCAAAGATTTGTTCAAAAAGTGGGAGCAAGCTAGTAATTCAGGACTAAAGGATTGTAGCTGGTACTAGCAGAGCGCAGCGGACGTAGCGTATGTATGTATAATATATCGGCTGTACTGTACTTATTTATTGAACTGCTAAACTTTTGCTTTTGCTAAATAAATTGTTTGTGCTTTGGAACCACACAAATCGCATAGACAATGCTTATTGGAAAACGATGAAAATACTTTAATAATTTGGGGGCTCATAGTGGTAAGGTTACGATACCGGATGATTCACTAAGCCTACGGATTTCTGTTCCTCAACAAAGGGTGGAGTGACGAGTCATATACAGGTAAGAACGCAATGGGGGCTATTCAATTGTTAGCGTTAACGAAAAAAACAGAGCGCTCAAAATATCTTAGCGTTAATACGGTAATTACTCGCGGAATTTCAGCTCGGAGCGGCGAGTTGAAATTCCGCGAATAAACTACCGTATTAACGCTTTTCAAGCGCAATATTACCGTATAAACGGTAATATTTTTTGAGAGCTCATTTTTTTTCGTTAACGCTAACAATTGAATACCCCCTAATGTGTTTAAAACCTTCATTCTGTGTTGTGAAACCGAATGTCCATTTTTGCATAATCTAATGAGCGCTAACTTGAATCTAGGGACAAGAAAGATTCCGCCCATTCGGAATCGAAATCGAGGCAAAACGTCATCGTGACGTATTCGTATTTCTGAGCTTGGTTCTCACGAGATTTGAAAAGCATAAATACCCGCCTCCACAGCAATCCATCGCCATTTGATAGAGGGAGAGAGCAGGGTTAGGTCACAGGCTATATTAGCGCAGGGACAGAGCAATAATTGGACACATTATTGTTTCTATTCTATACAATTCTAATATTAATACCAATTCTTACAGCAGTAAGAGGATAGAGAAGGGGTTTTTTTTGGCACTCCAAGTGCTTTTGGGGTGTCCCTTATTCCCCATTGTTTTGCAGTAATTTTTCTGGCTGTCAAAAGTCATATTTGTCAGCAGTATCTAAAACAATATTTTGCACTACAAGTGCTTTTGGGGTGTCCCATATTCCCCAGTGTTTTACAGTAATTTTTCTGGCTGTCAAAAGTCATATTTGTCAGCAGTATCTAAAACAATATTTGGCACTACAAGTGCTTTGGGCTCATTAAAATGGATTTAGAGCAGTTCACATATGAGCAGAATCAGCAACCCGGTTCTGTCACCAGTCCTGATGGTAGTGTTCCCAGTAAGTCATCTGGGAAAGGCGATGTCAAAGTACATAGTCTTTTTAAATCAAGGAAAAAAACATACACCAAAAGAAAAAATTACCGTCTTGAAGCGAAAAAGAAGTGTAACTGAGGATAAGTTAAGTGCCGATAAAAAATAAATTGCCAACATGCCATTCTACACACGCAGTGGCAAGGAAAGAATGAGGCCTTCTCCTACCTCTATTAGTGGCAGATCCTAAAATGTTACCGAGCCTTCTTCTTGTACGGTCACTCGTGACCAAGCAAGACCAAGTTATTTGGAATCTAAAAGTGGTGCACAACTACTGTTACGCGTCAAATCCGAGCTGCAAGAAAATAGTAAGGCATAAGAGGATAATGTTGATGAGGATAAGGTTGTTTGTGTAAGTCCTGCACCAGTGGCAGTAGTTCTGGCACGTGACAAGAAAAAGGCCATTGTCATGCCTGGCCATAAAACAAAACAATCCACTTCTTATGTGTGGAATTATTTCTACCCCAATCCAGACAACAATTGTATAGCCATTTGTAGTGTATGTCAAGCCACAGTCAATTGAGGGAGGGACCTTAACCATCTTGGAACCTCGTCTATGTTACGCCTTTTCATAAGAGTTCATGACAAAGTGTTGGGAAAAGCTGAAAGTTCTTCCAAAAATATTACAAGCACTCCATCATCAGCTAGGAGCCTCCGCTTACCGACATCCCGACGGCTACAAAATACACCCACCACACCATCCTCATCAATATCCTCAGTAGCGCTCGGAGTTAGCCCTGCATTAAGGCTGGATGACTCCTGCACTGTTATTGATTCCTCTGAAGAAAGCGTTAGTCCCACTGCTGCTGCTGTTGCTGCTGCTGGGGGTGAATCGTCAGCCCAGAGGAAGGCCAAGAAAAAGAGCAGTCCTACATTTCAACAATTAACTGTAAAACAATCATTTCCTTGGGGAAGCAAATATGACAGCAGTCACCCAGTCGCCAAGTGAATCACAGACGCCGTGGCTGCCATGTTAGTGTTAGATCTGCGTGCAATATCCACAATAAACGCAGCTGGTTTTTCACAGTTAATTGAGGTTTTGTGTCCGCATTACAGAATTCCATCGCGACACCATTTTCCCCGTAAAGCTATTCCACAACTATACCAAAAAGTGTGTACAAATGTAGAGATTGCGCTTAAAAATGCCATTCTGCCCACTGTCCAGTTAACAACAGATATGTGGACAAGTGGAAGTGGTCAAACCATAGACTATATGACTGTGACAGCCCACTGGGTTGGTCATTCACCTTCACCAGCAGGAACAGCAGCAGCATGTACACCACTACGTAACATTTGTCACAGGCAGGCCACTCTTTGTATCACCGGCTTCACTAACAGGCATACAGCTGACAATTTGTTACGCAAACTGAAAGATGTGATTGATACATGGCTTATACCACTTGGACTCTCCCCAGGATATGTCATTTCTGATAACGCCAACAATATAGTGTGAGCATTACAGCTGGGTGAATTCCATCATATTCCCTGTTTTGCTCACACCATCAACTTGGTGCAGGAGATGCTTTCGGTGGCCCGTAAAATTTCAGGCCATTTCAGGCATTCGGCCACAGCATGTAGGAGATTGCAGCAGCTCCAAGAGCAGTTTAACTTGCCCTGCCACCAACTTAAGCAAGAGGTGGTAACTAGGTGGAATTCCACCCTGTACATGCTTCAGAGGAAGGAGGAACAGCGCAAAGCCATCCAAGCGTATTGCACAAGCCATGACATTGGGAAAGAAGGGGGGGGGGTGGTATTTCATTCTTGCACAGTGGGGAATCCTTTCAGTGCTGTGCAAGGTGCTGACACCATTTGAAGTTGTGACGTGTGAAGTGAATGCAGATTCTGCTAGTTTGAGCCAAGTCATTCCTTTAATTAGACTATTGGAAAAGCAGCTTGAGAAACTGAAGGAGGAGATGAAAGCAAGCAATTCCGCAAAGTATGTTGGCCTTGTCGATCAAGTACTTAATTCGCTTCACAATGATCCTCGAGTTATTAAGATCTTGAACTCGGATCAGTACTTTTTGGCCACTGTGCTTGATCCAAGGTTTAAGACCTACATTGAGTCTTTGCTTCAAAATGAGCGAGATGTGAACTTTTGCAAGGAGCTATTGCTCAGCAAGTTGTCCGCTGAACTGGACCTTGGCTTGATGACGTGTCCTCCTTCAGTTTCTCAAGCAGCTGCTGCTCGTAAAAAATTAAATTTTCAAAAAAGAAGCAGGGAAGACGCAGAGGGCAGACCAGAACAGTTTAACATCTGGGCTGGTTTGAAGGATTTTTCTAAAAAATGTTTGACCTTGCCAATAACTCCATCCAATATGAGTATTAACATGCAAAGGATGGTGGAGGATTATTTTCAAGAGGTAATTGATATGGAAATGTCAGACAGTCCCTTTCCTTACTGGGAAGAAAAGCAGGCAATTTGAAAACCCATGTACAAACTTTCTTTGCAATACCTAAGCTGCCCACCCTCCAGTGTGTACTCTGAACGAATGTTCAGCACAGCAGGGAACTTAGTCAGTGATCGCCGTAGAAGGTTACTTTCCAAAAATGTGGAGAAAATGATGTTTATAAAAATGAACTACATCTTCCACGAGGAAGGCCTTCACCATCCAAGACATACAAGCACTGACTGTTCTCTAATGGCGGATTCAAGCGGCGATGAATTGATAGTCTGTGATGATGACGTACACACTGATGAGGGTGAGGATGAAGCTCCAGATGATGATGATAACATCTTTTTAAAACTTTCTATTTAAGTGTAGGGTGCAATCTACCCCCAAAGAGGAAAGGGACTTGGGGCATTTCCATATCACGTACCGTCTTGAAAGGCTGCTTTTTGGGCAATTTCTCCTTAAGGGTAGGGTGTCATATACAGAGTGACCCCAAAATGGCTTTGTCCATTTCTATTAATATTGTACAGTCTATAACGGCTGAATTTTTGAGTATTTTCTACAAGTGGGGGGGAGCCTAGAGAGACAGAAACTAAACTGGCTTTCTCCATTTCAATTAATATTGTACAGTCTATAACGGCTAAATTTTTGAGTATTTTCTACAAGTGGAGGGGTCCCTCGAGAGACAGAAACCAAACTGGCTTTCTCCATTTCAATTAATATTGTACAGTCTATAACGGCTGAATTTTTTTGTATTTTCTACGAGTGGAGGGGGGCCTAGAGAGACAGAAACCAAACTGCCTTTGTCCATTTCAATTAATATTGTACAGTCTATAACGGCTGAATTTTTGAGCATTTTCTACAATTGGAGGGAGGCATAGAGAGACAGAAACCTAACTGCCTTTGTCCATTTCTTTACCTATTTAAGTATAAGTGTAGGGTGTAATATACATCCAAAGACGATGGCTGCATTGCCAATATGAATGAAAGTATATTGATTAAAATTGTTTTACCGTACAATTGAGATCAGCAATGCCACGTGTTACGTGTCATGGCACAATCGATCGATAAAGCATGCACGCATACACTCGCACTTTCACATTCATTTATATATATAATTCATACTTATAATGGTTCCATTCCATAGTCGTTTATGTTTAAGTTATTTGGTTTATATTTATGTATTAGAAGGTTATATTTACACTTTAGTGATATTGTAAGTTCAGGTTACAGGAAGTCATGTTTGGTATCATTCTAATCCCCTAGTTATACATATATATATTTATATATATATATATATATATATATATATATATACACACACACACATATATGTATATATATATATATATATATATATATATATATATATATATATATGTATATTATATGTGTGTGTGTGTGTGTGTGTGTGCGTGTGTATATATATATATATATATATATATATATATATATATATATATATATATATATCTACTATATAAAAGCCTAGTGGCGTGTGTCTGTGTGTGAAAAAAAACAAAAACAAGCTGCAGCGCCACCTGCTGGGCGAAGTTATACACTAAATTCTTAGTGTGTGTGGGGAAAAAAACTCAGAAAGGGCTGAAATTTGGTATACTAAGATGTTTTTAATTTGTTAATTTAATTTGTTAATTGTTAAAAGTGTTTATAAAGATTTAAAAAATATATATATATATTTCTTGAAGGAGAAGTGACAGTTGGGAGTGGTTGGTGGTTGCCGGAGGTGACAGTGGGGAGTGGTTGGTGGTTGCCGGGGGTGACAGAGCGAGAGTAGTGTGATACTCAGGACCGCTGAGAGAGATCCCTGTGTCTAGATAGACATCTGGATAGATGTGGCGATAAAGATGAAGGATGAGGTGATGGAGAAAAATGATGAGGTGGTGACATGTGGACAAAACCACGTTAAAAAAGGGCGCTTGCGTCGGGAAGTAATGCTCTTCCCCTGAGGAGGCCTGGGCTATGGCCCAAATGCATGACAAGAACCTTTTTAACACCTTAAGTAGCTTGATTTGACTAGAATGCATGAGTATCATGCACGGGTTAACTTATATATATATATATATATATATATATATATATATATATATATACACAAACACAGACACAAGGTGTTGAAGTGTTTTTGTGGGATTTTGTGCACATTCATTCTGTAGAGCATTTATGAGGTCAGGCTCATGTTGGATGAGAAGGTCTGGCTCGCAATCTCCATTCCAGTTCATCACAAAGTTGCTCGATGGGGTTGAGGTCAGGGCTCTGTGCGGGCCAGTCAAGTTCTTCCACGCCAAACTCATCACACCATGGGGTAAATGTATCTGAGACTTTTCCGGCGGGTTTGAAAAACCAATCACATTCCAGCTATCATTTATTTAGTACATTTTATAAAATGATAGCTAGAATATGATTGGTTTCTATAGGCAACATCTACACTTTTCAAACCCGCCGGAAAACTCTTAACTTGATACATTTACCCAAATGTCTTTGCATTACTTGCTTTGTGCACTGGGGCACAGTCTTGTGGAATAGAAAAGGGCCTTCCCCAAACTGTTGCCACAACGTTGGAAGCATAGCATTGTCCAAAATGACTTGGTATGCTGAAGCATTAAGATTGTCCTGCACTGGAGATAAAGGGCCTAGTCCAAACCCTGAAAAACAGCCCCATACCATTATCCCTCCTCCACCAAACTTCACAGTTGGCATAATGCAGTCAGGCAGGCAACGTTCTCCCTACATCTGTCAAACCCAGACTCAGCCATCTGACTGCCAAAACAGTGAATGGCGATTCGTCACTCCACAGAACACATTTCTATTTCTCCAAAGTCCAGTGTCGGTGTGCTTTACACCACTCCATCCGACACTTGGCATAGGTCTTTGTGATATGAGGCTTGCATGCAGCTGCTCGGCCATGGAAACCCATTCCATTAAGCACAGTTTTTGTGCTTACAATTAATTAATTAATTAATTAATGCCGGTGGAAGCTCGGAACTCTTCAGCTATGGAATCAGCGAAGCGTAGGCAACTTTTATGGACCATGCTCCTTAGCAGTCATTGACCCTACTCTGTGATTTTACGTGGTATTCCACTTCACGTCTGAGTTGCTGTTGTTCCTAAACACTTCCATTTTACAGTTGACCAGGAAAGGCGGCATCATATCACAGTACCACACCTGAAGTCCCTGAGCTCTTCAAAATGACACATTTTGTATCACAAATGTTTGCAAATGGAGACAACATTGCTAGGTGTTTGATTTTATACACCCCTGGCAACAGGTCTGATTGAAACACCTCAATGTGGCTAAATACTTTTGTCCTTATAGAGTGTGTGTGTGAGTATTATAAACATATATATATATATATATATATATATATATATATATACACAAGTTAACCCGTGCATGATACTCATGCATTCTAGTCAAATCAAGCTACTTAAGATGTTAAAAAGGTTCTTGCCATGCATTTGGGCCATAGCCCAGGCCTCAACAACCAACCACTCCCCACTGTCACCCCCGGCAACCACCAACCACTCCCAACTGTCACTTCTCCTTCAAGAAATATATATATTTTTTTTTTAAATCTTTATAAACACTTTTAACAATTAACAAATTAAATTAACAAATTAAAAACATCTTAGTATACCAAATTTCAGCCCTTTCTGAATTTTTTTTTCCACACACACTAAGGATTTAGTAGGTCAGTGTATAACTCCGCCCAGCAGTTGGTGCTGCAGCTTGGTTTTATATTTTCCTCACACACACAGACAGACTAACACACGCCACTAGACATTTATATTATAGATACATATAAATACACACAGACACACACACACTATATTGTGAAAAACATACCAAACAAATGCTGCTGACAAAGATTTGCTGAACCACTCTGCGGTTATATACAGGCTTGCCAGGATGGAATGAACAGCTACTGTAGTAGTTACAGTAATTGCACCAAAAATATTGCTACTGTTAAATATGATTTTTTGTTAAGGCCTCATAATGCCTTTGTTCAGCCATTTTATTGTAACTTGTACAGAAATATTATTTGCTAGAAGAGATTATTCATTTTTCTGTTAACTTGCAGTTTTGCAATATGTGAGCCTATGGCCTTGAAGTTGAACTAATAGGGAACACCTGAAGAATGTAACCAGTTATGAAAACAATAATGAGCTTCATATCCAGCTGGTAGTATGGGAGCTGTATCCATGGTGTTACACATAGCATATCTCCAACTCCCCTTGAGATAAGAAATAATAGGCTCATCTGTCCTTAGAAGAGGGAGAAAAGTAAACACCTCAAGAATACGTGAGAAAGTTAATCAGTAGCGCTTCTCATAAACTAGTGGTATAAACTATTGTATGCATATGACGTAGGATTCATTTATTCAGTAGCCTATAAAAACCTGTATCTTTGTATCAATAAACTAGAGAATATTCCTTGTATACAGAACTTGGTCTGTGTCAATTCTCTCCAGCTGATTGAAGCGCTTCCAGATATACTTGACACCATAGGCAGACTTGGGTCAGAATTTTAGATCTAACAACTTGGAGGTCGCCACAGAGATTCGCTGTCCAGCAGGCTACAAGACAGACAACGGAGGTTTCCCAGCACATTGAACCCCAACATCCGCGGTCAGTAGATTTCTACTCGTTGGTCTTCCTAGTCTGGGTCACCTCATGTCTGTCTGAGGCACCTGACACGCGAATTTGTGAGTCTCAAGTATCATCTGATTAATATAATACAGTATTAACCCAATTTGTTTACTGTAATTGTATTGTTGATTAGATTTTTGAAAGATGATTGAATTTTGAGTGCATGTGTTTGTACCTATGTATGATGTATAAAGCATAAAAGTCACATAAGACATTGATCAAAGAAGCATGTAATGGAATAGAGGGATTTAGAGAGTTATTGTTTTGAACATTGAGTGAACATTTTAGACACCATCCCCAGAGGTATATCAAAGAAGGGAGATTCTGTAATCTGCCCAAATTGTGTAAGAGAGATTTCCAAAAGACCTTCGTCCCAGATACTGTCAAAGAAGCTATTTAGCACGGACATCCAGTACAAGGAGTCCACAGAACGGGACGTCCAGTGCAAGGACAACCCACAGAAACTAGATAAGAGTCCCGATTTGGACTCAACAGAATACTGTCAATACGAGTAATATAGATAGTAAACAAATGACAGCAGCTCCCTCATAGATATGATGCACAAAGACTTAAGGAAATGGGGGAGTAGAAGGTCTGCAGGGAATTTTTCAAGAAAGCGGGGATAGCCAAAGATATGTGTGGATGGAGAAACAAAGGTGTTGCAAGTGGTAATGTGACAAGAACAAAGGGGTATTGAGATCAAACCCCAAGAGATTGTTTGAGGTGGCACAGGAAAGTTAAGAGATCTGAAAAGTCGAAATATATGTGGATATGCTAAATGCATCGGAAGCTGAATAATGAATCAAGTAGGTTGTATATTATAAATGTATGTTTGATCCTGTGCAGCTGAATAAGTGAAATGTGCCCCTCCCTTATTCTGTGTAAATGATTTCAGTGTGTTGAGATAAGAAGCACACTGTTTTTTGTTTTTTGACAATGTATGTAAAATTAAAGAAATGTGTCCGGAGTGCTGATTGATGATAACATGTTGAAGCTAACTTGTATTTAGTGTAATGCTGGGACTTGTAGTTCCACAGCAGTAGGCTGGAAGATGTCAGTTAAGTTTTCTTTCTCTGTATGTGAGTTTTGTCTCCGTCTTACTGCGTGTGAGAGAGATCCGTGATAATTCACATTGTTTGTTCTCTGTCTTAGTGCTCTATAAGGGAGATGTTTGATTTACTTTAAATCACAATGTTTGTCTGTCTTGTCCGTTTTTTACAAGAGACATGTTTCAAGGTTGAAAAAGTTGTACATTCATTGCTTAATGATAAGCTTTTAAAAAGATACAAAAGAAGTTTTAAAATGTTTGGTCCGATTGCACGGACAAGATTGTAAATAATGTACATTATCACTATAATTACTAGTGTCAGAACAAAGCTGGCTGGGATCCAACAAGCCGTTTCTGTATTTGAACAAAATAATTTTGTTTCTGAAGTTCAGAAATATAGCTTTCTCTTTAATGAAGTTGAGAATTGTGGGAGTGAGCTTACATGCTGTTTTTATCTGTGTTAAAATGGCGCTGATGAATGTTCTCAGAAATCAGGAGGGTTTGTTATGCCTTTAAAGAAATGTTACGAGATAAAATGTCGTCTGTGAGCGAGACTTAAGTGAATATATTTTTACTTTGAACACGAAAATCACAGAATCTAGAAATATGTGTGAATATTTGGTCACGGGAGAGAGATTTTGTTGAGAAAATGTTGAATGATTTACAGACACAATGTATTGTGTCTAACGAGAGTACTCTGATTTATGAGACAGTGCTGCTTTTAAAATGGTTGAATACTTGGAACCAAGATTCCAGATTGAATGTTTCTAAACCCGGAAATTTAATTAGTGTCATTTAAAAGGGCTGTACTAAGAGAGGATAAGAAAGGAGTGGCTTTGAACACTCGCCCAGGTCTCGTCACTTTGACATTCTCTATTTGTGAAATTAGGGACTGCCCCTTTGAGGAAATCAAGGCATGGAACGCATAGCGTCACAGTTAAGCTTTTAGCAGCTGTTCACTGGTTACCTGATAACAGTATACACGCATGTTACAGTTACAGTAATTCCTAGTAAATAAATGTTAATCTCTATGCAAAAGTTTTTTTTATTCACAGGTCTCCAGCTGCAAAGACCCATTAGGCAATCCAGATTGCATTGATTTAACTTCCAATGCACCATCTTTGCACCACAACAAACATAAGTATAAACTAATGAAGGATTTAAATAACGTAAACTCTTCTGAGTAATGATTACCTTGTTTTGGAAAGAGATATTAGAGTTTATGTGCTATTCGCATAGCAAATGCATGAACTAGGTGGTTTTTCTGTATGTGCAGAAAGCAAAAGGTTTTTATTTGTATCCTCATTACAGTTTTGAGTAAATCAGTGTTTGTAAAGACATTTACTGCCCTTATTTACTGTGCTATAATTGTCATATACTGTAAATAATTCTTTTTATTGTGGGTATGGTAATGCATTGATGGGAATTCTATATTTTTACAGAAATGAAAAAGATTTAAGACTTTAAGAGCAATTGTATGTGCTCCTGCATTAGCACTTCTGGATCATAGCAAGCCATTTATACTCTCCTCTGAGCAGAACCAAATGTTTAACCAATTTTAAGCTGAAATAACTTCAGCGCCAGCACTGGCTTTGCCAGATTATGACAAGCCTTTCACATTATTTTGTTATGAAGTCAGTGCACATGTACAAGGAGTACTGACACAAATACATGGTCGCAAGCTAAGGTCACTTGCATACTACTCTGCTTTAGTGCTTGAAAAGAGTATAGATATTGTGCTAGGACACCCAGTTACCTTAACGGTATCGTACGTTGTGACAGAAACCAAGCACAAGCAAAACATTTGTTACCGGCCAGATTTACTAAGTATGAAGATATACAGCACAAAGGACATTCCCTCCTATTGTGAAATGAGTGACATATAACACTTGCCGAGCGCACTGTGTATTTTCTTCCTCCCTTTCCTTTTTTATTAGAAGACAAAAAAAAAAAAAAAGGAAGCACAAGAGGCCCCAGAGCCTCTCATGTTCACAGATATATGTTAAGACCTTCAGACAAGGGGAATCTGAGTAAACTGTATTTTAAGTTTTTTAAAGGTCCAAGGGAGACCAGAGAGGGGAGTTCATTGATATTAGCAGGAGGAATATAGATTGCACGTTATTTTCCTTTGCTGTGCGCTGTAGATGTGTACTAGACTAGAAAGGAAAGCCAAGTTTGGAAGAACCAGACTCAGGCCCATAGTAATGTATAGATCATTATACATAATTAGAAAATTCTAATATGAAAGTTTAACCCAACCAAATAAAGAAAAGAGCAACCCATGACTACAGGGGTTTACACCCAACGCAGGAATGTGTTTGTGAGTATTGTGGCCCAACACATTATTATATACACTAATAGAACTGATGATGTGGCTTATTAACAGGTTATTTAAGCTAAGTGTTTCTCTTCCAGAAGAATTAAAGTTACCACATCTGTCTTAACCGTTGTACTGTACACTCCATCTAATGAGTGTAAACTTTGTGGAACTCAGAAACCAAGAACCTTTTCCTTGGATTCCACATGCTCCTTACTGAAGCCTATCCTAATGAAGTAGCACTGCTTACTCCCAGTAACGTTACACTTAAGCAGTGCACAATGTTGAATCCTGCTGCCTTATTGCAGCAAGTTTCAAAAGATGGGAGAAGTACCTGTATATATTGGGGTTACCCTAGGGATTTGGGGGAATTCCATTCCAGCTTGAACAGAAAGAAAGGAAAAAAAAAATGCAAACAAAATTTTTCTGAACATGATTGCATAGAACTAATGAAACAAGAATCTCTGGTTTTATCTCACATTAAAGATAAACCATTACCAGATGCAGACATCACTCTTTTTGTAGATGATGCACACTATCACATAGATTCTGTCCCTTATACAGGGTGTGCTGTAACCACACACACAGAAATAGTGATTCAACAGACTCTACCGAGTCACATCAGCAAAAGAAGCTGAACTAAAGGCCCTGACACTTGCATGCATATATGCAAAAGGACAAAGAGTAAATATTTACACTGATTCAAGTTATGCATTTGTAATTGCGCATGATTATGGCCCTGTATGGAAAAGTAGGGACCTTATGGGTTCAGCAAGCAAACCAGTCAATATGATGAACATACCAGGGCACTGTTCACTGCATTCCAGCTGTCCTCCAAACAGTGATGAAGGTGAAGACACACACAGAGATACTACCCCCGAAGCTAAGTGAAATAGACCAGGCCGCACGAGAAGCCGCCATAGCCCCAGTACCCCAAGGGGAGTCTATTTACATGGTGACCCCCTGACCCCTGTTTGACCAGAGCACACTCCAACTTATGGAAAGACAAGCAACAGAAAATAAGAAAAAGACTTGGGCAATACATGGAGCACTAGAAGTGCAAGGAGTGGTGTAAAGGTCAGCGTTTGTGTCTGCCAAAAGTAGTTTATCCCATTATGGCCAATATAGCACACGAGAAAGTGCATCTGGGAAAAGATGCTATGGTTGTACTCACTAGCAGCTTATGGATAGTACCAGGGTTCGCCCAAGCAGCACAGTCGTTAGTGGCAGAATGCCTAGTCTGTGCACAAAGTAACCCGAGTAAGTCTGTCCTATGGAAAAGCACACCCCAGACATAATATCCCTATAAGAGGATACAGATAGACTTTATAACTTCCCAAATGCTCGGGCTTTGAGAATGTGCTTGTCTGTGTCAACTTCTTTAGTCACTGGCTGGAGACATGGCTGTATAGAAAAGCAAATGCTAAAGCATTAGCCAAGAAAATTGCGAATGAGGTAATCTGATGATATGGTGTACCAGAGGTCATTGTAAGTGACAGAGGGATACACTTTACGGGGCAAGGATTCCAGAAACTATCACACCCCCTACAGATCCCAAAGTTCAGGATGTATGGAGCGCCTTAATGGTACACTGAAATTGAAAATGCAGAAAATAATGGCTGAAACAGGTCTGCCATGGATCTCATGTTTACCTGCACTCAGTAAAAAATACTGCTAGGAAAGACACAGGTTTAACACCATATGAGATATTGTTTGGCACAGCAAACAGAACAGGCTGTTATTTTCCATAGCAACTACACCATGTATATAGTGATTTGTTGAATTATGTTGCCTTATTATAGAAACAACTAACTGAAATACATGGTCAAATATTCTCCTCCATTGCAAACCCTAATTTTGATACAGGTACCCATAAACTGCACCCTGGGGGGCTGGGTGGTCGTGAGAAAGCACATCAGGAGAAGTCTTGAACCCAGATACAAGGGTCCTTATCAAGTCCTGTTGACGACTCCCATGGCAGTGAAAGTACAGGAAAGAGACACCTGGATTCACGCATAACACTGCAAAGTCTTCAAATCAGGGGAGTCTTGTTCTGATAAATAGAAATGACTGTCTCATTGTATTGATATGTCTTGCCAGAATAATTGTGACTGAAGTAGGGATTAAGGCCTCCCTAACCCAGTATGAAACAGACAGTTAAGTGACATATTGCCTATGCCACTGTGAGAAACATATGGGAAGGAGTGCTCAACAATTTGCACTCATAGTAGAGTAAACTCTGAAAATGTCTTTGTGCAGATGCATAACCTCATTGGTAAAGTTGTCAGTAATGATTCATGTTGGATATTGGAAATATTGGCATTAGTAGCAAATGGTTTTGCAATCTTGTTGATCGTATAGGTGATAATGAAACTAAATATATGGCTGATTAAGAAGTTACTGACACTTGATTGTTGTCTCTCCAAAAAGGGAACCACTGAAAATCCCGAACCTCTGATGATCACAGAAATTACTTCTGAAACCTGACCAGACTATGAGTGTCATGAATTATTTGGACTAGCAAAGCCAAAGAACTGCAGAGTTTGCAACAAGAAACTACTAAAGATTGAACAAAGGACATGCAAGGCCTGCAGAACTACTATAGACTCATTAACTACCTACTAAGAAACCATCTTTTAAGAAACCATCTTCTAAGAAACCATCTTTTCTAGACATGGACATTTGCCAAAATGCATCTCCTCATAAATCAAGTTAGGACAGGGAGGATCACAGGCTTATTAGTGGGGGATGAGTTGACAGATTCCTAAGGGGACCAACTCTATGCATGTGGCCTCCTACATGTGTATAAGTACCTGCTTATTAAGAATGTGGTTCTATAGATAGGATTAGGTAGGTAGGAGGAGAAAGGGTCGAAAATTGAATAAAAGATGGGAAATGTTAAATATGATTTTTTGTTAAGGCCTCATAATGCCTTTGTTCAGCCATTTTATTGTAACTTGTACAGAAATATTATTTGCTAGAAGAGATTATTCATTTTTCTGTTAACTTGCAGTTTTGCAATATGTGAGCCTATGGCCTTGAAGTTGAACTAATAGGGAACACCTGAAGAATGTAACCAGTTATGAAAACAATAATGAGCTTCATATCCAGCTGGTAGTATGGGAGCTGTATCCATGGTGTTACACATAGCATATCTCCAACTCCCCTTGAGATAAGAAATAATAGGCTCATCTGTCCTTAGAAGGGGGAGAAAAGTAAACACCTCAAGAATACGTGAGAAAGTTAATCAGTAGCGCTTCTCATAAACTAGTGGTATAAACTATTGTATGCATATGACGTAGGATTCATTTATTCAGTAGCCTATAAAAACCTGTATCTTTGTATCAATAAACTAGAGAATATTCCTTGTATACAGAACTTGGTCTGTGTCAATTCTCTCCAGCTGATTGAAGCGCTTCCAGATATACTTGACACCATAGGCAGACTTGGGTCAGAATTTTAGATCTAACACTACCCTACTGTTAACTAGACTGATAGTACCCTAACTGGACACCACCAACAATACAAGCATGAAGACAGAGGACTTTCCTCACACCAAGGTTTTCGTAAATTGAGGTGGCAAATTTGCTGTTTTCGCCTTCAACCCAATTGGCAGACTCTATAGTTCACTGGGCCAGCTGCTCATAAGGTCCCCGCCAGTGTTCAAAGGTCTTACCTTCCTGGGTGGGG
The DNA here is from genome assembly GCF_038048845.1 of Mixophyes fleayi. NCBI lineage: Eukaryota > Metazoa > Chordata > Amphibia > Anura > Limnodynastidae > Mixophyes > Mixophyes fleayi. The sequence continues at coordinate 256,409,807 of NC_134403.1, forward strand.
ACAAGAACTAAAAACATTGTTGCCCAGGCTGAAAGCACAAACTTTTGCCAGAGTGTCATAATGCCTTTTCTGACGCTCCTGGGCATCCTCTAAATGTTGTTTCCCTGGAGGACTTCTTTGTCTCAGCCTTCTATACAACAATGTGGCCCTGTGATCATATTTTGGAGAGGTTTTCAGGTTTGACATACAGGGCAGGATAGACAATATCTTTACCGCCATGCCTATCCCAGCCAGTAAAACCATAACAGCACTTTTTCCAGAGTCTTATTCTCTTCCAAATGACCCCCACAAAGATGTGTGAGTATGATGACTTTTAAAACTAAAGGTACGTGTGCCTGCGGTATTAACAAGTGTTGAACATTTATTCCACAACCTATACAACAAATCCCTTTTAACAAAAAAATAAGGTACACCTTTTGCCAGCCTGGCAGCTTTCACCACACTATTAACTTCCACAAGAGATCTAAATACCTTTTCTAGGGTAGCATCATTACATTGATCCCTAGAAAAGTCCCGTAATGTAATAAGCCTTCGATATGTTGACCAGTCCTCAGTTTCCTCTGGTTGCCCCACGGTCTCCAGGATAGTGTCACTGGCAATTGATTGCCTCAATTTCTCCTGTTGTTTCCTTGGGCGAGACTTGGGACAAGTACCGATTGTGGACCTGGCTTTAGAATCCTTGAATGACAGTTCTGTTTTCTCTTTTCCTGTGCCCAGTGAAAGTCCGACAGGTTCCTTGTAGATTGGATTTGGCCAGTACATCAGTTGCGGACATGTCAAGTCAGATTTAGTCTGTAAGAACCTCCTGGAACAGGGGAAAGTCTCACCTCAGAATAAGGGTGTACGTTAGTTTTGGGGCTAGGGTAGCCACTACCTTAACTGTTTGAACTTTTAGGGTTATTGAAAGGCGAGTTTGCTCATATTCCGTAGTAGTTCCATGGATGCACAGCACCTTCACCTTAGGTAATCTTGCAGACACCTCTTTTGGAACCACAAAACTGGAGACCAATGTCAACTCATTTCTCGAGTCCACCAGGGCCAAAATAGCATGCTGATTCACCAGGACAGTCACCTGCAATTTTAACAGACTCCCCTGGAGTGGGACATGGTGCAGCAACTAGGACAGGCTCACACAGCCAAGCAAAAGACCAATTCATTGGTCCCTGTTGTTTTGGATATTTAGCACTGAAATGCCCACGTTTACCACATTCAAAACAGACAGGTGGAGACCTCTTATTACTGGCTACGCCAGCCCTAGTGTCAACTTTTGCTTGAGCAATAGCTTTGTATTCCCCTCTGAAGCCTTAGTCATGTGTTGCAGTGCTGAATAAAAGTCTATCGCCATAGCAGGCTCCTCATAAAACTGCAGATCTGCTTATAGCACCCATTTCTGTAAGCTCCGATCAAGCCCACAGACACAGTGGTCAAATGCTAATATCTCCACCATACGGCCAGGTGAATTTGTATTTGGCTGCAACCTGCTCTTTAACACTTTAGAGAGTTCTGCCAGCTGTGATTGAACTGCCTTACCCCAGACATAACGCCAGTCATGGTAGCACTGAGCTCTCCCCAGTCCCGTCACTTTTATCCAGGCCAAAATTTCAGCCTTTACTTGCTGATAGACGCCTGTTCGTCAGACAAATCAATATAAGCCCGCTGAGCTTTACCGCTCCAATATGGTGGCAGTTTCTCCACCCAGTCTTCCGGCGAATTCCTCCACATTGCTATTTTGGCTCGTAGGAAAGCTAATTTTTGCTTTCATTAGCATAAATTAAGTAGTTTTGATTGTGAAAAAGGCTATATGTTACCTGTAGCTCACATTTACAACCATCCAAACATTTTACACATTTGCTTTGTGATTAAGGTTTGTATCACATATGCATTCTTCGATTTGCAGCAAATATACATTTGTAGTAAACAGTTTCTGCACTTCTTTCAATCCAAATTTTTTTTATACATTTGTTTTTTGTTTAAAGTCTGTAACATCTATGGATTTCCCACATATACAGCAAATATACATTTGTAGTAAGCAGGTTTTACATCACTCACCACCCTGGATTTGTTGGCTGGGTGGACAGCAGGATCTGGCTGCCTTTTACAAATCCCAAAATGACACCACTTGTGAAAAGCACACCAAACAAATGCTGCTGATAAAGGTTTGCTGAACCACTTTGCTGGTTTATTCAGGTTTGTCAGGATGGAATGAACAGCTACTGCGGTAGTTACAAAGTCATGTGACCCTATTACTAACTAGACAGATAGTTCACTAACTGGACACCATCACTGGCATCAGTCACACCACCCACAGCACAAGTCCAACTATTTAAGTTCCTCCGAAGCACTACTCTAGCTGTTCCCTTAAGTAATTACACCCAGGTGCTCCACCTGTGTTCCTCTGCTGTGTGTGTGGAAGAGTGTGCAGACTTACCCCTGTCTGTATTCTGAGCCTGCAGATTCCCAGGGAAACTATTAGTCTCTTCTTTAATAGTATGACTTGAAAGGGAAATCTACGTTTTACCCTATAGTTACCTAAAAGGGTCATATGTAAAAAAAAACATTTCCTTTTTAAAAAGTAGATTTAGGAAAACTACCAAAAAGAACAATAAAATAACATTCTCACCAAAGCAGAAATAAAGGTTCATGAAGAACTGAAAGCTAGTGAAGAAATAATAACAAAGTTGAGTTATAAAGGATGAGCATGATTACCATATACATGGCTAATGATTTACATGATACACACACACTTGTAGGGGATACAAGGACTTAAGAACTTTTTAAATAATGATCTGACGAACACTTAGAACAAAGATCTTTTATTTATTGAAGTATGCCTAATCAGGTGTTAATTTAGAAAGAAAATCCGAAATTCCCAGTCTTCTACCCTCCAAACTAATTTCAAATCCTCCCTGAAGATCAATAGTGCCAGAAATAAATTCCCTGACATCTAAATTGTCACAATTATTTTCTTCAATCATTACTGGCAAAGCCAAAAAGCTATATGAAAGATACTGCACAAGTATTACATATCATAAGTACCTTCATATAGCAAAACCACAATAATAGATCACAATACAGGATGTGACTATACTAAAACCACTATGACATCACAATCAGACCTTTACTAATTAAATAAATTATGGAGGCCATTTCATTCATATGATAAACACAACTATTCTTGGATTGATGGTAAGTGCTAGAAACTGGTTCGCGGAACAGCAACAGCTATTAGTATAGCAGGCTGATTACAAGAGGGGATGTTGCATGGAAATAAACAGGCAGATCAAAAACAGATTTTCTTGATGTGAAAAACACGCAGCCAGGGAGCGATGCAAATATCAGGAGTGAGATATGGAGTTACAGGTGATTGTTGAATGTTGTCTTCATGTAGTTGTTTCCAGGTAGAATGTTCCCCTCATGTAACTCTTAATATACTATCTAAATCTATACACTTGCAACAAATCACACTATTACACTATGGCTTACACAGCCTCTATTTGTTGTTTAAGTAGGGTCACAGAGTCATGTAATCACATTCCTGAATTATGCCCCACTAATCTCTCACTACAAAGATAGTAATACAATTATTATGCAAACAAAGAGTTAGAGGAGCAAGCATATCATATATTTAAAAATCAAAACTGCACATCTGATCGTTTAAAGATAACTGGTGCAAAGATGTTGTGAGATATTTACCATTATATTTCATTAAATCAGAAGTGATCTTATCACCAATGCGAGCAGAACAGTGAGGAGTGTCAAAAGGAGGTGCTTGAGGTGAAAGGTATCAGGAATCAATAGAGTTATGAATTTTTTTGTCGACCTGTAGCAGTGGTATCAGGTAGAGTGTTCTCTTCCTTTTTACCTCTGATAAAACACCAAATTATGCTAATCTAAATCATACTTGCCAACATTTACTATTTTTCTTCCGGGAGCTGCAAGGGGGAGGTTGGCGTGTAGGGAAAGGGCCCCCGAAAATCGCGTAATTTTAGCCCCGCCCCGTGACGTAATGACGCAAATCGGGTCCTTGGGTGTTCCGTGGGTGGGACTTTGTTCCAACCACCCCTCCAAATGTTAACCCATTTGTCACACTCTTACCCATGTGGAAAATACTCTGACCCAGTTTATTGGGTCAGTTCAGTCCACTGCCATTTTCTTCTTTCTCTCCTTTCCTTCCCTTCTAATCCTCTCTTTTTTCCCTCCCAGTCACTCTAGATTCGGATCTCAAGTACAATATGAAACCTCGTATGGTAAATCTTTCTGTTATGGTCTTCTAGAGTATGGTTAAGTTTTATACTTTAAATACTAAAGGTCTTAACTCCCCTAACAAACGGCGTTTAGCTCTCACCACATTCCATGAACATAAAGCAGACATTGCAGCTCTCCAAGAAACACATTTTTCCTCTCGTGCCCCCCTTCCCAGCTGAGGGACTCGAGATATCCACCAGGATACTTCGCAAATGGCCCTTTTAAAACAAATGGAGAGGCTGTTCTCTTTAGCGTTCGTGTACACTTCCAACTCCACTCAAAATTAGAAGATAAGTCGGGGAGGTATATCATTTTGACGGGTCTTTTAGAGGATAAACCAATAACTATAGTCTCATTGTATGCGCCTAAATTTCCTGAAGGCCTTGTGTGAGGAGGTACAAAAAGTCCGGAAGGGCCACTTGGTGTTGTTGGGAGACTTTAATTTGACTTTGGACCCTAGGGTCAATAAGTCCAGACCCCAGAGGTTGTCCGGCTCTGATCCCCTCCTTGGTCACTCTACTGCCTTCTGCAAGCTTCAAGCGGAGTATGACTATGCCATACGATATCTGGCGGGCTTAGTTTCCAGGTGCACGGGAATATACTTTCACTCTATGGTTCATAATACGTATTCTAGGATACATATGGTTTTGTCAGACAAGTGGACACTCCAGCATACCGATTCTATCAACATCCTCCCTATAACGTGGTCTGATCATACCCCGATGGAGTGGTCCTGGATTCTGCAACTTACTAGAGTTCCTCCAAGACCTTGGTGTATGCCAGCCTATATACTTTCTTCGCCGGAGGCCAGAGCTGCTCTCTCGGAGGCATTGTCACAATATATACAGATAAATAATCCAGTTTATACTTCCCTTTCGACCCATTGGTGCGCCCTGAAGGCGGTTGTTAGAGGTGCAGCTATTCAAATAGGGGACGGCTTACAGAAGCAATATCTCCTACGCCAACAAACACTTGAGTCTGATTTAGCTAGGCTAGAGGTTCAAAACCAAACAGGCCCATCTAAAACCCTACAAAAGGAAATAAATGAGGTGAGGAAATAGCTAAATACTATTTTATATCCCGCATGAAATCCTTCTTATTTAAGCTGCGGCAGAAATTCTATACAATGGGTAATAGGGCCAGTCGTCTTTTAGCCCAAAAATTAAGAGGTAAGCAAGCTATGAATCATATTAAAGTTCTACACAGTTCCAGAGGTAATAAGATATATAACCTGGCGTCCATAGCTAATCATTTTGCCAAATTCTACACTAAACTTTATAACTTTCAGGATGATAGCGATATCTTTAAACCATCTGATGCTTCTATCTCTGCATTCCTATACCATTTAAATCTTCCCTTGTTAGATGCAGATAGCTTAGAGTCGCTTAATCTTCCTTGGACCCAGGGGGAGGTTGAAGGTGTTATTAAATGCCTCCCAAAAGATAAGGCCCCTGGCCTGGATGGTTTTATTAATGCATTTTACATTGTGTTCGGGACGGAGGTTTCCCCTCTTCTTACCAACCTGTATAATAACGTTTTGGGGAGGGAAGGGGTGGTTTTCCATCAGAAATGTTGGAAGCACAGATTATAACTATTATTGGCAAGGATCACTCTGACTGTAAAAATTACAGACCTATAGCGTTGCTTAATACTGACTTGAAAATTTACGCCAGATTGCTTGCCGATCATCTGAATCCCCTTTTAGCACAGCTGATCCATCCGTACCAGGTAGGCTTTGTAGTAGGTTGTCAAGCTTCGGATAATACGCGGCGCATATTAAATGTCGTGGATCTCCTCTCTGGGCTCCAAGAGGAAATTATTCTGCTTTCCCTAGATGCAGAGAAGGCTTTTGATAGACTCCATTGGAAGAACATGAAGGAGGTATTGCGTAAGTTTGGCCTACAGGGAAGGGTTCTACATTCCATACTAGCTGTATATCAAGGTCCCTCCGCAAAGGTATTTAGCAATGGCTTCTTATCACCCTCATTTCCCATTACTAATAGTACTAGGCAGGGGTGCCCTCTCTCCCCTTTAATGTATATTTTGGCAATAGAACCCCTGGCCCATACAATTCGGCAAGCTGCTGGCTTTCCGGGTATTACCATTCATTCACGTAGACAGAAGGTATGCTTATTTGCTGATGATGTCTTTTTGTTTGTAACCAGCCTGGAGACCTTGCTGGTAACTCTGAAGCATATTTTAGATCGTTATAGTGAAGCCTCATTCTATAAATTGAACATTACAAAATCTGAAAGCCCTTCCTATTAATATACCGCAATCCTCCCTTTTCAATCTACAAAAGAAGTTCCCTTTTGTGTGGGTTAAAGATTCTTTGTCATATTTAGGTATTCATATTGCCCCCAATTTATCTACGGTGTTTGATCTCAATTTTTCCCCGATTTATCTTCACCTTCTTTGGCTAAGAATTGGATTGATTTTGAGGTCTCCTCGCTGGGCCGTATAGCGGCATTTAAGATGATGTTATCAAAACGTATGTATATCTTCCGCACTATACCCTATATTATACCAAAACGGATGATGGTTAGGTTCCACATCTTGATGATGTCATATGTTTGGAGGCAAAAACGCCCCCTTCTTACACACAAACGCATGTCTTTACCGAAGTCTAGTAATGGCTTATTGCTTCCCAATCTAACATATTATCAGGATGATTGTATATTGAACTGCCTCCGAGATTGATTGCTGTCCCATGCAGCTAAGCTGTAGGTTGATATTGAGAGGGCCTTGTGTGCAAACTACCCTTTGCTGGATCTCCTCTGGAATTCCAGGTCGGATCGCCCCTCGGGTGTCTACTACTCTCTATCTTGGATGCTTTGTGGGTATGGGATAAAGTTATTAGGTCACACACGTATTTTGCACTCCCCTCCCGTAATCTCTATCTCCAAGCATTGTCGAAACTTATCCCGGATATTAACATCAATATATGTAAAGACAGAGGGATTGTCTCTCTGGCAGATTTGTTTGCTCAGACCCTTTTTTTCTCCTTTGCCTTGCTTAGGCAAAAATACAATTTGCCTCAATCCGAATTGTTCAAATATATGCGAATTAGACATTGGGTGGGGGTGGCTTCTAGAATCCCCCATGCTCTATCTACACCACCAGCTCAGGTTCTAGACAGATTGTCACGGGCACTAGGAGTCTTTACCCAGTATCACCCGCTGATGGTCTTATCAGAGCAGTAGAGTTGGTATATGATACTCTGGTGGCAGGGTGATAATGGAACTGGAAACAGCAGATGGTTAGAGAATGCTCAGAAAGTCTATGACTAGCAGCACTGGTAAACAATAGGTAACTGAACACGAGGATCCGGATGGACAAGGACACGTGAGGGTAGTCAGTGGTCTGCGCACGGCAAGTTGTACCACTGCTATAGTGAGAAAGAATGTCCAGGAGTAATAAGGAGGTGGAAGTCAGCGGTCTGCGTATAGCAAGTTGTACCGCTGTCTGTAGTGAAGGAATGGAATCCAGGTGAAGGTAACGGGGAAGTCAGTGGTTTGCTTGTAGCAAGTTGTACCACTGCTTATGTGAGAGGATATATGCAACTGGTGACACAGGGAAACAGGAATCAGTGGTCTGCCTCTAGCAAGTTGTACCACTGAATATATATGTGAGGAAGGACACGAGGAGATAAATGCAATGCAGAGTCTACACGGGTACACTGAACTTGATCCCACGTTGAACTGCACACAATAATAATAATGAATGAACAGCACTGCACAGATAAACAAAGTCACTAGAATAGTCCAGCAAAAGGAAACACAGTCAATAATAGCAATAGTCTCAGAGGATGGACACTCCGGAGGAGAACAACTCAGTCCAGATGGATATGCAATACACCAGCACAGTCAATGAGAAGTATGCATACCGTGGTTCAGATGAGCAGGCTGTTAGAGATAGCTGCAGGGATACCTGAGCGGCAGGGAACTGACGAGATGAGAAGTCCTTGCAGAATGGAAGCGGCAGGTAGGTGCAGCGCACTGTAGGTAGGCCAGCAAGGACGACAAAATACTCAGGAAGCAGTAGTATATCGAATTGAACAGCAGGAGACCACGGGAGAGCTGAAGCAATGTAGCAGAGCTGGAAGCCGAGGAGCGTAGACTCGATGCTAACAGGCAAGTTGACACAAATGGACACACTGTAGAAGCAGTAGGCAGCGGGTCAGCTAACAGGAATCAGCTGGAACAGTAGCGATGTAACACAGGAGAGTTGGAGAGATCTGTAACTTGTTAGACACACGAAGGCAGCGGATAGGAATCAGCTGCTGGAGTCACGATGAAACACAGGAGAGTTTGCAGTAATCTGTAACTGTAGATACACGGAGGCAGCGGATAGGAATCAGCTGCTGGAGTCACGATGAAACACAGGAGAGTTTGCAGTAATCTGTAACTGTAGATACACGGAGGCAGCGGATAGGAATCAGCTGCTGAAGTCACTAGGAACACGAGGAGTAGAAGTGGTCTGGAAACCACAAACGGCAAACAGGAATCAGCATAAGCTGAACACACGAGGAGGCACTGGAACACCTTCAGAGACTCATGAGGAATGAGACTCCAAGATCAGGCAACGTGGTATTGACCACAGGTGCTTAATATAGGGAGTGTTGCCTGATCAGCCAATTAAGTTAAAGGAACAGAACTGAAGGTTAGAAGGGACTGCACATGCGCAGTACCTCATTATAATGGACAGACACGGTTCCTAGCTACCTTAGAAGTAGCACTCACAGTCCGGTGAGTGACACAGATTAACAAAAGCGGGTAATAGGGGAGGAATAACATTCTGGTACTGTTACAAGCCGCGGCGGTACTCACTGCCGCCGCGACTCGTCTCCTAGGGCTCCCATGCATCCCGGCCGTCACCTTGACGACCGGGACGTCACTTCTGGCCGTGACCCGGCCATTGCCAAGGCAACGGTCGGACGCTTCCTCCTCAGCTCCGCGTCCCGGCAATGAAAGAATGCACATGCGCAAATCCTCCCCACTAGCCTGCGTGCTAAATAATGAGTACTAATATTACATTTGCAGGGGGCTGTGGATACTTCAGAGCCAGGCTCTGATTGGCTGCTTTTAGTATTTTAGGCATGGAGGGCTTAGCCTCCCTGCCGGTTATAGCTTCCAGATTCCTGCTTGCTACCTGCTTCTGTGCTGTTGGTGTAAACCTTTTGGATTGTCTTTGCCGTGTATGACCCTTGCTTGTACCGTGGATTTGCCTCTTTGCCTGTGACCCCGACTCATCTTGCCTGTGCCTTGGACCCCACTATATTGCTCGTGACCCTGACCTTTGGCGTGTTTCCCGACTCTTCCTGCTTGCAAGTGACCCCTGACCTCGGCTTGTTCTCTGGATACATTCTCTGCTGTCTGCCATAACTCTCTATTTCCGAGTTCTCCGCAGCCGGTACACATCTCACGACCTTCCATTTGTCTGCCTCAATTCTGTCCCCACCACTAGGGGCAACAGTGAACACCAGACTTTCGGAGCAGACTCCGGGTTTTGTTGTACTGGCTGGAGGGGTTTCTAATAGGTACCAGTATTTCCAGTCCTTGGTCCCAGCCTCCAAGACCTCGACCCAACTCCATTGAGAGCCAGATATTTGCTTAACTCTTACTTTGCAGCAGTGGGAAAACATCTTAATATCCTTACATCGCATCAAAGGACCACAAGAAAAGACTTGAGGTAGTCCCTAGGCGCCTGTTTGTTGTAGCGCAGATATAATCCCTTTTGTCCATCCTTACATCGCATGTCCAGATGCATTAATCACAACAAAATGCATGTTAAGCTTCTTAATTGGCTTTATCTCACCCCGGTAACAAGATGCATGTATAAAAACCTGGTCATCGTGCCAAGCCAATCAAAATTTTTCTGGAGTCATTGTGGCCAGATAGCCGATGTTTACCATGTCTTCTGGCCATGTCTGGTGATCCAAACGTTCTGGGGTGAGTTCTCCGCCTTGATATCTGAAGTTTTGAAAGCTTCTATTATTCTTGACCCGGGCTTAGCCTTCCTACACATACATCCGTCAGTGGTCCCTAAACATAACCGTTATCTATTAGGACACATACTAATAGGTGCTAGAACAGCAATAGCTCAGAACTGGAAGTCCCCCTCTCCCCCTAGCATCACTAGAGTTGTGTCTAAAATCCAATATAGTTTTGAGATGGAGACAAATGATGTGCTCTAAACAGCATCCGCTTCTGACCCAATTATTAAATGGCTGAGTTGGCATGTATATGTCACGGATGGCTCCGGTAAACTTCGTGTTTAAAATCTTTCACCCGCTCCTTCTCCAGTAGCCCTCATAGAAGATCCCCAGCCTAATGAACAAGTTCCGCCTATGTGATATTCGAGATGCTCAGGATTTATTGGGGCATATTCAATTAACGGCGGGATCGCCGAAAATCCCGTGCTCAAAAAATATAACCGTTATTACGGTAATCCTGCGCGGAAAAACCGTTAATAAGGTAATTTACTCGCTGGATTTCAGCTCGCAGCTCCCTGAGCTGCGAGCTGAAATCCAGCGAGATATTACCGTATTAACAGTAATATTTTTTGAGCGCGGGATTTTCGGCGATCCCACCGTTAATTGAATATGCCCCATTGTGTTTCTTATTGGTGAGCTACAAGGAAGACCAATGTGTATGCCTTATTTCTGCTTTACAAAGTAATGTGTCTGTTATAAGAATGCTGTTTTAATTGAGTGACTTTTCCTCCCCCTTTTCCCTTTCGTTTGTTCCCCTCATCTGTATTTGTTGCCTTTCTTATTTCTGTACCCCATTTAATTTTGAAAAATTCAATAAAAAATTTATTGAAGAAAAATTACTTTCTGAAATTCAGCTCTGATGGAATAAGCTTACTTCTGGTACAGGAATAAAGGTTTAAACTCTGGGATATGTTCTTTCTACAATTCATTATCTACAGTAGAAAATAAGACAATTTCTCATGAGAGATCCTGCTAGAATGTGTATTCACTATAGAATTTAATGCCATATACATCTCTTATTGCAAGCCGTATGTAGATTTATGTTTAATTGAGCATTATATAGAATGTGTCAATCAGTACTGACATATTAAAGGATAGATAGGTATCTTTACTGCACCCTTTATTTGCATACAGATATGGAATATGTGGTATATCACATTAAAAAAATATGTAATTGTTTAATGAATGGAGATACATAAATCTACTATAGTGGGGAATACAACAAAACTTGCAAATCATGAAACCTTTTTTTTTTTTTTTTTTTATTATTCAGCTGTAAATCTTTTTATAGTAGTCTGTTTTGTTCTACATTTTTTCCACTTTTTTGACTGCTACAGTTTTTCTTTCTTAAAACTACTTTGTCACAACACTGATTTTTTTTCGCCTCTGAATGAATCCACCAGCAGAATGGTGTGCATTTGTGTCTTAAGGGCATGTGACATAAAATTGCAGCATCAAGGGCACCTCATTATATGCATGTAATGAGGTGCCCTTGACGCTGGGATACAGGCTTAAATGTTTTGATCAAAATATGAACCAATAACCTCATGTTTTCACACACAGATATGCATTGTAAAGGATAAGCGCTGACAACTGTCTTTTTGTTTGGTATACCTGAAGAAGCCTGGACGTAATCAGGTGAAACTTTTAGGTTTGGATCTACACTTTGCAATACCCAAATTGTGCATTTCTTTGTTGTTTAAACCACCAAGGCTTCCATACCCAGAAGTGTCAGTGGAACTTAGCTAAACACGTCTGTCTCACGGGCAGTATACCGAACACTTAGACCAGCAGGACAGAGAACAAAGAAGTCACCAGAAAGCTTGCCGCCACAAGTAAAATGGAGAGACAAGCCCATGAGTATAGGTACCCCAGAAATCAATGTCAATTTTTTTTTAGAACCATCCCTATTATAGGTGTCATTTTATTATATTCTAAGAAATGGATCATAAGATATTCCATATTTCTATACTTTTAAATACATTGTTTGTTAGATTTTATATATTTTCATTATTTTTAAAAACCTGCAGATGATTTTAATTGCCATACCTTTCCCTATGGCAGCAATTAGCTTACATTATTGCAACATTGTTGCTTATCTATATCATGAGTCAGTAATATTTTATTCTTGCTATCAAATTGCTTACCTTCACATTCTCTATTCCCACTATAAACAGGAGTGTCAATACAAATCAGGTAGTGTGAGAACTTGTTTATGTAAACCTATTCACAGTACACTTTATATAAACAATTCAATAATTCAATTAATTTAAATACACTCCACTGTTTTCTAGTTTCTCTCACCTCTGAGAATTATAATTACAGCTGTTTTTTATATTCTATTTGAAGGGGTTGGCATTCCTCGTTTCACAAATACACAGCATTTAGATTTGCATAACAAGGACAGAGCAGATAGGTCACATTTATTGGGTTTTTGTGTTTAAAAGTATAAAAAGCCTCTTTATTTATTTGCCTTACAGCTTATATGCATGTTTTATTATATTATACAAACATTTAGATATTAGGTATTTTAGTAAATAGCCATATTTTTCTCTAACATCCCCTTGTCTTGCAATAATTTTATCCTGGATAACAAACTGTTATTTTGTTAAAAGCCTAAGGTATGTGCTCTCTTCACCAATTGCTTTAGTGCAAAAAAGTGCTCTTGGGGAGTCAGGACCCAAAGGAAAAGGAACTTTTGCTCCCTTTTTCTTAGGGAGAGCAGCAATCTTCCCCAGGCACTTAATCTTACGCTCCTAGAGGGAGCTTCTGAAAAGTTCAGAGGGGGACAGGGGAAAGACCAAATGGCCTCACAAACTCAATGCAACTCCCACCATCTCATGTCTGCACTTGCTCTGTCAACCTCGTATGTTTTTGTTCTGTTTCTATGTAGAATTAATGATTTTATTGCATGACTTGTTATACGAACTATCAGATGGTGCAGTTGAACAACGCCCCACAAATAAATAAAAACAGAAAAAAAATTAAAATTGCTGGACTTTTTGACATATGACACATGACTTACCCAAATAAATGACATAAGCTTTCTAGTGATGGCACGATGACCAGGTTTTTATACATGCATCGGCCGAGTGCCAGATCCAGGTACAGATGGATTGGGTAAGATTTTTCGCTTGGCACAGCCTCTTTGCTTATTATTGAAGGGTACAGGACAGAAATCACTGGGCGATTAAACGCTATGAGCATTAATTTCCCACCGAGATTACCCACTCACAATTGCGGCTCCATCACCACAATATGCCAACATTAGAAAAAATGTAAAATAATGAAGAACACATACAGCGATTTGTTATAAAAGATCAAAATTGAACTTAAAATGCCATTCTTTCTTTTGTTGCATAATGAAAGAGCTGCTTCAAGGTTAATCTAAATAGAAAGTACATCATGTGTCTATGCAGTGGAAAGTACTTTGCATTATATAAAAACTATTTTATTTGCCAGATACCAGTTTCAATTATTATTTAACACCATTGTAGAACAACTTCATGAATATCCAAATACAGGTATGAGATCTATTATCTAAAATGCATGGGATTTTTCCTATTATTTGAGGCACCATGCTTGAAATATCCCAAAATATGTTTTGAAAATGTCCCCACACTGCCCCTGGCATTCCCTCCTTATTAAATTGTTTAGCAGTGCTACTCACTTTGTCTATAGGAGAAGGCATTTCATAATGTAAGCCTGAGAGTATAACATGATCGCCAAATGGTAGAAGTCTTTTACTTTTTTCTCTTTTTGGATAATAGATCCCATACATGGAGTCAATGCAATGTAGCAACTTCAGGAACACTCAGTTATATTCTTTGTCACATCAATTATCCTGCTCATCTCTAAAAGGGATGGCACCATAATAGAATACTAGATAGAGCACTAGAGATGAAAACACATAATTCCATGTTGCCATTTGTGCAACACTTTACACTAGAGGAAATATTACATTTAAAAGTAAATGCAGAAATACAATTATAAAAGCACTTTTTGTTTGTCTATAAATAAAATATAGTCAAGAGGAATGTGACTGCACAACAGAGACTATAGCTTAATGTCTATATGCACTCTAGATCAGGAATTTTATGTTTCCTAGATGACCAGTGACAGCCAAGTGCATTACACAAGGGTCACAACAATGTAATGTACTTTTAGCTGGAACTAATCTTTATTGTAGCATCTATGCTTTGGGCAGTTAAACACCTTTCTCGACACATGTTGATGCTGCAATAAGACCATTTGAAGAGAATGAAAGGTTGGAGTATTTGACTTTGTAGAACAATACATATATAAAAGGGTCTTCAATTCCTGGCCTCCTTGATTTTAAAAGATAATGTAATCATGTAGACTTCTTGTAGGAAATCTTGGCAAGTGAAGGTCCTTCTTTACAGTATTAGAAGAAGTCTGCCATTGACCATGAACATTTGGGATTGTAAATAGTGTTCTACATACTGGTGGGTAAATGAAGCTGCATCACCTACGCTAGAGTGAATTATTGCAGCAACTCCTCCCATGATATTGGTTTAGAAAACACTTCTCTCTCAAGCCACAGGTCATAATTCATCTGAAAGTCTTCTGGCAGCTCCACGTGTTGACCCAGCACACTCTGAAGACAATTGTCCACAGGAAGGAAGTCATGGTTCCTATGAGTTCGGTCATATCGCCGAGAGTTAAAGCGCTCAATGTTGGCTCTAAGCGCACATTCCTCAGCTTGAAAATCCCAGGGACGTGCATCAAGATCTATGGCAAAAGAGGGGGAAAAAAACAAAACACATTTAAATAGAGCTTGTGACAGTGGAAATAAATTTAATTTTAACACTCAAGCTTTTATATTTCATACCATTCCCATATGCCCAGTCATCATTGAGGCGATGCCTGACTTTCTGGTAAATAGCCGACATAGTTTTCATGTTGCTTTTCCTCCACTGTCGTCCAAGGTACTTTGTCTGGACTTTCAGCAACTTAAGTACATACAGCTGCATCATGGCTTGTTTAACTTTAAGAGCTCTTTTTAGGATGGGGGCAGACTTAAAAACCACAAGCATCTAGTAAAGAAGCAAATTAACATAAGCAAATAAGACAATCAGTTGAAAAAATGCATACAAATATTATGCTTAATTAAAAATACTCTGTGAAGCAAGGCTACTAAATTATTTTAGTGCAGCGTTATCACTGATGCATCACAGCACTGGGGGTCATAGGTTCGATTCCTACCTTGGGCCTATCTGTATGGAGTTTATATGTTCTGAGTGAGTTTCCTCCCACATAATCCAAAAACTTATTGGTAAGATAATTGGCACCTAATGTGTGTGGGTAATTTGGACTGTGAACCTGAATGGGGCAGGGATTGATGTGAACGATTTCATAGAATAGCAGCTATGCATGTCCAAGATGGCTGTCTCACCCTCTGCAACAATGTAAAATGTTTTGACTCTTATCGGGAGAGAGTAATAATAATTACACAGGTCTGCAACCAAAAAGCTGTTTTCATAATTTTATCCGATTCTTATGTTTTTTGGTGCGCTGAATTCGAAAATAACCACCGTTTTTTCCTGGGACGTCAGGTTTTTTCACAATCGAAATGTGCCTTAGTCAAACAGGTAGCTGGAAATCACTAAATTTCAAATTCATCATACTTGGGGGAAAAAAAACTGAACATGGAAAAACAAATTTATTTTCACTGCCAGTGCTCCCAAAAACATGAAAATACATGTTTATTGGTCCTGATTGTGATCACTGCATTGTTGAGTGTGCTTGCTAGGACCTGCCCGGACATGTTCTTTCATGCATTAACTTTTTCTCTGATTCCTCCACAATCTTGTATTTCATTTCAGTCGTCATCCTGCTATTGTCTGTGTGGTTCAAAATTAGTGCAATGCCTCCAAGAAAGTGTGTAAATTCGCCTGATAGTTTGTTTCATATGTGGAGAGTTCATGGTGAAAAAGCAGCAGTTGAATATTACAGATTTTGTTAAGAAAGTGCATTGACCCTTCCAAAAGAAGCTTAAAAGCAGTTTTACTTCACAATGGTGGCCGTTATGCGTCCATTCCTGTTGCTCTTTCGGTGTACTTGAAGGAGACTTATGAGAACTTGGGAGTTGGTACTCAAGAAAGTGGGTTATCAAAACCAAAACTGGTTGGTATTTGGGGATTTAAAAGTATTGTGTATGCTGCTGGGACAACAGGCTGGGTACACCAAATACCCTTGTTTTCTATGTTTATGGGACAGTAGAGACCGACAAAATCACTGGAAGCCAAAAAATTGACCACCAAGAAGTCTAGTTGTTGGTGAAAAGAATGTTCTCAGAGATACATTGGTACCCCCTAAGAAGGTTTTATTACCACCACTCCATATAAAATTAGGATTAATGAAGCAATTTGTTAAGGCACTTCCCAAAGATAGCGAATGCTTCAACTACTTGGGATCCAAGTTTCCAGGTTTAACGGAGGCAAACCAGAAAGAGGGGGTTGTCGTTGGCCCGGATATTAGAAAACTCATATCCGACAAAGACTTCATCAGTTCAATGACTCAAACTCAAAAAGAAGCGTGGGTTGCCTTTACTGTGGTCATAAACATTTTGGGAAACCAAAAGGACCCAAATTACAAGGAAATGGTGGAAACAATGCTGAAAGCGTTCCACAAGCTTGGTTGCTCCATGAGCTTAAAAGTCCATTTTCTCAACTCACACCTTGACTATTTTCCTGAAAATTTGGGAGCAGGGAGAACATTTTCATCAAGATATAAAAGAAATGGAAAGAAGGTATCAAGGGAAATGGAGTGTTACGATGATGGCTGACTACTGCTGGATGTTGTACAGGGATCTTCCGGAAGCCACCTACAAGAGGAAAAGCTCAAAAAGGAGTTTAGAGTTTAAAAAAAAGACCATTTCACAAGCAATCTACTTGAGTGTGGTGTTAATTTTGTCGTCACCTGTGCAAATGAATTAATATTTTTCATGTAAATAAAATATTTGCGTTAAGAGATTTTTCTAAACGATGACCACCCGTTTGTTCGAAAATCTGACGTCCCAGGACAAAACGGCTGTCATTTTTGGATTCAGCGCACCAAAAAAGAAGAAATCAGTCAACTAAACCAAAACAGCTGTCCAAAATTTTTTTTTGCAGACCTGTGTGTTAGGAACCCCTCCAGCCGGCACAACACAACCCGGAGTCTACTCTGCCAGTCAGGTGTTCACTGGAGCCCCTGATGGTGGGGACAGACTGGGCTGCAGACTGACAGAGGGTCGTGAAGTGTGTACCGGCTGGGGAGAACCCAGGCAAGAAGAGTCAGGTCCACGCAGAGGTCAAAGGCCGGCAGCAGGTAACAGTAATGATGAACAAGCTGAGGTCAGAGGTCACAGGCAAAGTAGCAGAACGGGTAAACAAGCCAAGGATCAGGGTCACAGGAAACACAAGCGAAGTCCAATACGAAGCCAAGGGTCATACACGGGAAGTCAAACGTAGATACAGGATACAGGAACTGGAACAAGCAGGTCAGCAGACTGGAGCACAGAAGCTATAACCGGCAATGAGGCAGCAGACCTCATTGCCTTAAATACCCAGCTGAACCAATCACAGGTTGAACACACTCCTGCAGGTTAATAGAGCAGTCACTAATAGAGCCAATCAGGGCTTGTCCCTGGCCTGCACAGTTGCAGGCTAATGCCTGTAATTGCCTCCTATGATCTGCCCCTATTAATTAGCCCACAGGCTGTAGAATCGCTGCGCCCGGCTTCCTCCTATTGCCGGGACGCAGCTCTGAAGCGTCTGCTGGTTGCCCCGGCAACGGCCGGGTTATGGCCGGAAATGACGTCCCGGTCGCCATGGCGACGGCCGGGACGCGGGTGAGTGAGTCGCGGCGGCTGGGCACTGCCGCGGCTCGTAACAGTACCCCCCCCTTGAGGAGGGGTCGAGGGACCCCGACATCCTGGTTTCCTAGGGAATTTTTTGAAGAACTCCTTCAGTTTCTTTGGGGCATGGAGTTGTCTCCGCGGAACCCAAGATCGCTCTTCTAATCCGCGATTCCTCCATTGTATAAGGAAATGCACCTGTCCTTGAACATTTTTAGAATCAAGGACCTTTTGAATCACGAATTTTTGTGGCCCACTGGGACCTCTCCTAGGCACACTTGAAGACTGGGCTTGACCAGGATAAAGCACTGGCTTCAATAGAGAACAATGAAAGGTGTTTGGAATTCTTAACGAGCCTGGAATTTTTAACCTAAATGCGACGGAGTTCACCTGCTTGATGATAAGAAACGGCCCGATGAACTTAGGGCCCAATTTCTTGCAAGGTTGTCTGAGCCTGATATTTTTTGTAGACAGCCAGACTTTCTGGCCAACCTTAAGGGAGCAGGGGGTACGGTGTCGGTCCGAAATTTTTTTTGCAATAAGTGAGGCATGTTTTAAAGATGAATGTACTTTCTTCCAGACAACTCTGAGATCCCTGGCAGTGGAACGGATCTCCTGGATACCAACGGACTGGAGTGAATACAAAGAGTTAGATCTGGGGTGGAAACCATAATTGCAAAAGAACGGAGAGGTTTTCGTGGATGAGTGACAGGAGTTGTTACAGGCAAATTCTGCCCAGGGCAACAAGGAGGACCAGTTGTCATGGAACTCTGATATGTAGCATCGCAAGAACTTCTCCAAGGACTGGTTAACCCTTTCAGTCTGCCCATTTGACTGAGGGTGGTATGCAGATGATAAACTGACCTTGATTCCCAGGAGGGTACAGAATGATCTCCAGAACTGCGCTATGAACTGGGAACCCCGATCGGAGACGATGTCTGTAGGGAGTCCATGGAGGCGGAAAATGTGTTGAATGAACAAAACTGCCAAATCTCGAGCAGTAGGCAGCCTAGTGAGTGGAATGAAATGTGCCATCTTGCTGAACCGGTCTACCACGACCCAAATGGTATTGTGTCCCGCAGAGGGTGGCAGATCGACTATAAAGTCCATGGACAGATGGGTCCAGGGTTTACCAGGGGCGGCCAACGGAACTAACTGACCTACCGGGCGAGTCCTGGGAACTTTGTTCCTGGCACAAACTTCACAGGACCGGACGTGACTCTTGACGTCAGCAAACAGAGACGGCCACCATACAGTACGGGAAAGGATTTCCAGTGTTTTGTAGACTCCAGGATGCCCAGCAGTCCGACTGTTGTGTGCCTCAGCAAGGACTGTCTTCCTTAGATGAACTGGGACAAACAAACATCCTGCCGGAGTGTTATCAGGAGCCAACCTCTGGAACCTTTGTAAGGTACAGCTCAAATCTTGAGTTAATGCGGCATGAATCATAGACACAGGAACAATAGGCTCTGAGCAGGTGACCGGAGCATGATGTGCCAGGAAACTTCTAGACAGGGCGTCCGCTTGAATATTTTTGGAACCAGGACGATAGGTGATAATAAAGTTGAACCGAGTGAAGAACAGCGACCACCGAGCCTGTCGGGGGTTCAGACGTTTGGCTGACTGTATATACTGTAAGTTCTTATGATCCGTTATAACGGAGATCTGGTGTGCAGCGCCTTCCAACCAGTGTCGCCATTCCTCAAAGGCCCATTTAATTGCCAGCAATTCTCGGTTTCCCACGTCATAGTTGGTTTCCGCTGATGAGAACTGACGGGAAAAAAAGGCACATGGATGTAAGCGGTGGGTCTGGGGGTCTTTTTGTGACAAGACAGCCCCAGCACCGACGTCAGAAGCATCTACCTCAAGAACAAACGGTACCCTAGGATCCGGATGTCTGAGAACCTGAGCAGACACAAAAGCTTTCTTCAGGGTTTTGAATGCATTTATTGCCTGTTGTGACCAAACAGTTGGATCACCTCCTTTGCGGGTCAAGGTGACAATAGGAGCCACGATATCAGCAAAGCCGCCAATAAACCTCCTGTAGTAATTGGCGAATCCCAGGAATCTCTGGACCGCCTTGAGGTTATTCGGTTGAATCCAATCCAGAATTGCTTGGACCTTGGTTGGGTCCATGGAGAAACCTTCTGAGAAGATTAGATAACCGAGGAAGGATACCTTCTGGACCTCGAACTCGCATTTCTCGAGTTTCGCGTAGAGGTGATGTTCCCGTAATTTCTGTAGGATTTGTCTGACATGACCCTGGTGCGCAGACAACGATTTTGAATATATGAGGATGTCATCAAGGTAAACAACAACAAAGTGTCCCAGGAACTCACGTAACACCTCATTAATCAAATCCTGAAATACGGCAGGAGCATTACTCAGGCCAAACGGCATGACCAGGTATTCGTAATGGCCCGAGAGCGTGTTGAACGCCGTCTTCCACTCATCACCTGCTCTAATACGTATGAGATTATAGGCTCCACGAAGATCAATTTTTGTGAAGATAGTGGCTCCTCTTAATTGATCAAAAAGAATGGAGATGAGGGGAAGGGGGTAGGTGTTCTTAACCGTAATAAGGTTCAGCCCTCGATAGTCGATACAGGGTCTGAGTCCACCGTCCTTCTTGGGTACAAAGAAACACCCTGCTCCTACTGGGGACTTGGATGGCCTGATGAAGCCCTTCTCCAAGTTTTCGTCAATATACTCCTGCATGGATTTGGTCTCTGGACCGGAGAGAGGATACAAGCGTCCCTTGGGTAATTTAGAGCCCGGAATGAGCTCAATGGCACAGTCGAAATTGCGGTGCGGTGGTAGTGTGTCAGCAGCCTTTTTGGAGAAAACATCCCAGTAGTCATGATACTGAGAAGGGAGCTGCTCCGGAATAGACTGAATAATACGTAGAGGTAGTGTCAAGCAAGACTGTGTACAATGGGGGCTCCACTGGACAATTTCTCCTTTTGCCCAATCCATGACGGGGTTATGGCAGGATAGCCAAGGGTGGCCCAGAATTAAAGGAACCGATGGACATTCGATAAGACGTAAGACTATGGATTCCGAATGGAGAGCGCCAACGTTCAACTGTAGTGGTGGGGTCTCCCAAGTAATCTTGCCTCCTGGCAACGGACTACCATCTAAGCCACATACCGTAATGGCAGATTGGAGTTTAATCCGCGGAATCCCAGCAGAGCGGGCAAACTCGATGTCAAGGAAGTTGCCAGCAGCTCCACTGTCAATGAAGGCTGATAGTTTCGTAGAACGAGCACTGAACGTGAGCTGTGCAGGGACCAATAGTGCATTTTTCTGGGAGACAATTTGTAGACCTAAGTGAACTCTCCCCTCGTTCCTTAGGCATGCTCGTTTCCCGACTTGTTTGGGCAAGAACGGGAGAAGTGGCCTCTTGCGCCACAATATAAACATAAGCCTTGTGACCGTCTCCTGTCTCTCTCCTCAGAGGAAAGACGGTATGCTCCCAATTGCATTGGTTCCTCACCATCCTGGGAGATAGGAACGAAGGCGGATGGAGGTGATGACGTTTCCTTTTCAGTTTTCAGCTCTTTATATCTCCTGTCAATTTTAATGGAGAGGTGCATCAGATCCTCCAGAGAGCTAGGAGACGGGTATTGCACTAGCGAATCTTTAATCTGTTCAGATAAGCCGACACGGAACTGACTACGTAAGGCAGGGTCGTTCCATCCACTGTCAGGTGACCATCTACGAAATTCCGCGCAGTATTCTTCTGCCGACCGTCTGCCTTGTTTCAAGGACCGTAGGTGAGCTTCCGCGGAGGCCACTCGATCCGGGTCATCGTACAGTAAACCCAATGCCTCAAAGAAGGAGTCTACGGACTGCATGGCCGGACTGGTCTGTGGCAAAGAAAACGCCCAAGACTGGGGGTCACCCTGTAGAAGGGAAATAATAATCCCAACTCGTTGCTGCTCTGAACCGGAGGAGCGGGGTCTCATCCGAAAATAGAGCTTGCAGCTCTCCCTTAAGTTCCGAAACAAGGTTCTATTTCCGGAGAACCGATCCGGTAAATTCATTTTGGGCTCACAGATGGGATCTGGAGGAGATTGTGAAGCTTTTGTGGCTTCTTCTTGAACAGACATACGCTCAGCCAATCCCTGCATCATCTGATACAAAGACTCAACATGGCCTGCTAGGGTTTGTGCCGGAGACGGTGTGGATCCACTTGCATCCATCCTAATCTTGTCTCCGTGAGTGGGCCGGTTATAATGTTAGGAACCCCTCCAGCCGGCACAACACAACCCGGAGTCTACTCTGCCAGTCAGGTGTTCACTGGAGCCCCTGATGGTGGGGACAGACTGGGCTGCAGACTGACAGAGGGTCGTGAAGTGTGTACCGGCTGGGGAGAACCCAGGCAAGAAGAGTCAGGTCCACGCAGAGGTCAAAGGCCGGCAGCAGGTAACAGTAATGATGAACAAGCTGAGGTCAGAGGTCACAGGCAAAGTAGCAGAACGGGTAAACAAGCCAAGGATCAGGGTCACAGGAAACACAAGCGAAGTCCAATACGAAGCCAAGGGTCATACACGGGAAGTCAAACGTAGATACAGGATACAGGAACTGGAACAAGCAGGTCAGCAGACTGGAGCACAGAAGCTATAACCGGCAATGAGGCAGCAGACCTCATTGCCTTAAATACCCAGCTGAACCAATCACAGGTTGAACACACTCCTGCAGGTTAATAGAGCAGTCACTAATAGAGCCAATCAGGGCTTGTCCCTGGCCTGCACAGTTGCAGGCTAATGCCTGTAATTGCCTCCTATGATCTGCCCCTATTAATTAGCCCACAGGCTGTAGAATCGCTGCGCCCGGCTTCCTCCTATTGCCGGGACGCAGCTCTGAAGCGTCTGCTGGTTGCCCCGGCAACGGCCGGGTTATGGCCGGAAATGACGTCCCGGTCGCCATGGCGACGGCCGGGACGCGGGTGAGTGAGTCGCGGCGGCTGGGCACTGCCGCGGCTCGTAACAGTACCCCCCCCTTGAGGAGGGGTCGAGGGACCCCGACATCCTGGTTTCCTAGGGAATTTTTTGAAGAACTCCTTCAGTTTCTTTGGGGCATGGAGTTGTCTCCGCGGAACCCAAGATCGCTCTTCTAATCCGCGATTCCTCCATTGTATAAGGAAATGCACCTGTCCTTGAACATTTTTAGAATCAAGGACCTTTTGAATCACGAATTTTTGTGGCCCACTGGGACCTCTCCTAGGCACACTTGAAGACTGGGCTTGACCAGGATAAAGCACTGGCTTCAATAGAGAACAATGAAAGGTGTTTGGAATTCTTAACGAGCCTGGAATTTTTAACCTAAATGCGACGGAGTTCACCTGCTTGATGATAAGAAACGGCCCGATGAACTTAGTGCCCAATTTCTTGCAAGGTTGTCTGAGCCTGATATTTTTTGTAGACAGCCAGACTTTCTGGCCAACCTTAAGGGAGCAGGGGGTACGGTGTCGGTCCGAAATTTTTTTTGCAATAAGTGAGGCATGTTTTAAAGATGAATGTACTTTCTTCCAGACAACTCTGAGATCCCTGGCAGTGGAACGGATCTCCTGGATACCAACGGACTGGAGTGAATACAAAGAGTTAGATCTGGGGTGGAAACCATAATTGCAAAAGAACGGAGAAGGCCGGAAATGACGTCCCGGTCGCCATGGCGACGGCCGGGACGCGGGTGAGTGAGTCGCGGCGGCTGGGCACTGCCGCGGCTCGTAACACTGTGTTATTATTTTAGATTGTGCCCATCTCAAAAGTGAATTCATTATGCAATTATTTCATCTGCATCTGGATGTTATAAATTATGTTCAATTAGAGTAAAACATAATTTAAGAGAGTATGACAGATGGGATAAATGGGTCAGAAATAACGGTCTGGACTACAGAAGAGAAATGTAGATTCTCAGGGCAAAATATTGACAGATGGATGGAAATATGGATTATAAATTGCAAATAAAAAGGCAAGAAGAAAGTAAATCAGAGGACACATACAGTAAATAAATGTATTTTGAATGCAGAAATATGAAGCTGAATCTTAAAACGAATTAGAGCTCAGAGTTTGAGAACTGGACTAAGGAGACAGGCAAATGAACAAAATAAAATACATAAACAAATTAAGTGAAAGACTTGTAGGTTTACAAACTGAAAAAAAACAGGTATATTAACAAAATAATAAAAATGAATTAAAACTTGGAAACTTGGCATATACAGGAAATAAAGGGCTAGAAAAACTGGTAGAAGAATTGAATAGAGTCAGGAAAAGCGGTATGCAAAATAAAGGCTGTATATGAATTGAATAGAGTTCTGGGAAAAGACATAATATATCAATAAGGCTAGAGGACACTGATATACAACTCAATGCGACTGGAGAAACATGGATATAAATGAAATTTGCACTTAGGAAAAGGGTACACATAACAAGTAGAGGTCTGGGAAAATGGGAATAAGAATCAAATACCTGGGTAAAAAAAAAAATCAAATACAGGTATAGGAACTGAAAGCACTGGAGAAGTGTAGACAATGCAAATGAAAGACAAGGGAAACTAGTATATAAAATTAAATAAGGGACTGAGGAAACAAGTGTACAAACTGAAAAAAAAAAAATATATATTATATATATATATATAATGTATATATATATATATATATATATATATATATATATGATATAGGCGTGGCACCAATAAGAATCAAATGATAGTCCGGGAAATGGGTATAGGAATTGAATGAAGGATTGAGAAGGTATAAATTTGAATAAGGACAGGAAAACTGTCCTGATTTAATTTACATGATAGATGTGAATTAAAATAGACTGGTTATATGGGTATACATATATAATAAAAAAACAATTATTCAAACAAGACTGTGTAAACTATATAAAAGAATTAGGACTGTGGAATGAGAATACACTTGAAGGGCAGCGACAAAAAAAAAAAAAAAAAGGCATGTCTATCAAATGAGCAAACTGTGGAAATTAATCAGATATGGCTTGGGAAGAATAGTATAATTCAAATTGAGAATATGGGGAAAAATTGGGGTAAACACAAAGAGAATGAAAGACTTAACCAGATATAGCTCTACAGGGCATGTGAAACGAGTTAATTGGGGCAAGAGAACTGTAGCAATTGGGCTTACAACTGGAAGAGGGCTGGGAAACAGGTATACAGTCAAGCAAAGTGTATGGGAAATTTTTATACAAACTAAATAAAGAAAATGTAGAAATTGGTATATGGGCACAGGAGTGTGAATCATACAAAAGAACTGAACAGCAATATACAAATTAAACAAAATATGTAGAGAAACACTCAAAATAAAGAAGTTAGGAAACTGGTACACAGCTCGGGAAAAATAAAATGAGGAAACAAAGGAATAGGAAACGGAGAATAATAATAAATAACAATCGGAAAAAGAAGAATTGGTAAAGCAACTTCTATTTGCTATATGGACTGGGGGAAGGTGATGCATGAAATAACGAGAGGTTATGGAAAGAATATGTTAATGGTAGATACAAATTGTGATTCTGTGACAGTGGAAGAACAAAATTAAGTACAAAATGTAGTTTAAACTAATAATGAAACTTGGGAGTATGAAGTACTGAGGAAAAAAGTGACCTAAGGATTAATACTTTATTTATTTATTTTAAAGCGGACATAGCATAAGTCTTAAGAAGGAACAGAAGGGGACACGGACGTGTTTGGGAATGGCGTAAACAGTGTTCACTCGTGAAACAGCACATCACATTTTTAGAAAAGTGGTAAGTTCTGGAAAACCAGTGGGGTGTTAAGCCTGTACCTTCACCCACAGAGTATAGGTTAAGGGGAACCATTACAAAATTGGAACTAGATGAGATAACAATGGATATGATACTATGAGAAAAGACTGTAAGGAAAAGAGAACGGTTTTGAATATGAATGTTCATGCGTTAATCAATAGAGCAGTATATGTTCTGTAAATACAACCAAGGAAATGTGACAGAGTAAGACTGAATAATGTTCAAATAAAAAAAAAAAAATAAGTCTAAAGTGTTATGCTCCAGAAGATTAATGTGCAATGCTGTATGCATGGTGGATGACGAAAATACTGTGTGTGTAGGAACAAGGCAAGAGAGGGGGCTACATCAGAAGTGTCTGAAGAAACATACTTGCCATCTTTGACTTTTAACAACTCCCTTTTACAGTGAGATAATACTCTATGCATTTTACACTTCCTTTCCAACTGGGGTTAGTTAATTATCTGGAGTTAAAAGGCATTATTTTTTACAATAGTTAACATATTCAACAATCCAATACTAAATTAGATAAACTAGATGCTAAATTTTTACAGAATCCAAAGGTTTCAAATTGAGGCCGTTGTAAAGCAAAGAAGACTTATTAGATATCCCATGGATCAACTGGAGTAACATATGGAAGATGAACATGGAAGACTCCTTGCAGAAAAGTTTAAACGTCCGAGATTGAGAGTTCTATTTGGAGAATGGCGTTTTATAAATAAAATGATAATCGATTACAATTATTACCCTTAGAATTAAAAAGCATCTATATTCTAGTGTTCTTATATTTACTTAATTGCACTGGCTGCCTCTTACCACCAGAATGCAATTTATTTTTATTTATTTTGTAATACAGTTAATACCTTTAAATTATTCAACAATGCAGAACCTACTTTCTTTCACTCTTCATGTCTCTCCCTACCTGCTCTCCAAATACAAGAATTCACAACTCTATTTCCTATTCTCAGCTGCAAGACTTCTCCTGAGCTGCACGTATTCTCTAGAATGAATGAGCTTATCCAATTTCCCAAGTTATACTGTCATCCCTCTGCTTCTCCCTCTTTCCACATAATTTCCATACTATTTTTCTCTGTACTATTTCTTAATCTTGTGTATCCTCCAGTCTCACCCCTTCTTTTTTGTGCCCAGTTCAAAAATGGTACTCCTTAGCACCAGGACATTGTACAACGCTGTATATTTATATGTACTGGTCCCTTTCTCAAGATGTGTTTTATGTTTTGCATGAGTGAATTTGTTTCCTATTAAATTGCGATCTTCTGTAAGCAAGGTTTTCACTCCGACATTAAATGCAAATACATAGTAACAGGTCCATTTTAAATAAATGGATTAAAAAGCAAATATCTCCCATTATCTACTAACCATAGTCCTGGAGTGTTTCCACTTTGTTAGCTTGTTTAAGATGCGCAGAAGATTTATGCAGGAAAACAGATTCCTCCAACAAAAACGATTATTATCTCCAGCTTCCTACAAGTAGGTCGTACATTGTGTAAAAAAATGAACATTAGTAAGAGTAAACTAAGTTTGTCCACATATAAATTCACTTGTACAGAGACTTACCAGACTCTCTGCTGTTAGCTCTGGAAGCTCATGGACCACACAATACGGGTAATCAAGGACTGAAATACTATGGAAATAGAAATGTAGAAAATATTGCACACGAATACTGAGAAGTGTAATTATATTTTGCTCTCTGACCTCTATTACCTGTTTTTAGCTGTGATGTACGACATAATATTTTGATTAAAAAATTTTAATATCAAAGGGATACAGTTCGCAAACACCAGGTGCTGAGCCATATATTCCATCTGGAGAAAGAAAATAAAAAAAAAAAAATGGAAATCTTTTATGCACATTATAAATGTAATGGAATACAAAGCAAAAAAAAATGACCAGGCTTCACTATTAAAAAATACTATTAAGACATGTTACTGCTATTGCCTCCACATTTGTATTTGCCTAAAGGGAATTTAGGCTTAAAGTTAGATTATAATTGTCATTACAACAGACTGTACTCTAAGAGGAATAAAAATATGATTCACAGGCAAATTGATGGCAAGCACAACTCTATGCGTTTACTTATACATAGCCTGTATGTACAGACGATAGCATAAAACGGAGTCTAGCACATCCTTGCTATTGTGCTAGGCACTGTTAAGCAAAGTACATTTTTGACATAAGA
The DNA here is from genome assembly GCF_038048845.1 of Mixophyes fleayi. NCBI lineage: Eukaryota > Metazoa > Chordata > Amphibia > Anura > Limnodynastidae > Mixophyes > Mixophyes fleayi. The sequence continues at coordinate 256,437,892 of NC_134403.1, forward strand.
GTGCTTTTGATATTAAGTGGGCATACCTACACATGATCATAGAACACAAAAGGCCCACCTTGTCATCAATTAAAATTGATGCACAGCATATTAACCAGCATATTGGTAGCAGCATCAAAAGACGAACAAACCTGATAAACGTGATTTAGCTTGAAGTGTTTCAGTAATAGTAGCAGCACAGCAGAAATGGCTTTAACAATAATCTCTTTGTGTCGATTCACATCTACCCCAAGTTTCATGCTCTGCAGAACAGTGGTTCTATAACAGAAAATTAGGATGTAGGCGAAAAAACAATCAATACTAAAGACAAGCTTTTATTAAAAGTAATAATACCACAAAGACATGATAAAAAAAAGACCCTGCCAACGTACATAAAAATCCCAGATTTTCATGCAGCAGCTAAGCTCCACAACCATCCTACACACACTTACTCTCCACAAGGCATCACTTACGGCATCTCCTCCGGAAGAACATCCGCAAGAATATTAATCGAGTCCGTCTTGGCTTTGGAAGTAGGAGCAGCAGCAAGCAGGATCTTCAGTAAGGCAATCTGAATGGATTACAACCAAGTTATAAAGTGAATGGATGGATTTTTTTTCTAATTTATCATGAGGAGAAATGAGGATAATACCGAATGTATTGATTATAAATATCAAAGCATATAATATTCATCCTCTGAAGAGAAAATGTATCAGTTTTATTATTTATTGCATTCAGTCTTCATTAAGAATATCCCCTCTAACCTCTGCACAGGGCTTTAGTCACAACACCTGGAGGAATATGGTTAATTCACTCACAGCTTGAACAACATCTTTGGCACAAATCAGCTATGCAAACTTATGGGGGCACAGCTGACAATCTTCATTACCCATTTCTCTTATGATCTATAGTAGTGATGGCTAACCTGTGACACTCCAGGTGTTGAGAAACTACCCAGCATGCTTTGCCAGTAGATAACTAGCTTATAGCTGACAGAGCATGCTAGGATTTGTAGTTTCACAACACCTGGAGTGTCACAGGTTAGGCATCACTGATCTATAGTCTTCTGTGGGTTAGGGAGTGAGAGATTGGCACTGCAGGACGCTCATCATGGAATCATGCAGAGATATAGTAGCTGCTGCATGGATAGTAAGTATGGCTGCTATTATATCTACAACCCTGATGCCTTACTCCAAGCCACGGCTGTTCCTCCCCATCCCCGCTGAAAATGAAACTGCCAGCTGTGCAACCATAAGTTTGAAAGGCATACGAAAAGAGGGAGGCTGGTAGTGGATAATAAACTATATTTCTCAGGCAAGTGTTCATGGTAGAGAATTTAAGGATAAAAATTTTACATTTTATTTTACAAAAAACATAAAATGAAAATTGCCTTATATATTCCACTGTAGAGCACTTCATGGCATGCTTCTTAAGCTCAACATGCATAAGCTGATCCAGCCAATTAACCAGAGTGCTGAACAACAAGATTTATGTTAATTTTTGCTTCAAACTTTCACTTTGGCACATTCAGCCAAATTAACGCTATGTAGCAAAAAATAAATAAATATATATTATATGCAATTCAGTAGTGATAACACTGCAAGGGCTGCACAGAGATGACCAGGCCGAGGCACTATACACTAACCATATATTGAGGCAGACTAGACAGGAGTCCCTGGTAGAGGATTTCTGCAGGTACTTGCTCAACTTCCTCTTCCCCCTAATTTTGACAAGAAAAGATGTAAAATTTAAAAGGAAAAATATAAGATTAAAAAACCCAAATAAAATAGATGTTATGTTTTTACATACCCCCGACAGTGGACATCTCAAGAACTCTTCCTCTAGGCGAATTTGGATCTCAGCAATAGATGTGTACTTGTGCTATTAAGAATACGCGAAACTCAAATTATGCATAATTTAAACTAAAAAGGCTAACAAACGAAAAATAAAAGGAAGCCAAACAAAGAAAGTTGATTAATCCTCAGCGCACTTACACCTTGGGGGACAGGGGGGGGGGGAGTCTATGAGGCTACAGTTAAGTAGGATGTGGCTTTTAGAGAGTTTTAAACATTGCACACAACAAATCTGATTGTGACTATTTAAGTAATTACATAAATGTTGACTGCTAGACACACTTTTAACTAAACCAACACGTTTCCAAACCAAAAGATGCACCAAAGTGTCTTGCTGCTGCGTGACAATTATTTCAAAGAAATATCTTTTAGTTTCACTAAAGATCTGATTGCTTCTTGTTAATTAAGAAGCTCATGCTTACACCTGCACTGTGGGTTTTATAACAAATGGAACAAGCATGTTATTTTAAAATATATTACTGTTCTCTTGCACATTAATCTGGATTAGCAGCATTGCTGTTGCCAACTTTACAAGTGGACACACAGTTATTCAATTCTTACCAACTTTAGAGTGCGAATACTCTCATGGATGGGACGAGGTAAACCAACTACTGTATCAGTGTCACTGTCAGAATTGAAAAGGATACAGAGAAATAAAGTAACAAAAAGCAATATAAACTTCAAAGAAGAAAATGAAGCAAAATAAAAGCATACAAGTAAACCTTGATCTCACCTTCCAAGAGTATATCCAATGAACTTACTGCGACTTGATTCCAAGAATATCTCAATATCTTTTTCCCTGTTTGAGAGAAAGAAGCACAAATAAAAAGGAAGATATTACATACATTCAATAAAAATAACAGATCATCCACTAGTATATATTCCTAATCGCATACACCTTTCTGGTCTCACCTTACTTTAGGTGCCCAAGGCAAACCTTTCGGTAAAGCAAGACGATCGGCAGGTGGTTGGGTTACTGATGGTGGCATCACCTCTTCCCGTTCCAAAGAGAAAGGTTCTCCTTCTAGGCTGTTATCTTCATCATTTTCCTCCTCTTCATCACGAGAATCATCCGTTTTGTAGGGGTCACGCTCATTAAAAGCATCAAGGTTATCCTGTTTAATGAGAGCCTGGAAAATAAAGACAAACAATCCATCACAACCTATTCATATCATGTTCTCATCGGTATGTTTACATCTACGGTCATATTTAATTAGCACCGAACATCGCGGCTGCGCATCTTTTCCGGTACATCAACATCACAGATTTCTCCTCATACCCCCCCCCCCCCCCCTCCCACGGGGAAAAGGAGAGGTGAGGAGAAATCCTCAATGTTACTTTGCCACACAGTGCTTTCGCTACCGTTCCGGAGGCACTCCGCGGCTAACGGATTATGCCCTATAGTGTTCTTCACTACTTCTTTAGGTTTGTTCACAAATAACCAACTTTTGTGAGTCTGTTCCAATTGCTGTTCCATAAATGTGATCATTCTTCACTGCATTGGAGTACACTAGTGTACACATGTAATATTTTTATAACAATGCACCTTTTTACACTATGTGCTGTCATTTTAGTAAGCATTTGTACAGCATAATCAAATGATGGGCAAAAGGTGGCCTCAGCTCAGGGATGCATGAAGCCCTCCAGGGCTTCACCAACAGCCCCCCAACTCCTAACTGCTTTGATGTCAGATTTGTTTGTGATAGCTTGTAAAGTTGTGGCGGCTGAAGTGTATCAGGTTGTCTATCACTGGCATAAGCCAACTGACTCGACATTCTTTACCTTGTGTTCCCGCCGACCTCTTCTCTGCTGTTGTTCAATGAGATCAGAAGCGGATGCTGGCGGAGATGCTGCTCTCATACTGCGAATAACTTTAATGCTATCTTCGGGGAGAGGAGGTAGTCTCAAGATCTCCCGCTTTTCAGCTTTCATTTTCTGCAGTTCTTCAAATCCACCCAGGGTGCACTGTGAAGATAAAATCATATGAGGAAAACAAATGCAGGCAATCATATGAAACACATAAAAAGGTATTACAACTTACCAACACTGTCTTCCACAGCAGCAACAGCACTTTTTTCATGGGAAAATGTGGTGCATGACCACTGCAGAATTTTGTGACCATACCAAACAGCATCACAGCAAATGGTTCATTGTTATACAGAGGGGATCCTGCATTGAAACACCATTAAACAGAAGTAAATAGGAGCAAATCTGGAAGACAGTCAGATCTCTGGTATGTTCAACTATACAACCAACAGTCTCCGATCTCTTAGGTAGCATATTCCGTATTTTACATTTCTATCCAATGAACAATCTGCACCTTTCTCAGCAGATAGCTCATTGCCAAATTATCTCACTTGAATTATTACAGTTTCAGACACTACTAGGGATCTGCATACAGACCACTTTTGAATTCATATTCTGTAGATCAGAATGTGTCCAAGCATGACTATCATAGAGACTTGATCAACAGCCACTGAACACTGCAGCAACATCTTATATCCTATAAAGCTACAGTACAGGATACCTATGTAAATACTATTACCTAGCTCTGCACGGAATGTCTGCCTAATGGTTTTCCACTCCTCACTATCAGTTTCACCTTCTTCTCGCAATGTGTCCACAATCAGGTACATTATGTTCAATAGAACACTAAAACAAAACAAACAGCGACAATCAACCTTATGTAGAAAAAGCCAGAAACACAATAGGCTTTCGACATATTATTCTACTTCAAGTAAAGTTTCCACTTACCGAAGATCTGTACTGTCAGCCAGAGAGATTGCAGGCTTCCTTACAGCATTACTACAAGCCGCACTGTTTCTAAGACATGAGAAATAATGTGTAAATGTTAAGCAGTTAAGGTCTTTACAAACAAACTGCAGTAATGTCAACAAGAAAACAATTAAAATAGACCATAAAAGAAACGGAGTTTAAAATTAAAAAGTAAAAAGAAAACAAATTCGGTATATTAAATAATTATAACACAAAAAAATATAAAATAAAAACCTTTTGTGCTAGGCTTGCAGATTTCAAGGAAAATGTAACCATTTTTATATGGGTTTGCAAATTATGTGATCCCTCCACCCCCCCCAAAAAAAAAAAAAAAGCAATACACAAACTAATACAGGATACCTGGACTTTTACCCCTTTCACCAATTAAAGGTCTCTACCTTCAGCTTAGCACATGGGCTGATGAACTTAGTTGCAAAGTTTGCATAGTCTTCAACTGTTTTGTACTAGATGAACTTCATCCAATTAACGTTTTATTGATACTCACTCAACTTCCATGTTCAGAAGTTCCACCAGTGCATTAAATGCGCCTGCTTCTAGAAGCAGAAAGATGTTATGTCGCTGCCAGGTCTGCACCTCGGCCTCAGAACTACACTGCCCAAAAGTACCTAAATAAAATGAAGCATTACTGTCAGAATGACCACAAAATTATATATAAGATTTAAAAGAAATGAAGAGCAACAGTAGAATGACAAAATTAAAAAAAACACACAGGGATAGTCCTCAGTGATTTACAGCGTTTCCTACTAACCCTGTGCTACATACAGAACAGCCCGGGCGACTTTGAGCCTTTTCTCCCTGGCTGTGACCTCTAACGCATCCAGAAGCCGCATGGTGTGAGCACGCTGCTGGGACACATCCAACTCTGTCCATGTTTTATCGGGCACTAAAACAACAAATACAAGTACATATACATACAAATAACAGTACTCAATAGGTTTAATCGCAACATAGACATATATTCAATGACCAGAAAAGTATAATGCTGGCATAACACAAACCCATCGTCCTCACTGAGCAAAAGCAGAGAATAACCTACCATGTAACCGCAAGTCCTCTTCAAAACATTTCCTATTCAACTGGAATTCTGGGCCCTCTGTGTAACTGTAGAGTTCTAATATAAGAAAAAAGAATGAATGCACTATTCATTAATTCACCAGCTCAACTGATTTCTTCATCTGTATTCTTTATTTAAAACATGTTCCTGCAGGACATTAAAGCTGCTGACTACTTTCCTATGTTTATTCAAACCATACTCTATGACATTTAGAAAATGGACACATAAAAGTAGAAATTGAGTTTATTGTACAGGTGCTTTTCATCAACAAAATCAATACATTTCAGTTACCACAAATAAACCAAACTGTTTTGATTCTGCTTTGTAGATTCATCTTAATTTGTATATATGTTTTAAAATGTATTTTAATCAACAAGAATAAATAACAGCTAAATTCTGATACTAATGCATGTATTTGTAATATGTATTCCCTTATATTAAATTCATGTATGCTCCCCCTCCCATAAATACTAGTATGGAAATAGCCACTTTATCATTACGTTCTTATTTTACAGGTGACTGATAACACTTTCACATTGCCAACCCAGCAATACCCCGGATCTGCAAAAAAAAATATTGACTTATTTAATAGATATGATAGGTAGTATTTCCTCACACTGATGTCCGGCAGCTACAGGAGAAGGTTACGTCACTTCTAACGGGCAGAGTGAAAATTTTTGCTTTTAAAGCGGCAATAAAGGACTCTACGCCTGGATAACGTAATCTCCTCCTGTAGCTGCCAGACATCAGTGTGAGGAAATACTACCTATCACATCTAATTAATGTTTTTATGTGTTTTTTTACACTTGTCGTTGAGACCCGGGTCTCACCGTTCAGACTGGCATCTACCTGGGTCGGACACGGGAATAATCCAGTAAAAGACCCGGGTCTAATTCCCGGGTCATCCAACCCGGGTAGATGCAAGGAACCTATTCACACTGAGCCTAGACCCGGGTCGTCAGGGTGAACGGGGTACGTATACATTAGCTTTGGCTCAAGCGTACATATATGTGGATGTACACTCTAGAAATACAAACCAAATAATTGCACTTATTGCCATACCTGATAACTCAGCAGCCCATCGGTCTGAGTCAGCATATACAAATTCTAGATCTGGGGATTCTGAGTAACCCTGTAACAACAATAACAATGTATATAAATACAATTTTAATAGTTTACTAAACAAAATGCACACAAATATGTAAGCCATGTTTAAAGAGCCTGTATTACAAACAATATCAGAGAAAGACATATCTTAATGACCCAATATTATGTATATTCACTGGACAGCTGTAACATTTACTTTTTCTACATTTACTGCTACTTTCAACTATTTTTAACAAATGATGTATCCAAAATGTGTGGCTTTCATGTTTTGTTTTGTTTTTTTCTCTTTGGCAAGACAATTATATACTGGCCACTAAAAAAAAAAAATACTAAAATATGCGGATATTATTTAAGTTAGATATCAATACAAATAATATAACTTGTGGGCATCATAATAAGTAGTATATTATCAATTAACATTGAACCAATGATCTGAAGTCAATCTAGGTCCAAAGGAAAAAGTTATAAATTTCCTATACAATGGCATAAGGCCAATGTCATTTATACCGAATAAATATCTACCACATGACTAGTAAGATCTCAAATACCTAAAGCCAGATGTGGCCAAGATAGTCTATTATTACTCATCTCCCTTGTTCACCAACAGGCTAATGTCACCTGTTTAAATACCAGTTTTTAAGGTCAGCGCTTAGTCACTAAAGCACTGATGCATAGTAATGAATGGAGGCTCAAAACTAACATCTATATGCTGTACAATCAGTAGTTCACAGCCTCCATTAATTTATAAGTACAAGTGATTTAGTGAATAAGCAATGCATGGGGAAAAAAATAACAGTGATTCAATCACTTGTGTGACATTAGCCTAAGGTAAATATCATACAAGGTTCATTTTAATCTCTACCTTTCTCTCTCCATTACTATTACTGTCTATGTAGAGCTGCAAAACTCTTATGTGGAGCTGTTAAACGATCACATGGTTGAAACGCAGAATCTACACAGATTTTAATGTGAGGAAAATGCAGTGATTAATCATTTCTTTGGATGCAAAATATTAGTTTCATAGCTATACGTGTCAAGCAGTAACAATGTATTCACTATATTGAATACAATTTCCTGTATTCCATCACAGGGAGAGATATTACAAGCTCACAGTCTGCATAAAAACAATTGGATTTTCTTCTGACATTACAGGTATAGAGGTTTAAATAGCAGAATATCCAAAATACAAGTTTTAAGAGAATTTATTGTAAACTATACAGTGTTTGAGTAATTCATTTAACTACACCACAATTTAAGTATTTTAGAATAATAGCAATATTACTCTAACATACTAAGCAATATTGCTCTAAAATACTGATGAATGAACATTCTATAAAAAATAAATGTTAATAAAATTCCAAATGGCTAATGTATCTAATTAATGTGATCCCTATTGAATTTGCGGTATAGATTCATTATCACTATACTGCTTATTTTCACATTTTCTTTTGAGTTTTCATAATGGAAATCTCTACGTAATTTTAGTTAAGGAAGCCTGAAAATAATCAGGGAATTTCTGCCTTACATTTCCTGAAAGGACACACAGACAGCTACTGACTGACAGACAGCATACGCTAACCTCTGAGTCCTTGCGCTGGTTGCGGTTATATTCTCGACCTTTTCCCGGTTGAGGACTCCCAGTGCCAATTCCACCGATTCCGGTTCTCATTTTGTTGTTAACAATCAGCGACCCGGAGGCCTCCATCTTCTAGGAGAAACGCCCACGGAGCGCAAACTATCGCGAGATCTCAAGAGTCCGTGACGTACGACAGGTGGAACGCAAGCGGTTTCCCGTGAGCCTTGCGATCAATGTCACTGTAGCATGCGACGGCATCATTTCATAGTACAATTGTAGATGGGGTGATATTGTATGTTTTGGATCGTCGTCATGCTCCCATAGGGTTCAGTGTTCTATGCTGGGGAGAGGTTCTGTATAAAGTATGGGAGGGACCTGTGTGTGGTGCCAAGTTTCTGGTGTAGGTTGTCTTGGTAGTTCCACATATGCTGGAGAGCCACAGGTTGCCTATCTCTCTATATAAATCTCATAAAGGGAGTGATCCATAGTGCATTAATGACATTATGTTATTAGGCAGCTTAAAAGTTAGCATTACATGTGTTTTACAGAGAAAGTATCAAAGCATACACATCCAGCATAATACACACTGTTTCATGGCTAGTACTACCACTGTACAAAAAAAATAAAAGGCCTAAAGACCTACTTCTAATAAAAACATTAAAAGCAAAGAATTTAGTTAAAATTATACAATAAGCTCACCAGGGCCTGATTAAGGGTTCTGGCCGCCCTAGGCTAATACGGCCGCCGCAGCAGCGCCCCCCCCCCCCCCCTCCGAATATATGTGTATAGGAACACTCCTGAATATGAATGTTCAGGTGTATTCTCCAGCATTCAAATTTAGACAGATTGTGCCATTGTCTCTTACCTGTTCTTGCTCTTCTCTCTTGCAACTTTGTTATCCTCTCGCTGGCTTCTGGAAAGTTGGCGTCCTGTTTTGAAAATGCAAAAATGTATTATAATGCAAACCCTGAATGATTAGGCCCTTAAAATGCATAGCAGGGAAGTTTTTCCCAAATAACACACCTGGGATAAACCTTTATTCCAAACCAAATAAAGACACGGACACAAAATTAAAGTTGGAATGAATGACGGTATTTATTTATTTTTAAACTAATAGGACTGTAAGGCGGACGAGAGCAGGGCAGTCAGGAACGCAAAACCAATACGGTGGAAAGGTCAGACCATAATACCACCAACCCAGGATCATACCTTATCTATTGGCCGGTGCTAAGATCAAGTCCAACGGCAAGACTACACCCCCTATAAACTCCGCCAGTATAAACCATACAAAACTGGCCCAAAGGTCCTACTAACAAAACGGACCAACCATGGTATGACACCATAACCGCAGGGCGGTAGTGACCAACCAAGCACCATATGCATAGTTACAGACTGCACTGTTCTCCTACTCTCAACAACTACATTCAAAGTTATGTAACCAATTGTAGGGAGGGCGGGCGGAATCCGGAAGCAGGAAGGTCAGAAGCCTCTGCACACTGACTTATAACTGTGTATAAGTCCCAACCCCTTCCTGCACTCATTGGCTGAAACTTACAGGAATCCACAGCTAATAGGTTCTTTGGTAAGTCACTCACCCGCATGATTTTAACTGCGTTTAGTCTGAGGGACACACTTCTCTTAGTTAAAACAAAACACTCCATTATGGCCAGCTAAAAGTACCCCATTGGACAGGCATATATAAGCAATATCTGAATATTTGTTGTCAATCAAATACAAACCTCTACCAGCCCCATCTCACTAATATTTAGTATTCTAGTGATTGCTGAGACCACCCATGTGACCACCACACAATCATGAGATTCTGCCCCCCAAAGCTGCTCTATTTTTTAAATACCCCCTGCAGCCATTTTCCTTAACCACAACCCCCCCCCCAGCCATTTTCCTTAACCCCTGCTGCAGCCATTTTCTTTACCTCCCACCCTGCATCCATCCCCCTTGCAACTATTTTCCTTACCTCCACTCTCCTAGCTAGCTATCACCCCCCGTCACATCAAAACTCCCCCAGTCACATATATCAGCCCCCCTCCTCTGCCCTCCTTCATACATATCAACCTCTCTCCCTCCCTATAGATTTTCATGGCAGCCCCTTCCACCCTATAGATTTGTATGACAGTCCCCCTCTCCCTCCCTATACATATGCATGACAGTCCCCCCTCTCCCTCCCTATAGATATGCAGGGTAGTCCCCCCCTCCCTATAGATATGCAGGGTAGTTCCCCCCCCCTCTTTATAGATATGCAGTGTAGTTCCCCCCCTCCCTATAGATATGCAGGGTAGTTCCCCCCCTCCCTATAGCTATGCAGGGCAGTTCCCCCCCTCCTTATAGATATGCAGGGCAGTTTCCCCCCTCCCTATAGATATGCAGGGCAGTTCCCCCCCTCCCTATAGATATGCAGGGCAGTTCCCCCTCCCTCCCTATAGATATGCAGGGCAGTTCCCCCCCCCCTCCCTATAGATATGCAGGGCAGTTCCCCCCCCCCTCCCTATAGATATGCAGGGCAGTTCCCCCCCCCCCTCCCTATAGATATGCAGGGCAGTTCCCCCCCCTCCCTATAGATATGCAGGGCATTTCCCCCCCCCCCCTCCCTATAGATATGCAGGGCATTTCCCCCCCCCCCTCCCTATAGATATGCAGGGCATTTCCCCCCCCCCCCCTCCCTATAGATATGCAGGGCATTTCCCGCCCCCCTCCCTATAGATATGCAGGGCATTTCCCGCCCCCCTCCCTATAGATATGCAGGGCATTTCCCGCCCCCCTCCCTATAGATATGCAGGGCATTTCCCCCCCCCCTCCCTATAGATATGCAGGGCAGTTCCCCCCTTCACTTACCTGTAGTTGTGCCAGCGTCGCTCCTCTCCTCAGATCAGCAGATAGGAAGTGAAGACGTCCTGCTTCCTGTCTGCTGCACAGCAACAGGCAGCCTGGCGATTGGCTGTGTGTTGCTAACCACTGTCCACCAATGCTTTTGATCGTCGAGCCCTCCACCCCCCCCCCCCCGCAGCGACCACCCCCTCCCCCACCCCGAAAAAAAAATGAATGAAGAAAAAAAAAAAAAAATTTAAAAAAATACCCACAGCGCCGCGCCCCCTGGGACCCAGCGCCCCAGGCTGCAGCTTGGTCAGCCTAGTGGTTGATCAGGCCCTGAAGCTCACACCCTTTCAGGACCACTCCTCCCATTTCTTTGGTCTCTTGGCTGTTACTGAAACACGTATCTCCCACTATGATATGGCTTCCCCTGCAGCACTCTTCCACAGGGGTCTCTCCTCCCACACTCACCTTCCTGGAGACCGCCAATGAGTTGGTGTAGGTGCCTACGATCTCCTGACAACGACCTCTGTTATACCCCTTGAACCCTCCCTCTCATTCTCCTATAAAGTTCATTCCATCCTCCTTTTCTCCCCTTCTCCACCATCGTGTTGCTGTCTTCTATCGTCCCCCCCCCCAGCCCTTCCAATTTCTTGATAACTTTACCACCTGGCTTTCCCATTTCCTTTCTTCAGATCTTCCCACTATTATTATCTAGGATTTTAACATTCCTACATTAAGAGCTACCGCTGTCTTTAAACTCCAAACTCTCACTTCCTCCTATGGCCTCTCCATATGGACAACTTCTGCCACCCAACATGATGGTCACTCCCTGGAGTTAGTGTGCTCCCATCTCTGTAACATCTCCAACTACTCCAATTAGATCTTCCTTCTCTCGGACAACAATCCCCTTGCCACCTCCTCTACCACCCAAAGTCACTCAAATGTAGCTTCCCCATAACAGCATTGTCCCCATCTTCTTAATGTCCTCCCTCAAACCCCTACTCAGTCCCATTTCTTCCCTGTCATGACCCAACACAGCTGTCTCTCTTTACAACTCTACACTCTGTTGTCCTTGATACTGGAGCCCTAGCCACCCCACTTCATCTCCGCCAGTCTAAACCACAACCCTGTAGTGCTCTCTTACTCGTCTCCTCCAAAAGTGCCAAATCAACATACAGGACAGCACTGGTTATAGTGTCATATACATTTCATATTTATTATATTCTAATTTAAAAGCAGTACATTTTAAAACAATAAAACTGCACATGTAAAAATCCCTCTAAATGTGGCAAGTGTACAGGTAAGAATCACCTTTCAAACATATAGGGCCTGATTCATCAAGGAAAGTAAAGAAAAAAAAAAAAAGTAACGTTGCACCTTGGCAAAACCATAATGCATTGGAGAGGGAGATAAGTTTAAAATGTGGGCACAGATTTATAGTTGGGGTAGGGCATTTCATAGATCAACTTTAAATTTTAGTGTAAAGCTAAACCTATCAAGTATTTGTGTGTTACATAAAAAGCCAGTATTTAACTGGTATGCAAAATAATAAACCCCTTGCATTGTAACATGATTTGTCCCGGAGAAAATGTACTCATTTTTTACCTTAGAGACCTGTAGAGATCCAAATATTTGCCTTAATAGAACCAACTGAATTGCGGAAAATGGCTTTTTACTAAGGATAATCCAATATATTAAGTCAATATTCAGTGATTATATGTTTACAGTATTAGGGACCGATTAATCCCACAAGGCATTCAGATGGTGAAAAAAAATCAATCTGTTTTAAGCAACAGATAGAATCAATATGCAAAGTTCTCTTAACTGTCAAACAGTTAATTCTTTGCTATACCTTAGTCCAGAAAAGAGCTCCACTTGATATCAATGAGGCCGGAAAGTCTGCATACACATTATTCGCACAAGCAGATATAAACGCTATTCAATGATGAGCTGAGGATGTGTTGCCAAACTTGCACACAATAGAGTCACTGACGTCTTTCTTCGTCTCTTGGGAGGGGGGAGGGGGGTATCAGAGGTTGATACATGCTTCTACTAAAATAATATTACAATACATAATATACTCGCAGTAAATCATTAAAAAACAATAATATTTGTCTGTCCCACCTCTTATTTTATTCAGATGATCCATGTATCAGCTTATCACTATTTTACTTTTGAATTTTATTAATGTAGAGACATATGTGCTTGCATTTAATCTCTTATACTTTATTATGCATTGATTGTTAAAGAAAATTAAATTAAACCTTACTATGCAATATTCACAAACTCCGATAATATACAATGAGGTTCTGTGTCTTTTATAAACAAAAACTTATGATTAGCCAACCAATCGTCGTTTTGAGATCCGGATCACGTGGTTAAAACTAACCAATTGTTGTGATCTCTTATGCATAATACTATCACAACTAGTCACCAATTAGTAACAATCCTAATATTTATATCACGTGTAACTGAGAACCAATTGTCGTAGGATTCTCGGAACTCAATCATAGTTTCACCAACACTATGACTACATCTAATGCATGAAAAACTTTATCAAAATTACATTTTTGATCTAAAAATCCAATATGCTTCCCATTTATACAGGAGGTTGAACCGATCTCCTCACGTTACTCATATGGATTTGTTCAATAGTTCTAATTTTCAAATATTTCAAAGATTCTTTTTCACAATTATTGACATGACAGGATAAGCTATGTATTTTTACTTCCAAAACACAAAGAAAAAGAAGCGCCACACATAGTGTAATTCATTTAAACAAATAACGATGTATAAACAGTGTCAATTGAACCTGTACCAGAAGTGTAAATAATAATCAGCTTATCTGGTGTATAGATGAATAGGATGAGGATATTCTAATAGTCCTTCTTATCGCCCAAAAAATATGTCCAGACCAGAACTACAACTCAAAGAATATTCAGAATAGTGTAGTACGTTCTTATATAAATATAATATCTCAAAGATACTTAGGCTGGTATCAAAAACAGAATTTAATGCAAAAATTCTTAAAAACATTTATAATCATCATAGAGCAAAAGTATGCTCGTACATAAACTATAAAACAAAACATTGGAGATATATAGATGACATTTATTAATTTGGGATGGTCCATTGCATCTACTGGACGGATTTGTAAAGTATTTGGATATGAATGATCTTAATCTAAGATTTACTTAAAAAACGAGTGATAGTCATATAGAATTTCTAGATCTTGTTCTTGAAATTAATGAGAATAGGATTAAAACCAAAACTTTTATGAAAAGAAGTGGATACCAACAGTTACTTACATTATGACCGATGTCCTCTTACTTAATGGAAAAATAACATCCCCAGATCACAATTTAATTGTATAAAAACAAATTGCTCTGATGAAAATGTTTGTAAAGAACAATTACAGATTTATGTGGCTAGATTTCCTTTGTTACGCTGTTCGCGCATGTGCAGTGAGCCTCACATCAACATTATTCGGCTTCCTGACAATGGTCAGCATGTCTAACCGCCAATTACCACCCAACAATCAGTGCTAAGCCCTGGGGTTAAATAGCAGCCTCTGGCACCACTAGGGTGCCAGAGTATTGGTTCTCACACCTGCTCCAGCATTCTGCCTGTTTACCTGAACCTACTTCCTTGTGACCCGGCTTTCTCCTTGACCTCCCTTTGGATTACGTTTTAGCACCTTATCGCTAGCTCCGGCTCTCTGACTCCTGGCTTGCTTTTGACTCTCCTTCGGATCACCCCTTGTACCTCGCTTCCCGGCTGGTTCTGACCTGGTTTGACTGACTACGCCCGTCGACTCTGTTACTACCGCGACCTGCGCACCCACTTGCAGCGAAGCCCAAACTCCCTTGTGGAGGTCCCTGGTGAACACCAGGGGTGCATTAGATTCCGCGCCTCCCTGCTCAGCAGCGCTAATACCGGCTAGCGACTTCTTCACAGATCATGACAAACCTCCTTCAATGCTTTATGTTACATGCTTTAATATCCCACCCAGAGTCACTGAAATGCAGCATCCCCTCAACAGCAGTGACCACATCCTCTTTACGTCCTTTATGTAAGCCCTTTGCACTCCCATTTTTTCCCTGTCATGCCACAACACCGCTGTCTCTTTACAACTCTACACTCTCTGTTGTCCTTGATACTGCAACCCCAACCACCCCACTTAGTCTCTGCCAATCTAAACCCTTTAAACTGGGTACACACTACAGGTTTTTCATCCAATAATCGCCTCAACCAGCCAACATACGACCGCACGTTCGAAAGTCAGGTCGGTGTGTGTATTGACACGATGGTCGAAAGTCTTCCCAAATTGTCGATTGTCGCCTCACTTGGTCGTACCGTTCAATATTTTTGTTCCAATCACCTTTCCATCGTGTAGTGTGTATAAAGTTTACGATCGATCCACGATAATCCTCCGATACTTCCTCGAGTTGGGGCTCCGATGGGGGCGTGTGTATGGAAATTTCAGATGCCTGTACCTGTCCCCCATGGTTCGGTGTCCGCACATCACTGACTTGTTAATTAGATGATTGTAATGGAATAACAATAGCAGTAGTCTATTGCAGTGGTTCCCAAACTGTGTGCCACGACTCCCTGGGTTGCCGTGGCGATATCACAGGGGTGCCGCGGCCAGGGCTGGTGGTAATCAAGGCGGGTAATTATATTGGCTTAGGGGTGCCTTGAAAAATTTATGGAGACCCTAAGGGTGCCTTGAACTGAGAAAGTTTGGGATCCACTGGTCTATTGCATTGATGCTTCTAGCATATGGCAGCCAGTTTAATAAAGTGTAGTGTTATACCAAAACCCAACGTTTTCATGTCTGCCTTCTTAATTAATCTGCCTTTACTAACGAATATTTGAAACATACCCAGAATAAACCACACAGTGTTAATGTAACAGTTTTATTTCAGAAAAAAATTTCAAAAATATTTAGTGCAGAATAATAAAAGTTCTCAAAATTGTACTACACTTTAAAGGTGCTAGTGCTTTGTGGCAGAACCATTCCAAACAGCATTCGCATTTCAACAAAATTCTTCTCAAGCTTTTTAATTTTTTTCTTGACGTCACTTATAATCGCTGGTATTTCTTTAAAATAATCGCTGAGCTTTACAACATTTTTTTCTCCCTCAGAACTTTCAATCGGATATGACGATGGTATCTACGAAACAAGGAAATAAAAAATGTTTAGCATTAAACTTCTATATCTGTAATAAAATTAACAAGAGTCCTTATCCAACACCAGAAATAGTCCCATTTGCTCACCTTGCACACTGCTCAAGATCAGTTTATGTTGTGGTCCCTCTGATACAATCGCAACAATAGCGGGCTTAACCTCCATAGGTTCTGTAAAACAGGTGCCATTTTGGTTATAATACCAGTACAGGTGCCCAAAGCATTGTGTTGCCTACACATGTTCATTTAAATACCTTCTTGTATAACTTCTTTGATATCTTCGTATTCAACATCCATTTTTTCTTGTTTGATAACAGGTGTTACATTTGTGGTATCTAAGCTGCTCTTATCCCGGTTAATTCTTTGTTCTGAAAAAAATAACCTGTTAAAAATCCAGCTTTTGCATTGCTTCATGTTAAATTAAAATTAAATAAACCTCTTCAAAACAGGTACACTACACGTTTTACTCACTTTTTTTTTTAAGTTTCTACGAATTCGTACCAGTCTCCTTTGCTTTTTATTTTTAAGGTCGGGCCACCTCTTCTGAACCTGGAATGTATTTATTTTCTTGCCAAGTTTTTCCATCAGTAATTGCAGTAGTTTTTGCATTGTCATTTTCTTTCTATTTACTTTTCGGTATTTTTGCTTTTTACAGTTGTAGTCGTACTGGGCAGTACTTTTACCATCATCTCCACCTCTCTTGTGCTCATTGGCTTTGCTGTTTTAACTGCCATTTCTTCTTCTTGACCATCTCCATCCACCACCACTTCAAATTTTTGTTGGGCCTCCATTTCTCCAACCCCCACCGACACCTGCTCCTCATCCTCCATCTTCTCACGTCCCTCGGCATCAAACAGGCTCCTCTGTAATTTTATACACTCACACTTGGGCATTTGTTCTGGACCAATCAGCGATGATGCCCAACAGAATGGAGCAAATAAGATGATGAATGTCATTTTATTTTCAATTACTATTTAGCCTTGCAGATACAGCTTTATACTTTGTGATTGTAGCACTTGAATACACTGTACTTCATATACAGTTGCCTGTACTCTAACCCTAAAAGCCTGGATACCTCTTATTTCAAGCCGCTCTCACGATAGTTACCTGTTCCAGCCAGATATTTTAAGCACAGATAAACCCCCCTTTTTCAACTTGTATTCAATCATCTAACCCACTTTCGCTCTTCCCACTCTTTTCTTGCTCCTCTCCAGTCTGGCTTCACTCAACTGAAACTGCTCTAAGGTAACAAATGACTCTCAGCTGACTTAAGTCCAGAGGTCACTTCTCCCTTCTCATACTTATTGACCTCTCTGCTGCTTTTGACACAGTCTATCATTCTCTTCTCACAACTCTTCACTCCCTAGGTCTTCGCAAAACTGATGTCTTCAAGTTTGCCACCTACCTTTTTTGGTCACACCTTTAGATTGTCTGATCCTGACTCTTCCTCCCCCCCCACACTTCCTCTTTTTATTGGAGTTCCCCAAAGCTCTGTCCTCGGCCCTCTGCTTTTCTCTCTCTCTACACCACTTCTCTCAGAGAACTTATTAAATCATTTGGCCTCCAAAACCACCTCTTTGATGATAACATGCAAATCTATCTTTCCTCCCTTAACCTCTCTTCCTCCTTACTAACCCAAGTATCTAGCTGTCTCTCTGCTATAACTACCTAAATGTCACAGCACGTCCTCAAACTCAACATCTCCAATCTCATCATCTTTCTTTCTGCCAATGTTGCTACCCCTCAATATTTCCCTCCTGGTTTAAAATATAACTATCATCCAGGTCCGCTGACTTGGAGTCACTCTGCCCCCAACTTTACCCCTCATATCCATTCCCTCACCAAATCCTGCCACTTCTCCCTCTGTAACATCATGAAAAACTCCCTTTCTCAGGAAGCAACCAAAATCCTGATCCATTAACTCATCATTTCTCATTTCGACTGTTCTAAACTCCTTCTTGCTGATCTTACTGTCTATTATTTTTTTGACCTTCAGTTAATCCAGAATGCTTCGGCTAGGCTCATCTTCCTCTCCCATCCTTTTCTGCTACACCTCTCTGTAAATCCCTTCATTAGCTCCCTACCCTTTTCAGAATCCAGTTCAAGCTCTTTTCTCTCACTTAAAAATCCCTCACCGACACTTCTCCCCAATACATCTCTGACCTTGTCTCGAGGTACATACCCACCCGACCACTCCGCTCTGCCTTTGACTTTCACCTCTCATTACTTTCTTCCATGCTCGTCTCTAAGATTTCTGCCATGCTGCCCCCAAACTTTGAAATTCCCTACCTCACCTCACTTGACTCTTCCCCAACCGTCAAACCTTCAAACTCTCACTCAAAACTCACCTTTTCAAGTTCGTCTATACTACCACCTCATGACCATCTTATCACTCACCTCTTCCTTCTCCTGCCATCACCACTTTCTCCCAGCTGGCCCTTCTGTCTCGCGCCACCCCTCCCTCTAGAATGTAAGCTCTCACAGGCAGGGTCCTCTCTACCTATTGTCCCATGTCTGTCCACCATCTGACTCCCTTGTCATGTCTTTGCACTCTACAAAAGTACATACAGAACAATGGATGCAATCAACAGAACAAATCGCATGGCATACAATAACAATTCAGCACAAGACAAAATGGAGACCGAGGGGACGATGGACAATGGGCAGACATGAAATATTGGGTAGAGGACCCTGCCTGTAAGAGTTCATATTCTCAAGGGAGGGGGGTAGTCAAGACAATAGGAAAAATAGGCATAGTGGGGTTACAATGCAGAGGTCTGCAAGGTACTAAGGCCATGATGTAGAGAAGCCTAGATTGGGCCATAATGGTGCAGGGGCTTAGGTGGTAGAGAGTTCTGGATAATTCAGCATTCATTAGTGCATCTCAAAACTTCTCTGCAATGTAGTGTACAAAGAGCTTATAAAAAAAAAAAAGCACATACTGATCCTTGTCCACTGCCGAGTCGATTACCTAGGGACAGAGTCGTAACTTAAAATTCTACAGCCTGGGGCGAGAAAGTCAAATGCTGCCCCTCTAGCCCTCAATTTTAACAAATGAACCTAAAATATTCCTAAACTGTGCCCCCCTTCAGTGTTGCGCTCTGGGCGGTTGCCCCTATCGCACAGCCCTATTTACGGCCCTGCCTAGGGAAGAAATGGCGCCAGCATGCACTATGGGAAGAAGGAAAGCTGGCAGAGGAAGTGTGATGCTCTGGACAATGATCTGCTGGGAAACCTTGGGTCCTAGCATTCATGTGGATGTTACTTTAACACTTACTTAAACATTGTTGCAGACCAAGTACACCTCTTTATAGCAAAGATATTCCCTGATGGTAGTGGCTGCCACGGCAATAGGGTTTCTGGGATCTGTCTCGGGAACCCTGGGGCTAGCTGTGGAAGGAGAGTAGTGGAAACTGGGAGGCCGGATGAATGCCTTGCTCATAGAGCTTGCTCTAATCTTGTATACTGGAAGTTAGGAGGAGGAATGCTGGACTGGACTCCGTACTGAAATAAATGCCTGGAATCTGGAGCTGATGGACTAGAACTTAGACGAAGGAACAGAGGGGACCTGAACCCACGACCAGAGACTCAGTACTTCCAAGAACTCAGAGACTCAAGCAAATATAGTACCACAACTGGGAATGGGAAGACTCAGAACTCAGGCAGAGGATATACAGGGGTGGCAACTTCCTGAACAGACTAAGCCTGGAACTGGCCCTGGACAACTCAGAACTCAGAACCTGGTTTAGACCTGGAACTGGAAGTTGGTGCCCCGAGACAGAGAAATGGCTCCAGAAGGTGGATGACTCAGAACCACAACCTACTACCCCAGATAGCCAGTAGGAGAGACAGGGATAGATTGATGAGAGGAGGACCCACACAAGCTGATAGAATGAAGGTGAATCCACACGAGCAATAAATAACCAAAGTATTTATTTCAGCAGGCAGAATGAATCTGAATTCACACAGAGGGTTAATGGTTTGCAGTTCATATAACAGCATACACGATGAATCTGAACTCACTCAGAGGGTTAATGGTAGAAATCCATAGAACAGCAAACAGGGTGAAGCTGAATTTACATGAAGGATGATGGTTGAGATCTGTATACAGCAGACAGGATTGAAGCAGCAAACAAACAGCAGCTGTGGAAGTCTGCAACCAGGAACGTGGAAAGTGTTGCACTGGCCCATGCAGAGTGTAGGAGGAGGCTCTTATAGTCTGCAGAGGAAGCCAATTGGTGGATGAGATCAGGTGTTCAGACCCGGCAGCAAATATCTCACTCAAGATGGCAGCCTCCAGTATTGCAGACAGAAGTCACGCTTGTCCCAGGATAGAATGCTGCATTCGACCAGGAGGGAGATGTACGGTGACATGGTACCGCCGACTGGTCTAAACAGGACTAAGACAGGACAGTGGCCTCTTTCAGCAGGATAATGCACCCCACCACACTGCAAACAAATTTCAGGAATGGTTTGAACATGACAGAGTTCAAGGTGTTCTCTTGATCTACAAAAGTCCCCAGATCTCAATGCAATTGAGCAT
This sequence comes from Mixophyes fleayi, assembly GCF_038048845.1. NCBI lineage: Eukaryota > Metazoa > Chordata > Amphibia > Anura > Limnodynastidae > Mixophyes > Mixophyes fleayi. Next base: position 256,458,819 of record NC_134403.1, read on the forward strand.
CTGTGCGATGTGCTGAAAAAACAAGTCTGAGCCATGGAAGCCCCAGTTTGCAACTTACAGGACTTAGAAGGATCTGCTGCACGTATTGGTTCGAGATACCACAGGACACCTTCAGAGGTCTCGTGAAGCCCATGCCTCAACCAGCTAGACCAGTTTTGGTGGCACAAGGGGGGCCTACACAATATTAGGCAGGTGGTTTTAATGTTGTTGCTGATTGGTGTATATTGTAATGAACACACTACAGCAATAAAAAGGGATATTGCACACCAATCATATGATCTGTATGGTGTGATGGTGTATTTTTATAGGAAAGTAGGAAACTCCTTACTTTTACTTTACTAGTTACTTCATTGTAAGACATAACAGTTTTAGGTTGTGAAGGGAAGGAGGAGGTGATATAAAAAAATATTAAAGCAGCAAAAGAGGAGGGTGTCATATTTACCTGGGATAATTTACAAGATCAGACACGATGAAATGGAAGTGCAAAGGGAATTCAGGGAGCTCACACCTCACGCATGACCTGAGGGACTTTGCACTAGCCTGGCGAGTGGCAAGTCTCCTCTTACCAATACCAGCCAGAATCGCATCACCGAGCATCACTTAGCTGCCCCAGTAACATTTAATGAGCAGTTGGAAGATTTTCTATCACTGTGATAAACAGCGTTAGAAAGCCTTCATTAATGATGGTTCTCGATAAATAGATCCCAAAGTCTGTAATCTCCGATCTTCTTGACAAAGCTTTGGCCTATCAATCTAGTGAGTCTGCCTAGCTTAACTCTCAATTGTCCTCTCAAAACCTTCTACTAGATGAAAAACAAAGTTTCCCCAATCAGACCAGCAACCGAATAATCAAACTTGTAACAATTAAAAATAAATAAATTAGGTTTTGTGTTGAAAAAAGTGGATAAAGAGCCATGCAATTCTAAAACTTATGGATGAAAAATGACATAAGCATACCTGAATTGACCTATAGTACTTCCACCCCCTATTGATATCTGCAGGAATATTGTCAGAAGAAGTTTCCTCATCATCAGTTATTTATATAGCGTCACTAATTCCGCAGCGCTGTACAAAGAACTCACTCACATCAGTCCCTGCCCCATTGGAGCTTACAGTCTAAATTCGCACACACACACACACACACACACACACACAGACACACAGACACACAGACACACAGACACACAGACACACAGACACACAGACACACAGACACACAGAGACTAAGGTCAATTTGATAGCAGCCAATTAACCTACATTTTTGGATTGATGGAGGAAACAGGAGTACCCGTTGGAAACCCACGCAAACACAGGGAAAACATACAAACTCCACACAGATAAGGCTATGGTTGGGAATAGAAAAATACAGCTGGTCGTCCCCCAAAATGTGGAAATGCTAATATATATAAAAATGAATTAACAACACACAAGATTCACAAAAATAAGTTTGCTATGTAAAAATATGTACTGTACCATGACATTACATTGGTTTGGAACAAAGAAACATTGCATGATAAATAGAAACTATATTCCATAAGATATTAAACAAATATTATTCATTTTTATTTGTAAGGCGCCACAAAGTGTCTGCAACGCCGTACAGGAACAAACAATAGGACAGTACAAGTTATGATATTACAGTACAATAAACAAGCATAACAATAACTGAGACAAAAGGAAAGGGTGAGGGCAGGGCCTTAACTAGGGCTGTGCGACAGGGGCGACCGCCCAGGGCGCAACGCTGAAGGGGGCGCAATTTAGGAATATTTTAGGTTAATTTGGTTAAAATTGAGGACTAGGGGGGCTGCATTTGTCTCTCTCGCCCCAGGTGCTAGAAGTGTAAGTTACGGCTCTGGGTGAGGGTGAGGGAAAGTCAGGACAGCGGGAAAGTCAGCACAGCAGGAAACATGGTGTGCCCAGGAATTTGGATGCAGCAACAGGTTCAGAGCTTTAGAAAAGAAGCAGTGAAAAGCAGGAGCGAAGTTGGTGGACAGGAGGCTAAAGAAGAAGGTGGAAAGAGTAGCTGTAGAGCAGAGTAAAAATAGTGGAAACAGAAGAAGAGAGGACCATGCTCAGAGAAGCTTACAATCCAGAGCTGTAACTAAGCATGCGCAAACCCAAGGGGGCGCAACAGCTGCTCGCTACCTAGCTCTGTATCTTCTGCCTTTTACTTCCGCAGCAAACTTGCGTTCCAAATGCCGAACTTCCTGTCAGTGGAACGCGCATGTATTGGTTTAGGGGCTCAGAGTTACCAGGCTACCATTGCCCTCAATGTCATGTGCTGGGGGTCTCGTTGCCCTCGCCCCACAGCGCAGCACATCTCATGAGGGCAGAGGTGAAAAACCAAACCAGAGGTGAAATTAGTAATGTACTTGCGCACACACAGAGGGCAACAGAAACCAAAGTACTTACAGCTTCTCCGTCACATATATTCTCCTCTCTCTCTCCCCTCTTTCCTTCTCTCTCGCTCTCTTTCAAAAACAGTGCGTAGAAAATGTTTACGAGGCATCTAAAGCACACATTACTTTACATGCCTTTTTTACTTAAAACACCTAAATTCAATAATTAACAGGTGTGACCAAATAAGTTTGTCCATATAGTGTATATGCGTCTCTTTGCAGGTCTGCATCTGTTTGCAATAATGCAAACATGCTGTCATGATCTGCCTCCTGCAGCTTCTGTTTGCCAGGAGCTATGTTGGTCTTTGTCACGGTTACAAACAGGAGTACAGCTAGGAGTCACAAATATGGTGAAAACACTCTGTTTATTTGCAGACAAGTATAAATAACAGGTAGTCAGGAGTAGTGGTAATTACCAGGTGCAGGCTGATGCAGGAAATAATATAAATGTCCAGAAACAAGCAGGTACACAGCTAATGCAGGGAAGCAGGGGTATGAACAGATTCCAGGCAGCATGAACCAGAGGAGCAAGGCAGGAGAAAGAATCCACAGGTAACACAGGATATGACATCAGAATAGGACAATAACCAGCCATATGTGCTGGGAGTGACAGGTATATAAAGGGAAAACCACACCCAGGTGCATGGGATAATTGGTGAACATGAAGGTTAACCCCTAATGCACACAATAAGGCACAATAGCAGCACCTCTGGAGAATGGAGGTACTGCCAATACAAATACAATAATAAGGACAAAAAGGCAGGAGCTGCCATGCAAAGCAGCATGTAATGCATAAGCTGTAGGCAGATCGTGACAGTCTTTCTGGATATATATAGCCTGCCACCATGCCACCAAAAGGGGCCACTGTGGCGCTTGAACTGTTTCCCTTCCTGCTGAGCTAATCTCGTTTTCTCAGCATGATTTACACCTGCCACTACTCCTTAAAAGACAGTCTGGGCCAGATCATGAGGTCACTCTACCTGATATGAAGCAATCCTTTGACTCCTGTTCCTGGTTATTCTTACCTGTGTACTTGACTTGTGATTTTGCTGTTCATTCCAGTGCTGCAGACACAGCTCATCATCCATCCAGTTCCTGAGTTATACACCTGTGTGGATCTCTATGTTTCTACTCTCTGCAGCTCATTGCTTCTTAGTGTAACCTGTTCAGCTTACTTCCACCATTACCTGCTGTCTGATTTCTAGTGTTTCATCATTATCAGGCTACTCATCTCACCACCTTTCCAGAGGTATCCAACCCTGCAAACCGCAGGCTACTCATTTCACCACCTTTTCAGAGGTATCCTACCCTGCAACCCGCAGGCTACTCATCTCACCACCTTTCAAGAGGTATCTAACCCTGTAATCTGCAGGCTACTCCTCTCAACACCGTTCCAGAGGTATCCAACCCTGCAGTCCACAGGCTACTCTTCTCACCACCGTTCCAGAGGTATCCAACCCTGTATTCCGCAAGCTACTTATCTCTCCTCCTCTACCAGAGGTATCCACCCTGCAACCCGCTGGCTACTGCATCTCACCATCATTGCCTATTCCGCTGTTCAGATCTGTGGTTATATTACTGACTTACCAGTTATTGCATCCTGAACCTGTATTACCTGTGTTTCTAATAAAACCACTTTGTTCACCTACTTTCTCTCTGTGATCTTACCTTGGAAACCCTGACACACGCCTTAGTCGGCATGTAATAGACCACCTCTTCAGTTCCTGTCCTAACTCTCCAGTTGCAAGCTGGTGCACATTTCAGGCGCACACATATCTGCATATGTCATATGCGTCAGGCTTTTTTCCTGGGCATGCACAATACAATTTTGCAGATTTTATGCTGCAGAAATGGGCACACTTCAAACTCTGCATCACTCCCTGTGTTTACTTGCAGATGCACAATGATAAATTACCTGTAAATGAAAATAATTTTATTTTTAAATATTAAAAGAGATCTATATGGTTCCTCCCTATATATAATTATAACCACTTTTCAAACAAAACACAATACTCCCACATTATAATACTAGCCACTTATTACAAATGTATGAAATCACAGAAATTCTATTCAGGCCAACCCACCCAAATTTGTGAATTTCGCCAAACATTGTAAATTTGCCTCATCCATGTTCCATTCCATGCATATTAGGATCACTTTAATTTTTTAAAAAATAAGTGTCATTTGTGGCATGCACCACAAATCACATTTTGTTTTTTAGCTCTACTGCACCTATCTGCAGGGTCCTCGGCGCCTTTTCCATGTTTTAGTGGAAGCGTTTATGAACAACAGCAATTCAGCCGCGATTCAAAAGACCACGTGGGGTCAACGACTGCTAAGGTGCATAGTGCGTAAAAGTCGCCAACGCTCTGCTAATTCCATAGCTAAAGAGTTCCGAACTTTCACTGGCATTAGTGTAAGCACAAACACTGTGCATCAGGAGGTTAATGAAATGGGTTTCCATGGCCGAGCAGCTGCATGCAAGTCTCACATCACCAAGACCAATTCCAAACGTCGGATGTAGTTGTGTAAAGCACAGATACTAGACTGTGGATCAGTGGAAACGTGTTTTATGGAGTGACGAATCATGCTTCTCTTATGCTTCTCAGTCAGATGAGCGAATCTGGATTTGGCTGATGATGGAGAATGATACCTGCCTGAATTATGCGAACTGTGAAGTTTGGTGGAGGAATAATGGTATGGGACCTATTTTTTTTTTTTTTTTAAGGTATGGCCTAGTCGCTTTATCACCAGTGAAAGGCAATCTTAATGCTTCAGTATACCATGTCATTTTGGATAACTTTGGCAGCAGTTTAGGCAAAGCTCTTTTCTATTTCAACATGACTGCCCCAGTGCACAAACCAAGGACTACAAAGACACGGTGTGATGAGTTCGGCGTGGAAGAACTTGACTGGTGCGCACAGAGCCCTGACCTCAACCTCATTGAACACCTTTGGGATTAACTGGAACGGAGATTGCAAGCCAGGCCTTCTGGTCCAACATCAAAGCCTGACCTCAAAAATGCTCTACAGAATGAATGGGCACAAATTCCCACAGAAACACTCCAACATCTTGTGGAAAACCTTCCAAGAAGAGTGGAAGCTGCTATCGCTGCAAAAGTGGGACCAACTCCATATTAAAGTATATGTATTTGAATACAATGTCTGAAGAAACTGGGTTTTCTGGCCCAATTCTACCACTCTGGCTGGCCAACCTTCTAAGGTTCTTAGTAGTCACTCAGGCAAATGCAGTTATAAAGTAAGCAATACATTTATTATAATAAAAACAATGAATAGATTATTATGTACATACAGTAAATAAATGCCAGGCAGTTTTACCACATCATCTGTCCCTTACCCCATTAACTTAAGGAGCTACAGTCACCTGGAAGTCCTGACTTAAAGACCCATGGAGTTTTTCTCTTAGCTGCAGCTGTAGTCCATTGGTAGAGAATGAAAACTCAAAACCAGCTACACTGTGTCACACGCCAGCCCTACTTCCTGCAAGCGGCGATTCCGACGTTCCAGCCACATCCTTGGATTACGGCCGCCATCTTGCCATCGGGTCTGCGCATGTGCAGATCTGCTCTTCCTTCATCAGACCACGCACTCGCTCCTCATTGGCCACAGTATCATGGAGGGGTATTTAAACCACCTGATTTCACCTGTCAGATGCCTGTTCTTCATGCTCAATTCCGCTGTTGTAAGGACCTGGCTAACTTCGGTCTATATAGGATTTCTGCTGTTCCAGTGACTCCACTACTCCTCCTGAGTTACTCCCGTTGTGTCAGCTACGGATCTACCTCTCCATGCCGTGGCCTATACTGAACTACCGCTGTTCCAGTGACTCCATTACTACTCTTGAGTTACTACCATCGTGTCAGCCACGGTTCCACCTCTCCACGCTACGGCCTATATTTAACTATCGCTGTTCCGCTGATTCCAGCCATCACCTGTCCCCTTTGCCTCTGGCTCCTCCTACCACTCTGCCCAGTACTCTCTCAGGGGACCGTGACCTGTGAAATACAGGCTGCTAAGACCATACCTCCTTGCAAGGGGTTCCTGGTGAATACCACCTATCCGTTAGACTCCGTACCCCTGAGTGAGTAGTGTCAAAACCTGGCAGATACAGGGAATCCTTTAAACATCCTCGCATTTCGTGACAGTAAGATCAGGCCAAAGAATGTCTGATCCCCCGGTAGAGCCTTCTGCTAAAGACATGCTACAGCATTTAATCACACGAGTTGAGCAGTAGGACAACACCCATCACCAGTTGCTACAGTGCTTTCAAACTCTGGCTGGCTGCTTGGATACTCTGCAAGCTGCTCAGTCCTCCGCCTCTGTTTCTCCTCCAGAATAACCTTTAGGTCATCAGGCACCTGCCGCGACCACCTCCACTCTCAGGTTACCTACAAAATTTGACAGGGATCCTAAGTTCTGTCGTGGCTTCCTAAATCAATGTTTGATTCAGTTTGAACTACAGTCACAGAATTTTCTGACTGATAGGACCAAGGTGGCCTATGTTGTATCTTTGTTGACCGGAGAAGCATTAGTCTGGGCCTTTCCTCTCTGGGAGAGGGGTGACCCTCTTCTTAGTAACTATGTCTCTTTTTTGGCCACCTTTCGCCAAATTTTTGATGAACCTGGCTGAGTCTCATCGGCCTCTGCTTGCATCCTCAGATTACGCCAAGGGAACCGCTCGGTAGCACAATAGGTCATTGAATTCCGTACCCTTTCCTCTGAGTTAACATGGAATAATGAATCCCTAGTAGCAGACTTCTGGCAAGGGTTGTCTGATCGTATAAAAAATGTCTTGGCATCACACGAACTTCCCATTACCTTGGATGCTATCATTTCCCTTTGTAACAGGGTGGACTTACGTTTTCTGGAGAGGTCCACAGAGAAGGATCAATCTCTTTATTCTGCTTTCAGACTGGCTCCTCGCTTTCAACCACCCTCATCAGTTCCCGAAGAAACCATGCAATTTGGGAGAACCCACTTAACTTCAGAGGAACGAGACAGAAGACGCAAAGACAAACTTTGCATTTACTGTGGCGAGCCTGGTCACTTTTTGAGCTCCTGTCCCAAGAGACCGGGAAGCGCCAAGCCATAATCTGTTCCCGGGAGGTCAGGTTGGGATCTTCAAAATCCTCATCAACTATTTGCACCATTCCAGTTTCCCTGCATTGGGAGCCCTCAGAATACCATTCACAAGCCTTACTAGACTCTCGTGCTGACGGGAATTTCATCTCGCAATCACTAATTTCACAGTGGTCTCTACTCACACTTCCTCTGGAGACGCCTGTCATAATGTCTGCCATTGATGGCTCTCACCTCCCCGGAGGCGTGATTCATCACCAAACTAGGCCTCTCACCCTCTGCATTGGAGCTCTTCACGCTGAGGAAATCTCGTTTCTGGTGTTACCATTAGGGATGTGCACCGGCCACTTTTGGTGTCTCGTGTTTTGGATTCGGATTTGCTTGAGGTTTTGTGGTTTGGATTTAAGGTTTTGGATTCGGATTTATTTTGAAAAAAAACATAAAAAGTGTTAAAATCAAGTTTTTTTGGTTTATTTTCACTCCTACGCTATTATTAACCTCAATAACATTCATTAGAAATCATTTCCACTAATTCCCAGTCTATTCTGAACACCTTACACCAAACAATATTGTTTTTAGTCCAAAACGTTTCACCGAGGTAGCATTCTGGACTGCATAGTGCAGTGGTCCCGGTACACAATTTGGTACCGGGGCCACAATATAACACCCTCAACTGGTCTGAATTCCACCAAACAAGTATCTGGACTGCGTAGTGGAGTGGTCCCCACAATATAATAAAAAAAACCCTCAACTGGTCTGAATTCCACCAAACAAGTATCTGGACTGCGTAGTGGAGTGGCCCCAGTACCCAATTTGATACCGGGGCCACAATATAATAAAAAAACCCTCAACTGGTCTGAATTCCACCAAAAAAGTATCTGGACTGCATAGTGGAGTGGTCCCCACAATATAATAAAAAAACCCTCAACTGGTCTGAATTCCAGGGAACAGATGGCGGACACCGGATGGACATCTAAAACCAACATAGCAGTTAAGGGCGCAGTTCCTCTTTTTTGTGACTGCACAAACAATTAACGTAGTAATAGAAATGACAGTTTTTTTTTTGTTTTAAATATAGAAAGAAAGAAGGTAGTACTAGAAATGGCAGTTTTTTAGTTTCTTTTAAATAGAGAAAGAAAGAAGGTAGTAATAGAAATGGCAGTTATTCGAATCCCCAGGAGAGTCTAAGTGGGGTGAGCCACAGAGAGATTATTTCCCTCAGTTTCTCTAACAGGTTGTCAGTGTTGTGCCTCTTTTTAAAACCTGTGATACATAACTACACACACTCGGCAAAGCTTTTACAAATTATCTGCGGCACAGGAGAGTACCACTGGACTGTTCTTTAATAGCAGTACCTATTATTTTTGGGTACAGAAACAGTGAATGATCGTAGTTAGACTTTTAAATAGCAGTACAAGCTAGATTTTTTAAAATTTTGTAATATTTTTTTCCAATTATTTTTGGAAAAATTATTATTATTTTTTTAAAATTCATTTTTTACAATTTTTTTTATAAAAATATATATTTTTTTTTTTTAACTTTTGGATACCTTGGAAATAACAATGCCCTTAGCAGAACAGACCACAGGATACAGGAAATACAGAAAGAAAGAAGGTAGCAATAGAAATGGCAGTTCCTCTTTTTTGGAACTGCACAAACAGTGATGACAATGAAGGTGGAGCTGGTGGCATGTCACAGTCCTCTTCAGAGGACAATCTCCTGACCAACAGGTCTTTGCACCGCTCTAGACTTGTGTTCACCGGAAACAGAGACACAACATACGCTTTAAACCGAGGATCGAGAACGGTGGGCAGAATGTATTCCTCTGACTTTAAAAGACTGACCACCCTCGGATCCTGGCAAAACGTACGAAGGGCTTCATCCATAAGAGCTACATGCTTGGTGGAATCGCAATGGTGTACCAGCTCCTCCCTCACTTTCTCCAGCTGCTTCTGCAAAAACCTGATCAGGGGAATCGCCTGACTCAAGCTGGCAGTGTCGGAACTGACTTCTCGTGTGGCAAGTTCAAATGGCTGCAGAACCTTGCACAACACGGAAATCATTCTCCAGTGCGCTTGACTCCGGCGCATCCCCACTTCTTTTCCTATGTCGCAGGTGGCTGTGTAGGCTTGAATGGCCTTTTGATGCTCCTCCATCCTATGCAGCATATAGAGGGTGGAGTTCTAGCACGTCACTACCTCTTGTTAATTTAGATTGCAAGGCTTGTAAATACTTTGAAGATAGAAAAAGCAGACTGCACAGACTGTGGAGCTAGAAGATTAAGTTAAATGGACCACGCTACTTTGGTGACTATCTATGCCCCCCCCCCACCCCCCCGCCCTACACTTGTAGTTGAATATAAAAAAAGCACCTTGCATAGACTGTAGAACTATAAATTCAAATATACAAAGAAATGGACAAAGGCAGTTTGGTATCTGTCTGCATCAGATCCCCTCTCCACTAGGAGTAAAATAGAAAACTATTCAGCCGTTATATAATCTAGAATATAAATAGAAATTGAGAAAGGCAATTTGGTATCTGTCTGCATCATAATCATCAACATCCTCCTCAGCGCCAGCTACATCAATATCCTCCTCCCGGTGTACAACATTCACACCTTAATTAGCCAAATCTGTAACTGGACTGTGGGTGATCCTTCCAGCATATGCAGAGGGCGTGCTGCAAATGCTGGATGGAGTCACCTCTTCCCGTACAGTGATGGGAAGGTCAGGCTTCAAGACCACCAACACCCTTGGACTCGCCTTGGGGATTTGTGATGTCATCTGTTTAGAAGGCAGAGTTCTTTGCTGTTTTGTTGTTGTTGCTGACAGCATAACTCTCTTAATTTTTTTGTAGGGGGGTGAGGAGAAGGGCTTAGATCCTTGGGTGAAGCTGGACCACTAGTCATGAACACGGGCCAGGGCCTAAGCCGTTCCTTGCCACTACGTGTCGTAAATGGCATATTGCGAACTTTACGTTTCTCCTCAGATGATTTTAAGTTTCTCTTTTTGCTACTTTTTGAGAACTTGGGCCTTTTGGATTTTACATGCCCTGTACTAGGAGATTGGGCATCGGGCTTGCCAGACGACATTGATGGCATTTCATCGTCTATGTCATGACTAGTGGCAGCAGCTTCAGCATTAGGAGGAAATGGGTCTTGATCTTTCCCTACTTTATCCTCCAAATTTTTGTTTTCCATTATATGTAGCACAAGAGAGCGTACCCCTAAGCCACACACACTCGGCAAAGCCTTTAAAAATTATATGCGGCACCGGAGAGTACCACTGGACTTATACTGCTGAATCAGTGAAGTTTGTAATATAGCAATACCACTGGACTTATACTGCTGAATCAGTGAATTTTGTAATATAGCAGTACCACTGGAATTATACTGCTGATTCAGTGAAATTTGTAATATATCAGTACCACTGGACTTATACTGCTGAATCAGTGAACTTTGTAATATAGCAGTACCACTGGACTTATACTGCTGAATCAGTGAATTTTGTAATATAGCAGTACCACTGGAATTATACTGCTGAATCAGTGAACTTTGTAATATAGCAGTACCACTGGACTTATACTGCTGAATCAGTGAACTTTGTAATATAGCAGTACCACTGGACTTATACTGCTGAATCAGTGAACTTTGTAATAGCAGTACCACTGGACTTATACTGCTGAATCAGTGAACTTTGTAATAGCAGTACCACTGGACTTATACTGCAGAATCAGTGAACTTTGTAATATTGCAGTACCAATGGACTTATACTGCAGGATTGTTTTTTTTTAAAAAAATTTTATTTTATTTTTTTATAATTACTTTTTTTTTTTATATAACTTTTTTAAAAAATTTTTTTTAACTTGGGAATAATGGGGAAATAACAATGCCCTTAGAAGGACAGAGCACAGGACACAGCACCACTGGACTGAGCAGAACACAGCACAGCACAGCACGAGATATAGCAGGACAGAGGACCACCTAACACAACCTCCCTCTACCCTGATCAATTAGTTTACACTCTCCTCAACTGGACTGAAACACCTCAGAGATCCTAGCCTGGGGTCCCTATTGCCGTTCCTGCTGCCTAACTCTGGCAAAACCACTGCAGTCTCCGTCTATTTCTGCACCTTCCGTCTCCTCAAGTCTGCCTCCTCACTATCAGGCTTTCTCTGACGTCTTTGACAAAGGCCTGGCTGAACTGCATCCTCCACACCGTCTGTGGGATTATCCCATCGACCTACTGCCAGGGAAAAATCCTCCCAGAGGACATGTTTACCCTATTTCCCAGACCGAAACCCAGACCATGTCTGCTTATGTTAAGGAGTACCTCCAAAGGGGTTTCATCAGCCCCTCAGTCTCTCCAGCCGGTGCTGGTTTCTTTTTCGTAAAAAAGAAGGACGGTTCATTAGGACTTTGTATTGATTATCGTGGTCTAAATACAGTTACCATCAAGAACCGCTACCCTATTCCTATCATAACTGAGTTGTTTGACCGCATCAAGGGAGCTAATATTTTCTCTAAATTGGATCTTCAAAGGTGCCCACAACCTCATTCACATTCGGTCCGGAGGCGAATGGTAGACTGCGTTCAATACTTGTGACTGGCATTACGAGTATCTAGTCATGCCCTTCGGCCTCTGAAATGCCCCGGCAGTATTCCAAAGTTTTATCAATAAAATCTTCAGGGACCTTCTCTACTCCTATGTGGTCGTATATCTGGATGATATCCTCATCTTCTCTTAAAATATTGACTCTCATCGGAAACACATCGCTGAGGTTCTATCCAGACTCCGGAGAAATCAACTTTATTGTAAATTAAAGAAATGCTCCTTCGAGGCTACCTCTATGCCGTTCCTAGGTTACATCATCTCTGGGTCTGGCCTTTGCATGGACCCAGAGAAGGTCCAGGCCATTCTGAACTGGCTGCGCCCATCCACCCTTAAGGCTGTTCAGTGCTTCCTGGGCTTCTCAAATTCCTACAATTTATCCAAAACTATTCCAGCATTGTTGCTCCTATTACCGCTCTCACCAGAAAAGGAACCAATCCCAGGGACTGGCTGGTAGATGCACAAGAGGCTTTTTCATTCCTAAAGGAAGCGTTTTCTTCTGCTCCTGTTCTCCGACAGCCGGATCTCTCCCAACCCTTCTTCCTAGAGGTGGACACCTCTGCAGTTGGAGTAGGCACTGTCCTCTCTCAGAGATCACCATTCAACAGACTCCTACCCTGCGCCTTCTTTTCACGCAAGTTCCTATCTGCCGAACGAAACTACACTATAGGCGATAAGGAGTTGTTAGCGATGAAACTAGCCCTTTCAGAATGGCATTATCTTCTGGAGGGAGCTCAACACGTGGTCACCATCTTCACTGATCACAATAATCTTTTGTATCTGCAAACGGCCCAATGTCTCAATCCTCAGCAGGCCGGTTGGTCGCTTTTCTTCTCTCGTTTTAACCTCCATGTGACCTTCAAACCGGGCCATTTAAACAAAAACGCAGATGCACTTTCCGGAGCCTACGACTCCAGCCTAGACCCCGATCCACCGTCTAGTCGTCTAATTTTGGATCCCAAATGTCCACTGGCGCTTTCAACTCCCTCCTCACCTCCTCCTGGGAGAACATTTGTCCTTGCGTCCCTTAGGAAGGAGTTGCTGCTATAGTACCACACCTCCAAGTGTACCAGTCATGCCGGATTCCTTAAAACCTTTGAGATTGTGTCCCGGTCTTATTGGTGGCCCTCTTTTCGTTCTCATACTAAAGAGTTTGTGGCTGCCTGCAATGCTTGTGCCCAGCACAAGTCTTCCCGCCTGGCTCCAATAGGTCCTCTATTACCTCTACCAGTGCCATCTAAACCCTGGACACATATCAGCATGGACTTTGTCGCCGATCTTCCTTCCAGCAAAGGTTTTAATACTATTTGGGTCATGGTGGACCGGTTCTCTAGAATGGCTCATTTCATACCTCTGGTGGGTCTTCCCTCCTCCTCAGTTTTGGCACAGCACTTCATCAAGGAGGTCTTCCATTTACATGGTTGTTCTCAGACAATTGTGTTCTATAGAGGGGTCCAGTTCACTTCCAAGTTTTGGTGTGCTTTGTGTAAAAGTCGATCTGGAGACCTTTATCAGAATATGTTCTTCCTCCAACCAAGATAACTGGATTGACCTGTTACCATGGGCAGAATTTGCTCATAACAACTTGTTCCATGAGTCCACCTCCTCTACTCCATTTTTCATTGTCAATGGGTTACACCCCATGCTCCCAAAATTATCTATCCTCCAACCCACCCATGTTCCTGCTGCAGAGTAAACTGCTAAGGAACTGTTACCCAGCTCAAGAAAGCTTCTATTCCTTCAAAATCTCAGATAAAAGATGTCGGACAGTCCCTGCTCTCAAGGTAGGAGACAAAGTGTGGTTATCTACCCGAAACGTTCATCTCAAAGTTCCCTCAATGAAGTTTGCTCCACGGGTGATTCGACCCTATAAGATTCTACGGGTCATCAATTCGGTCTCCTACAAACTAAAACTTCCCACATCTCTTCACATCGCTAATTCCTTCCACATTTCTCTCCTCAAACCCTTGATTATCAATAGATTTTCTTCTTCAACATTTTCCTCTGTAGTACCCAAATTCTCACAACAGGAGGAGTTTGAGATAACACAAATTTTGGATTCTAAGATCTCCAAAGGAGTTAAGTATCTGGTGGATTGGAGGAGTTTTGGCCCTGAAGAACACTCCTGGGTTAATGCCTCTGATATCAATGCTCCTGCCCTGGTACGAAGATTTCACGCCAGGTTTCCACGCAGAAATCGCCTCTAAGTGTCCAGTGGCCACTTTTAAAAGGGGGGTACTGTCACACGCCAGCCCCGCAAACGGGCACAGGCGCCTTTACCTTTTCATGCTCACTTCCGCTGTTGTAAGGACCTGGCTAACTTCAGTCTATATAAAACTTCTGCTGTTCCAGTGACTCCACTACTCCTCCCGAGTTACTCCTGTTGTGTCAGCTACGGATCTACCTCTCCACGCCGTGGCCTATACTGAACTACCGCTGTTCCAGTGACTCCATTACTACTCCTGAGTTACTGTCATGTCAGCTTTAGTTCTACATCTCCACTCCGTTGCCTATATTGAGCTACCGCTGTTCCAGTGACTCTATTGCTAGTATCCTGAGTTACCTCCTAGTATCCAGCCATCACCTGTCCCCTATACTTCTGGCTCCTACCACTCTGCCCAGTACTCTCTCAGGGGACCGCGACCTGTGGAATAGGGGCTGCTAAGACCATACCTCCTTGCAGGGGTCCCTGGTGAATATAACCTATCCATTAGACTCCACACCCGAGTGAGTAGTGTCATAATCTGGCAGATATAGGGGATCCTTTAAACAACCTTAGATTTCATGACACACTGCTTCTTCCATCAATCAAATCTCAGAATGAATATCCCCTCTCCCCCTGGAGTGACTCCTTATATCTAGGGTCAAATTTACTCAGTGCTTTCCTCTCCCTGGGCCTCTCCTTGTTAAACATTGGTGAGTTTTGGACTAGAGGGGGGTGGGGGGGTGGGGTTGGAGAGAGCAGTGGAGATGAGCTGTACTTTCACAGAACCTCCCCTGCCAGATTGTAGACCAAACGTCTGGAAGTAGTCTTGTGAGAACAATGGATACTAAGTACCCTTCCCCCTCACCAGTATCTTGCAACCTGATCCCTACCCAGCTTCACTTTAAGGACAATGAATAACAACCTCACTGCCACATCAACAATATACAATAATCAATGTACTTATTTACAATGAGCTACAATGTCCTCTTATCCACATGTAATTAGACACTGCAGTTGTACTCTGTTGAGCTAGGGAACAAAAGCAAGGGCTATAAAAAGTACTTGTTATAATCCACAATAGGTGAGAAACGAGGGACAGGCTGGTTAAAGTGTTATCAAACTCTTGCGTCACAATGTCATTACAGTCCGTGTAGGTGCAATGGTCAAGCATCTGAATACTTTGTCCATATAGTGTATGTATGACTGTAGCTGTATCAAATGCGGAGGTCTTAGGGCAAGTGCAAATACACAGTGGTGATGATGCCGGTCGCCAACACTATCAAGATGCTTATGATCGCGGATTTGACTCTGAAGGCGGTAGGTCTTTTCTTCATTGACCATGAATATATTACAGAATTTGTGAGCGCATTTTAACAAGATTTTTTTCTTCTACTTGTAAGCTAGAAGGAGAGTTATATGTGCTGCGGTTGAGTTTGTAATGTTATTTCAACCTTAAGCAAATGCTTATTTTGCTATCAAAACAAAAGTTTGGGTATAAGGGTATCTGCTGTATGCCTGATGTAATCCTGGCAAAACGATACTGATGCAGACATTTTGTGATTTATCAAACTTTGCAATATTGTGCATTTGCATTTGTTTACATCTGCAATTTTTTTAAGCTAATGCATTATTGTTCAGCATCAGCTCCAAACACCATCCTTTTATAGACTTTTGATGATTATATTCCATATACTGCAGCTTTGACATCGCTGTAGCTTCTGATGGTCTATTAGAAGTAATGAGGAGTGAGTTCATTTAAGTGGCGATGTATTCAGTATTGGTAAATTTAATTTTAAATATGTGATAAATAATTTTTCATTTATTATATTTTAAATTGAGCTAGGTAACTTCGGTATGGTTAACAGTATGTTGGGTAGTAGGATGCTTTATTTCACCTAGGTTTTACTTCATGTATTTGGAGAGCTGAACCTGACTCTGATTTTCACATTTGCTTGGAGTTAAGAACCCATTATCTTTTTCTATGTGTTTGCATTACTGGTACATGGCGATTTATTTACAGGCTTTCCTGCCATTCTATGAAATTTCTTCAATACTTCTATGCTGGGCCAAACATCAGTAAAAGCTGCTTGCAAAAACCTCAGAACTCGATGTTGTACTGAAGCGCCAAAACTTTAATATCACACCAATATTGTCCAAATCATGCAAATGTCACTGTGGTTTTCTGATCTAAAGATAACGTTGTTTCTAATATTTGACTCTTTTGTTTGTTACTGGCAAATGCCGTTAACTGTAAATTAGTTAGAGCTCAGACAAGGAAATAACTCTTTATTTAACTTGTATTTTGTTAAAGCCTGTGTAAAAACAGCCTTATTTTCTTTTAAGTCAAAGGAGGCAAGCAGAGGGCAATATGTCCTGTACCATATCTTGAGTTACTGTTATTTTAGAGAGCCAACATCAACCAAGCCACTGAACAGACTACGCAGCCAATACACAAACTATACAACAGGACCTTATAACATACAATACTCTTTCTATATGCATAAGGTAATCATCCAATAAACTGAAAAGCAAACAATGTCATCTTAATTTGGCTTTATTTTGTATTGCTTACCTGCATGGATCATTATAGTATTGTATTCATTAAAATCATTCACATTTATATATAAAGAAAATACATCTTAGTCAAGCAGATCATTTTAACATGCCAATAAAATATTCAGTAATTGCTTGTAGGAGACCCACAACTGCAAGGCTTGTGTCCGATTTCAGCCCTTTGCTTATGAATCATGAACAGCGAAGCAGTATTTCAGGATTTCTTTGCTCAAGGGATGCACAGCAGACCCTTCTCTTGTGGCCCCCACTGTGTCCCACCCACCAGAGGATAAAGGCAGTTATCACATGCATAACATGGGAATATTGAGCACTCTAAAGCAGACATGTCAAACTCATGGCCCAAATGCATATTTTTGTTTGTGGCTCCGCCAGGGCCCAGAGAGAAAATGAAATACAATTTTAAAAAATACTTATCTGACGCGGTGGCATCCGGCACCCTCCTCCCCACGCACTCAAGGTTGGGTGTGAAGTCATCACGTCTCATATTTGCAGTGAGGAGCGCACAGAGAGGAGCCACGAGAAGAAAAGAAGAAAACAGAAGAGAAGAAAGAAGCAATAGAATGAAGGCAAAAACAGCGTGGAGAGCACAGTATGAAACAGGATACAGATGAAGGGGAGCAAAAGCAGCATTGAGGGCACAGTGTCAAGCATCAGGAAGAAAGCATTAAACTCCATTTTTGTTTTTTCTTAATAATAAACCTTACAAAATTGCATACAAGAGGTTTTTTTTTTGAGTTTGACATGCCCCCTCTAAAGTCAAAATCAAGGATGCTCTTTCGCATATCAAAAGCATGGCATTTGCTGGAGATACCATTTAAGTAAATGTTTGTATGGCAGAGCAGAGCAAAGAGTAATTTTGAACTAATAATCATTATGATCCCAATCTAAATATACATAATTAAAATATTTGTTGTAAAAAAAAACATGTTTTAACAAGCCTGAGATAATGATTCAAGGTAAAAGCAAAGCTTACTGTGTGAACATACCAGACCTCACAGCTTTATGTAGAATTCTGTGTCGGACAGTGTAGGGGACACATTTATGAAAACCTGAGCATGGCAGAAATGGGGCAGACAGTATTTTTGCTTAGAAAAGTGGTCCTCCTCCTCCTGAGTGACTTTTAAAGAAATGTTGCAAAGCTGCTATAAATGTGTTGGATTATCATGTGTAATAGATTCCTGTGTATGTCCTACTCCAGCACGCTGGTGTCATCTGCCTTTTTAAGCCCCGTGATATTGAATACATTGTGCATAAATCTGTAGGAGCCTTACCCTTTCCTTTTTGGTGACATACAACAAGAGAAAGGAGCACCAGTCACAATGGAGAAAACCATTTGAATGTTCAATTATTATACTGTCACACCTTGCATGAAATATTTTGTACACCAATTTACCAGTCCATGAGCTTTCATAAATGTACCCCAATATATTTTCACATTGTGTCCTGTGTGCATTATATTTCTTGAGAGCATATGTGGTATATACATAAAGAACAAACAGGTAGATCATTCTGTCCTGGACTTCAGGCAAAGGTACCAGAAGAAAAGCATTTCTGACCTTTTCAAAAGCGTTGCTATTTAGTTCCATCACATTTTGTGCCAAGTATAATTCATTATTAAATAGACAGGTAAATTCTTTCTTGGAATTGTCTGCTCAAAAGACAAACTACATAATCAAGAATGAAGGAGAGGTACCATAGTGAATTAAGGCAGCAGAATTAGCAGGGCTCCAAGGAGACATTTCTTATGTTAAAAGGTACTTAAAGAGGAAGTATACTTTTGCCTCTCTTTTCTCTCTAGGGTAGAGATAAAGGGTGTATGTTTGTGTCTGTTGTATGTCAGTGGACAAACATGCATCATTTTGAACAAACCATAAAACACCACAGTGTGATCTCACATCAGATTTCAAATACATAATTGTTATATTGCTGTATGAAATTCAACATCCATTATAGTACAGGCAGCGCTTGCTGTACATATACAGTCAGTGGCCACTTCATTAGGTACATCTACTCATTAATGCAAATATCTAAATCAGCCAATCATGTGGCAGCAACTCAACGCATAAAAGAATGCAGACATGTTCAAGAGGTTCAGTTGTTGTTCAGGCTAAACACCAGAATGGGGACGAAATGTGATCTAAGTAACTGACAGTGGCATTATTAATAAGCCAGATAGGGTGGTTTGAGTATCTCAGAAACTGTTGATCTCCTGGGATTTTCATTCACAACAGTCTCTAGAGTGTATGGAGAATGGTGCACAAAACAAAAAAAAACATCCAGTAGGCAGTTCTGTGGGTGAAAATGCTTTGGTAATGAGAAAGATCAGAAGAGAAAGTCCAGACTGCTTCAAGCTTACAGGAAGGAAATAGTAACTCAAGTAAACATATGTTACAACAGTAGTATGCAGAAGAGCATCTTTAAATACACAGGACGTCAAATCTTAAAGTGGATGGGCTACAGTATCAGAAGACGCACCAGGTTCCACTCCTGTCAAGTAAGAACAGGAAACGTAGGTTACAGTGGGCAGAGGCTCACCAAAACTGGACAGTTGAAGATCGGAAAAATGTTGCTTGGTCAGATGAATCTTGATATGCGCTGTGACTTGCATATGGTAGGGTCAGAATTTGGCGAAAACATCTTGAATCCACGGATCCATACTGCTTTGTGAACAGTGCAGGATGATGGTGGTGTAATGCTGTGTGGAATGTTTTCTTGGCACACATTAAGCCCCTTAATAATAATTGGTCATTGTTAAATGCCACAGCATACCTGAGTATTGCTGCCGACCATGTGCATACCTTTATCGCCACAGTCTACTTATCACAAACCACGAGTTATTTTAAGCTAGTTTCACAAACATGACAATGAGTTCAGTGTACTCCACAGGCATTCAGTTACCCGATCTCAATCCAGTAGAGCACGTTTGGGATGTGGTGGAATGGATAATTTCATCATGGACCATAATCATCATCATCTGTAAGGAATGTTTCCAGCAGCTTGTTGTATGTCATGAAAAATTCAGGCCGTTTTGGGGGCAACGCGGTACTAGAAAGGTGTACATAATAAAGTGGCCACTGAGTATAGGTCCATATATATTTGGACACAAATGTTATATTAGCTGTTTGCCCATACATATTTAAAGTTACAGATATATAATGA
The DNA here is from genome assembly GCF_038048845.1 of Mixophyes fleayi. Classification (NCBI taxonomy): domain Eukaryota; kingdom Metazoa; phylum Chordata; class Amphibia; order Anura; family Limnodynastidae; genus Mixophyes; species Mixophyes fleayi. The sequence continues at coordinate 256,478,866 of NC_134403.1, forward strand.
ATGGGGGCCTAAAGTGCAAACTATCAACTTTAATTTGAAATTATTCATAACCAAATTGGAGGAAGGGTTTATAATCTACAATTATTTAATATGTAGTCCTCTCTTTTTCAAGGGACCAAAAGTATTTGGACAATGGACTCAAACGCTGGTTCATGAACAGGTGTGGGCTATTCCTGTTATTTATCAATTAAGCAGACAAATGGTCCAGAGTTGATTCTAAGTGTGGCAATTGCAAGTGAAACAGGCCATACTTAGGCTGCAAAAACAAAAAAAAATCCATCAGCGAAAACCTTAGGGGTTGCCAAAATCAACAGTTTGGTACATTATGAGCAAATAAAGAACACACTGGTGATCTCAGCAACACAAAAAGGCCTGGACTTCCATGGGAGACTACCATGGAAAAGATATTGCGATCATCTTATTGTTTAAGATAAACCCTTTCACAACATCTAGCCAAGTGACGAACACTCTCCAGGACGTAGGCATATCATTATCCAAGTCTACCATAAAGAGAAGACTTGACAAGAGCAAATACAGGGGGTTCTATGCAAGGTGCAAACCATTCATAAGCCTCAAGAATAGAAAGGACAGATTAGACTTTTCCACAAAACATATACAAAAGCCAGCCCAGCTCTGGAACAGCATTCTTTAGACAGATGAAACCAAGATCAACCAGTACCAGATTGAAGGGAAGAAAAAAAAGTATGGTGAAAGCTTGGAATGGCTCATGATTCAAAGCATACCACATCATATGTAAAACACAGTGGAGGTGGTGTCAAGGCATGAGCATGCATGGCTTCAAATGGCACTAGGTCACTAGTGTTTATTGATGATGTGACAGAATTCTGAAATGTATTGGGATATACTGTATGCTCAGATTCAGCCAAATCAATTTGATTGGACGACGCTTCATAGTACAGATCGACAATGACCCAAAGCATACTTCGAAAGTAACCCAGGAGTTTTGTAAGGCAAGGAAGTGGAATATTCTACAATGACCGACTCAATCACCGGATCTCAACCCGATCGAACATGCATTTCACTTGCTGAAGACAAAACTAAAGGAAGTAAAACCTGCAAAAAACAACCAAAGACCCGACAAAGCATAAGAAGGGAGGAAACCCAGCATTTGGTGATGTCCATGGGTTCCGGCAAAGTATTAAAAATGAACATTTTATTGATGATTATGTCAATAACATCTGAGCCCCTGAAAATAGGGGACCGTATATAAAAATGGTTGCAATTCCTATATATTCCATACAATATTTTTGTTCAAACCCTTGAATTATAGCTGAAAGTCTGCACTTCAATTGTATATTCATTGTTTAATGTTAAATCCATTGTGGTGGCAAACAGAGCAAAAAATATGAAAATTGTGTCACTGTCCAGAGAGGGAGGGGGGCTCTAAAACCCTTCATTTGTTTTTTTCTTTACAATGACCGTCTTCTTCAGTAAGTTAGGTGCAGTACCTTCTAAAAGCCTGGACTGATATAGTAATTTGCCACATCATATTTATAGATAGCAAATTAAACCATGCCACCTGTTAACAGTTCTATTTTTCCCCAATATATTTCAAATAATGAAACTCTACATTGGAACTACCTTCTTTTAATAACTATAAATAAGTAATACTTCCCCTTTAATTAGGTTTTAACACTGTAATGGAAGTTCAGCAGTTAGAATCCTGGAGTTCTGCCACATTTTAAAATAAACAGTTTCCTCTCTACATAAGAAAATTAAAACATGCAAACACATACAAGGAATCATAGACAATAACATCACAGAAACATATAAAAAAAAACAGAGAAATGAGGCTGGTGATTTTTGTTCTAAAGCTCTCTTGAGATTTCACAGGTGATTTCCAATTTCAAGCATCAGTATCTATAATAAAATGACATATTGAAAGTTAAGCATATGCTAATACTGGATAACACAGGCTCTAGCATTAAAAAGTAAAAGAAAAACAACAGCAAGTAACAGTACACTACACTAACTGAAGCAGATATTTCATCTCTTGGAACAGCAGAATGAACGTGGTTAAAATGAATCCACTGCCTCAACTCCTCTACTTCTTCCAAACTCTCCCAGTGAAAACCCCTCCTAAATTTTTCAAAGATCTTCTTAAATTTTTGGCTTCATTGGGGTAAAGAAAAGGCCCAAAATGTCTGCCTACACTCTACAAGTGCACACTTGGCATCCCGAATAGTCAAAAATATTACTATGCTGCCTACCTCACCTAATGAATCTGGGTGCATGGCACTAAATTATGAACACTGAAGCCGCACTGTTAAGACTAAAAATCTCTTTCCACAGTGTTATGGACCCTGCCATAGTCTCCATCCCCGGCCTTAAATATCACTTGAGATTAAGAACATTTTCACTACTCTCTTCATGACCAGGGATCGTTTGCTCTGTGGAACATCCTGGATTTCCCCCCAGCCATGCTTCCATTAGACTTTTTTCATTGCTTCACTTTTTCCTGGACTTCACAGAAGTGCTGTCCTGGCACTTTCAACTAACAAATCGACAATTCTTTCAATAATTTAAAATTTGACACTTTGCTTGAACCTATATTACCATTCTGTTCTCCAGCCCAGACTGATTGATTAAGGCCCTGTACCATTGTGGAACACATGGTCCTAAGTTCTGAAGACTGAACCAAGACCTGAAAAAACTTGACTAAATGCTCTATTTGTGTTCACATCAAAGAAAATTCTTGTAAGTTCTATTATTGCTGGAATTTGATCCCCATCAGGCAACAATCTATATACTCTGCTGCCAATCTGCACTGGAGACACAGTAAGCTACTAAGCCCTAAGCTACGCTCCTTTTGGAAAGATGTGGCAGAGCTGCTTCACACAATCACAAATGTTTAGAAGCGGTTGTCCCAGAATTTCTTCTGCTCCTCCCTCTCCCGGTACGAAGAGCAATAAATCTAACATACAGATCTGCAATTCTGCAATTGTTTTATTGCCTCAAAGTGGAAGGAGCCTACTCCTTTTACACTTGGCATGATTATCAATAAAGTATGGGAAACATACTCTATAGACAATATGACAAGTATTAAATGCAGCACCGAAAGATTATCCTTTTCATCAACCTGGGATTCCTGTCTTATCTATTTCAACTCTCCTACCCACCCCCCATTGGACTAGCTGCTCTAGTACTAGTGATTTAAATTACCTATCTGGATGTGACTCTGTCCTATGGTCCCCCTGTATCCCCCAACTATATAACTGCAATAGCCTGCTTTAGGCTTGATGTAGATTTTATTTCTACACTATTGTTCTCCTTTAATGTATTTTACCTGTAATAATTGGGTTTGAAGGGTCCATTCTTATTGAGTCCAAGGTATTTGGCCTGGTCATCAGTTAGCTCAGTTAGATGGGCATCAAAGGAAGGCAGATGCAAGCTGGCAACATATTCATCTGTAAACAAGATAAAAGGAGGCATGTTTATTGACCAAAATATTTAACCTCTATGGGAGCTCCTGCAACATCCAGGGATTTTTTGAAAAATTACACTACTAAATAATGACTGAGATGTTCCTTTTCCTTATGAAATAAATTCCTCTTTTTCTCCAATTCTTAATTCCACTAATTCTATTTTTGGATTTAAAAAGATTTACCCAGAAACCCTGCAAAAATGGCAGGCACCTGCTCTCTTCTGTCTCTCTGCACCAGCAGGCGGCCCATTATAAAAAAGGAAATAAGGACAGGAATATTAGTGCAGACCACAAAGTGTAATGTTGGGCAAATGTAGAGTAATTAGCGGCTTTGGGAAGCACCTCCAACATTAAGGTGAGCAGGGTTGGAAATTAATTTTTAGATCCACTTTTTAGAAAGTGAAAGTAGCATCTGAAAATAGATTTAAGTGGTTTGCCTAGCATTAGACCTGCCATCTTCATTTCATTATTTGCACTGTACTAATGGGGATTTGCATAATACATGATACAGTTCAGGAACTTCAGGGTGCTTCTTTCTGTACGCAGACAGGTAATTGTTTAATTATAATGTAATTAAATAGAAATAAATTAAATTAAGTGTATAAAACATAACAAACAAATAGCTGATTACTCTAGTGTTGTATAATATGATAGCCTGAAAAGATCCTCCTTTCTTAGAATGACCTTATGAATATAAATTATACACCTCATTAACAAAAAGGTGTGTACATGAGAATCTACTTTGTTCAAGGAGAATTTACGAATTTCGCGATACTCTAATTTGTAATTCACCCTGTGACAAAACAGTCGTTGAGCACACCATTTTGAGAACATTGGGTATAAACATCTTTTAAGATCAACAGAACTGCACCAACATACATATTTTCACTTGTCTTAAAATATCTCCCAACTTGATCCTTCCACTTTGTGCAAGATCTGCATCTCTTATCCACACTAATTACCTGTTTCCTTTCCCGGTTACAGGCCTTTTTTTGGGCTGCTTCCTCTAACCTCCAAATTCATCACCATCATCGATTTATATAGCGCCAGTAATTCCGCAGCGCTGTACAGAGAGCTCACTCACATCAGTGCCTCATTGGAGCTTACAGTCTAAATTGCCTAACATACGAACACACACACATACACACACACACACACACAAAACACACACAAAAACACACACACAGAGACTAGAGTCAATTTGCATCAGCAGCTAATTAGCCTACTAGTATGTTTTTGGAGTGTGAAAGGAAACCGGAGCACCTGGAGGAAACCAACGCAAGCACAGGGAGAACATACAAACTCCTCACAGATAAGACTATGGTCAGGAAATTCAAATTCTTCAACTACCCTCTTAACTTTCTAGGCTATTCTAGTCGATTAACACTCTTCTATTCTATTCTACCAGATTACCACCCCTCTTCACAACTCGCTCAAAATTTACATGTGCTGTCTTTCTATACATACAAAACCCTCTGACTCCTAAATACACTTTGCTGTATGACTAGATCATTTAACCCACTAAGCACTCTTTACTCCTACATTCTGGCCGGACCAATATGCAATATGTGGCACTTAACCTCATGCATCAAACCGCTATTGTCTTATAGACTGCAAGCTTACTAGCAGGACCCTCTTACCTCTCTTTCTGTCTGTTAATAACCAGTCTTGTATTATTACTTGCTTGATCTCAATTGCAAAATTGCTATGGAATATAATGGTGTTACATAAATAAATGTTACGTAAATAAGAAGGTCAGTTGGGAGCTAAAGGAAGGAATAGTAAGATGTTGGACAGGAGAAAGAATGAGAGATCTCAATAATAAGGTAATTATATAAATTATCATTTTTGTACATTTATCATATAAACTGTAAAATGTGTGCCATGTATTGGTAATTATGTATATTACATTAATTGTTTGATTTTTTTATTGGTTACCCATGTGTAGAAAGATTTGTCTTATGATATGATTTTACACTTGGAAGATGGGGACGGACCACAGAAACCAGTCACATTTTTATTTGAGACTTCAGAAAGCTTAATTTTTTATTCCTATGAGTAATTGTAGTTCAGATCACTGACACATCACTGGGGAAGTGTTTAAATCTGTGGAGTATTTGGATGAAGATACAAGTTACATACAGAATTTTTTTTATCATTAGCCTATTATGCAATTTATGGCTACTATAATTGTGATAGATAACTTCTTCTTCAAACCAAATTGTAACAGTGAAAGTAATTTTTCATTGTGCTTTTGCCTATATGCAGCAATTTTTCTTTGTGGGCCAGGATAGTGATGTCTGCACAATTTTTTTGTTTTCTGATGGTTGGAGCCTGGCGGATCAGAGATGTTTCTTGCCGAGTGTGCGCTAGGCATATTTTATGCACCCAGATGGGAGAACATTACTTTTGCGTAGGCGTATTTTGTATTCTCTGTTTGCTAGTGGACTGTAGAGCATAAAGAACTTCAAGCTTATAAATTTTCAATGGAGCCCCTACTGCACCTTCCAAGCGCACTTATAATTACATTTCGATCCATGTAAATAAACTTTAAAACACCCAAAGGTGACAAGGAATATTTTTACTAAATTGCGGGTTTAAAAAAGTGGAGATGTTGCCTTTTACAACCAAATCAGATTTAGGGTATCATTTGTTTAGTACATTCTACAAAATGACAGCTAGAATCTGACTGATTGCTATAGACAACATCTCCACTTTTTCAAACCCGCAGTTTAGTATATATACCCCCCCAATGTTTCCTCACTCAAGATAAATTTAATATATAAATGAGGCTAAGCTAAACATTATTCTAGGACAAATATATAAAACTTACAATTTAAGAAGAGGGCGGCCCTAGAGTGTTAATAGCAGGACATTAAAGTGACATTTTACACAGTCCATCCATGTGCGATTCTAGTTGGCCCCACAAAAGAACGCACACAATCTTTTTCCATAGGCAGTTCTTAAAACCAGAATACAGAAGTACACCTCTGTGTGAAGGCCCTAGCAAGGTAGTAGCAGGTCTGTTCAAGTGACATTTTCACTCTTTCCACCACATGCATTTCCAGTTCCACAACTCTGCAAAAGTAGGCATATATTGATAGTTCCCAAAACCTAGTATTGGGTGTGCAGCTATGAATGTGTTATGCAGCGAATTAGGCGCATTTGAGTAATAGAAAGAATAATCTGTTTGCCTGCATGCTCTGCACATTCGTAAACTGCCTTCAAATTTACTGAAGTGTCCAATTTCCCTTTGAAGTTATATATTTACCTTAATTAGGTCCCAAAATAAAATTATATGAAAAGTACGAAATTTGAGCACTGGATGGTCCGAGAAACAAGTTCAGCTGACTGCTGAAATCTTATAAGTCAAAAACAATAAATGTATACAAAAGTGTCATATCTAAAACATGCCATGACTTACCCATCTTCTTAGGCAACAGGTACACATCTTGCTTGTATCTGCCTTCGGGTGCATTGTATAGTTCAATTAAAGCTAGTGCCTGTAGGGTAAAGAGATACAGTAATAATGTACAGGGGGATGTTTTAGAAATAGTGCCTTGAAAAGGTATTCAGTGCCTATTCTTTTTCCAATCTCAAAAATGTCATTGTCTAGATATTTGCTTATTTTTTTGGATTGAAAGATTATAAATTACTTAATAAGTATCCCTTCCCTCAGTCAATACTTACGTCAACCTCCTCAGATATTAAAGGCAGTAGTCTTATTGGGGTAACTTAACTTAACTGTGAACAACAAAACAGAGCCCATTCCTCCTTGCAAAATTGCTCAAAACTCTTCTCTTTCTTTTCTTCATTTTAAGCACTATGGGTCTTGTTGAAAGTCATCTTTCCTGCTTTGGAAGCACCTGCCACTGATAAACCTCCCCATAACATGATGCTACTGCTACTTCACAATGGTTGTGTATAGGGTTTGATTTTAGTCCATATACACTGCTTTGGATTTCTGTCACATAACTGCAGTATCTATTAGATGGTATTTTGTAAACTTTTCAAGGGCAAAGACATTTTATTAGCTAGTGCTTCTTTACTTCTAAGAGATTGTTGACCTATGTACATTGTAATAAAAAAAAAATACACTGGCTTCTGTAGCTTGTTCAATGTCACAGTTGCCCTCACAATAGCTTCTCTGATAAATGCTCTTCTTGTCCAACAAGCAAGTTTAGGACAGCAGCCTAATCTATGCAACATGGCTGCAGTGTCATCCTTCTGCCATGTCTGTACAATGTACCACACTGAGCTCTGAGTGATGTTCAATGCCTCTGCAGTAGTCTTGTATCCTTCCCTAGATGTGTGCTTCTCTATAATATCTCAGACTTGTTTGAAATGGCATCTTCATTTTTTTTTCTCCAACTCTCTATCATGCTGTAGGACTTTACAGAGAGAGAGGGGTATTTATATTTACAAAAATAACATCCACTAATTTTTTTTAGACAGGTTGACTCAATAAACAATATGTTTGACGTTTTAGGTAATGTATTGTACCAGCGTAAATATGAAGTTTTGGGATTATATTGGATATGAATACTCTTTCAATTTCATTAATTCTGTATTTATTTAATAATTTGTGGAAAGATTTTACAATATTTGCTTCAATTTGATATGATAAATCAATACTTAATAGTATTACAGTGCCAAAAATCTATTCCAAATTCAAAATGTGAAAAATGTGTTGGCTGCTCAATATTCTTTCAAGCCACAGTATTACAGTAAATTAGACTGAAAGTGGAGTAAAATATGGTGAAATTTTAAATTGTTTAGGGGTGCTGAATTGGACAGTTAATGTGGAGTTGTAAATGATAGACTATGTATTTCAATATTTACTTCTACTTACTTTCATTTCAAAGAACATATTTTCAACAACTAAGAAATATTACCTGTTCATTTAATCTCTTTGATTCCCTATATGGCAGCCATCACTAGTGGGTTAATCCCTGGGTCAAGCGGATATGTGTCAGGCGTCGCCTCCGCACTATCTCCGGGTGCAAGAGATGGCTGCCTGTCACCTCCGATATCGGCGTCCCGTTGCCTAGCATCGGGACGACTACCTGCTTCCGGGCGCGGTACTCGCATGCGCCGTCACTCCACGTCCTGCATCCGGTCGGACACATTCCCTCTCCTGTCAGGCCCTTACCAGGTGTATTTATGGAAGGTTCTGGCACCACTATGGGTGCCAGAGTATTGGTTTCACCCTGCTCCAGCACCTTGACTGCATCTACTCTTGATCCTGTTTCTGAACCGGCTTCCCTCTGACCTTTCTATTGGATTTTGCCTTGTACCCTGCTGCTAGCTTCAGTTTCCTGATTTTGGCCTGCCTCTGACTATTCTTTGGATTTCCCTTTGTACCTCGCTGCCCGCTGGTTCTGAACCGGATTTATTGACTACACTTATTCACTCTGTTGCTACGCTGGTGGCTGTCTTGGAGAACCGCGACCTGCGTACCCTCTTGCAACGAAGCCCAAACTCCCTTGCGGGGGTCCCTGGTGAATACTGGGGGACGTTAGACTCCGCGCCTCCTTGCTCAGCTGTGCCAATACCAGCTAGTACCTGATCGTGACAGTATGCAGGAAGAAAAAAGTCACACAGTACAGTGTAAAATCTCAGCGCTTCCTGTACTTTGGACATTCTTAGAAAACCTTTTTGGGTGGATTTGAGTGGCATATTGGACCCCTTTTGCAGTAGTTTGGCAATGGTCAGACATTTTCCAATGCCATGCTCATTGCTAGAGCTCCCCCAGATAGAACAAACAGTTGAAGGAACCAGAAACAAAAAAGGAACATATCTAGGGAAGTGATCTACCCGTTAGAGAGGAAAGAAAGAAAAGCTGACCATATTTAATACCTGTGTGGCTCTCTTCTTTCCTGTCTACCCTCTGGTTGACATCTGATGAGAAATACTTGGGCATGCACACTGTCATATTTGCAGGGTGGATGACAGAGCAGAGTTGATGGAAAGTAGAGCATGTTCTACTTTCTACTGTGCCTGTTCGGTCGTATGATTTAGAAAAAAAATCATTGGCTTTGGAAAGAGGACCACTGGACCAGAGTGTATCTATAGAGATAAATTATTTCTTTTTGATTTATAAATACACCGACTGCAAAATGAAAACGCATCCGATCACTGTAAAATGAGATAGATGTATTTATTAGTGGTGATGGGATTAAATATGTAAATAAAAAAAAAAAAGAGTTTGGACCTTGTTTGCTATGTAGTGGGACATAACTGGATGCAATTCTTTCTGGCAGCAAATAAAACACAATAGCATAATTTATTTTTTTATATCATTATAAAAGTTTTTCGGAATAACTTCACACTTTCCTTGCACTCAGGTTTGCCCAGTGCAACTGTGTTCAACTTACCTCTGTAGTTGCAGTTATTGAAAGCACAAAAGTAGGAATTGTTGAACAGCTCAGATTGAGAAGACGGCCCTGAAATACAAATGACATATTTAATATAACAACAAACCCCTAAGCATGGCATATGTATTTGTAGTGCACCAACAACGTATGCAATAAAGAAAGATCGATGAAAACTTTCAACCACTGACCACAGCAACACAGCCAGATTTAATCACAAATGCTGCTTTAAAAAAACCCAAAATGTAAACATATAGATATCCCATTTTGATTTGCCTGCACACTTGTGATTCTACCTCTGAGCTGGCACCATGTTGGACACTTTGGGTTTACTACCTGAGTTGTGCTCACCATTTGTTAATATGGAGTGTGGTAATACAGATGTTTTTATTTTGATGCATACACACATCGTTGTGTTTTACCACTATTTGCTAATTCAATTTTTATTGCTTTTAAACAATACAAAAAAAATGCAATGAACCAAACAAACAAGTTAGGTATTTATTTATACACCGACACACATCAATTCTGCTCTTTTAGAAAATTGCACACTCCCACTTACCTAATATGACTGATAGTCTTAAGCAAACTGAACGATAACTTGATTTGCTAAAATGCTGCAGAGCATCCTCTAATTATGTGTGTGGCCTATTTCCGGCCGACCCCACCGGAGGACTATTTGAGAAAATACCTCCAGATGGAGCGAACATTTGCCTGGATGAAGGGCATGCCGACTTAAGTAGTCAATTTCCCAGTTGTCCACCCTCGGAATGAACACTGCTGAAATTGCAGACACCTGTTGTTCAGCCCATTTCATGACCTTTGACACTTTCTACATGGCAAAAGTACTACTTATTCCTCCTTGATGATTTATGTAGGCTACCGCCGTAGCATTGTCTTACTGTGTTCGGATCGGCCTACGTGCCAGGAAGGACTGTGCCTGAACTAGAGCCCTGAATACTGTCCGTAGTTCCAGAACATTTATGGGCAACCGTGTTTCCTCCAGCATCCAAGTACCTTACAAACTGAGGTGAAGAGTGACTGCACCCCACCCCAAAAAGCTGGCATCCGTTGTTACCACGGTCCAGTCCCACACCGAGAAAGGACGCCCCTGCGTGAGAATGTCCCTCCTGAGCCACCAGACAAGAGACAGGCGTGTTGTCTGTGACAACCGAAAGACCTGCCTTTCTAAGCAAGGATCTGACCTTGACCACTTTGCCAGAATCTCCTGCTGGAAGTTGCGCGAATGGAAACGAGCAAACTGCAGAGCTTCAAACGAGGAAACCATGCGATCCAGTAGCTTCATACACTGAAGTACTGAGATGCGGTTTAGAGATAAAACATTTTTCATCTGACGCCGGATCGTCCGTACTTTGTCTGAAGGGAGAAAAACCCTCTGACAATTGGATTTGAACTACAATCCGAGAAACACCACATGTTGGGTTGGTATCCAACTGGATTTTTTGTAGTTGATCACCCATCCGTGTGCCTGCAGAATGTCCCTGGTAAGCTGCAGATATGACTGAAACCGAGATACCGAGCAAGTCATCTAGGTAAGGTAAAATAGTCACCCCCTTTAAACGCAATTGAGCTGTCATTACCTTTGTGAACAAACCAAATGGGAGAGCCCTGAACTGAAAATGCTCCAGACGAACCGCAAACCACAAGAGACTCAGATGACCTGTCCATATTGAAATGTGAAGGTAATCGTCATTGATATCCAATGATGCTGAGTACTCACCTTTCTTCGTGGAATTTATCACAGATCTGATGGACTCCATCTGAAAGCTGGGTACCCGTAAGCAAGTGTTGAGGTCCTTCAAGTTTAGAATTGGTCTGAAGGGCCGATCCGGATTTTGCACCAGAAAAAGATGAGTCAAAGCCTGGACCTCTCTGCCCCAACAAAACTGAAACAATCACCTCGGCATCCCGAAGTAACTGTACTGCCCCCTGCAAAGCCTGTCTTTTCTCCGACTCCCTGGGAAAAGGTGTAGTCATGAAACACTGTGGAGGTGCCCCCACTAGTTCCAAGACGTATCCCTTGGACACGATACTTTTCACCCAGGCATCTGTGGTGGACCTAAGTCACTGCTCCTGAAAGAGCAGTAGGCGCGCTCCCACCACCGGAGCCCCCGGTGGAGGATGCAGAAAGTCATGCTGCTTGTTTGTCTGCTGGCTTAGGGGCAGGGCGACGTCCTGTCCAGACCTGACTGCCTCTTTGCCCCCCCTCCCCTTATAATTGGGGCTTGGCTTCTGGAAGAACCACCTCTTGAGTGGCCGACAAACCAAAAGAAGTGAAAATGCCTCCCTTTTGGGAGCCCCAGATGCTAAATAAATAGATTTCAAAATTGCTTCACACTTTTTGTCGCGACTGCGACGCTGAATTAGGCAACGGAAAAACAGTAGACTTCGCCAAGTGTGCAATAAAAGCATCAATACTGGGATGAGTCTCCCATGTTCCTACCTCCGAATTTGGATATGGGTAGAAAAGTTTGTATCGCCTGGGAATCTGAAAATTATTATCAGGCTTAAGTCTGGCCTCGTCCCAAATTTCCAACAGTTGTGCGGAAGGAGGGAATAAAAACTTTTTCTTTGTCCTTTTAAACAGGGAGGTCTGTGATACAGATTGTTTCCCATCCGATATGGTAAGAACCTGTCGCACTGCCAGGTTAAGGTCCTCAATGCCTTGTCTATTGGACATATCCTCCTCACCTGTGGGCAAGCCCTCATAGTCAGAATCCTCTAGAACATCACCATCTCCCAATTCAGATGGATCCGTGTCCGAATGTACTAATTCCTGGGCAATAGGAAGATGCAAGCGTTTACGCCGTCCACCTGCCATACTCTGATGGAACAATTTTTCAAGAGAATTAGACACTCTGGTCAACCCCTGCACAGACCAATCGACGTGGATTTTCTCTCCTTAATTCGTCAATGGACCGTGCCAGCTCCTACGCCCAGACTGGTTCCACGATGTCCGCTGCACCCGCAGACGAGCACCCGCCAAGGTCCTCGGCCATGCATACTATGCACAGGCCCCCCTGGTCTGATTGTCCTCCAGTTAATTTGGACTCACACCTGGTACAGGTGTAGTATATTACAGAGACAGCCTTGGATTTGGCCACGGTCTCTCTTTCTGACATATTACAAAACAGAAAGGTAAATGAGAGACACACTGTAGAACTATCTTATAAAAAAGAAATGTACAGTATATAGCAAACTGTAACACAATAGAAATACACAATAATATAGTGCTTCAGCCAAGACTAGAACCAAAAGTGTTCCGTAATGTACCCCCACAGAATGTACAGCAAATAGAAAACACACACACACTGAAAAAGATATAAGAAATAGCAAAGCCACTCTATATTTACTGGTTTTCAGTCCCCAGGGATGTGTCTGCCTCTGAGTGTCCTGCAGGCAGGGTGGGAAAGGGCTGATAAGCTTCCCAGAGCCCAGGAAAAAACAGGGGAGTTAACTGTCACATAACCACGCCCACTTAACTCTTTGCTGGCCTGCACATAATCAGCAAAAAAAACCATACATTTGTAATTGCAGAAAAAAACAGACATCAGACCATGGTGGGGACTGTGCTTCAGCGAAAGATCCCCACCAGCATTATATGCCTCACTCCCTGTTTGCACCGCAACTTTTTCTCCAAATGCCGGCTGACAGGCTGGGCAACTGGACCGCAAGCAGCTCCGCCTCCACAGCAGTCACGGGCGACGGATGCATGCTGCCACGGCTCCTGGGGCGGTCCGCATCACCTCTCTGGACGCACCTGGGTCCTGGACACTACCAGAGGGCCAGGTGACATTTTCCCCGGTGCGCTACATAATTCAGGGGGCGTCACTAAAGTACCACTGGGGCTCTCCCTGAAGTAGCCGCAGCGGTCACACAGTGATAAATGTGTAAAAAATACAAGAAAATTCTAAGACTAGACTAAAAGTGCTCTTCTCCGTAGGCACTAAGAAAAAAAACTGAGCTCTTCCGGTGGAGGGGGGCATAGAGGGATGGGGAGCAGGCTAGACAAGTTTTTTAGTGCCATTACTCCCACAGCACCCTCTATACCCCAAGGTGAGCAGTGTCCCCCAACTAGTGTGAAAAAGTCAATTAACCTACCATTTATATCTTAGGAGTGTGGGAGGAAACCAACGTAAACACGGGGAGAACATACAAACTCCAGACAGATAGGCCCTGGTCAGAATCAAACTCATGACCCCAGTGCTGTGAGGCAGCTATGCTAACCCCTGAGCTGCTCACATTAGGGTCTAAAAAAAAAAGTTATTTAAGTGAGGTATTTTTACCGGTGGGACATTCTGGACCAAACTGAGCAATAACTTAACTGTAGATATCAAAAATAAAATAATTTGGTATACAGTATAGTGCAATCAGCTGGTTGTAGATTTTGATGCTTATTTCAAGTTTGGCTGCTCTTTTGATGCAATATCCTTGATAAAATGTCTGTCCTGAATGAAACCAAAACAACACATAGGGGCATATTCAATTGTTGGCATTACTGGCCAAAGTAACGCGGCACGCGCACTATTACAGTCATTACGGTAATAGTGCGCGTAAATACCGTTATTACGGTACCTTTCACGCTGGATTTCAGCTCGCGGCTCAGGGAGCTGCGAGCTGAAATCCGGCTTAGTATTACCGTAATAATGGTAATGCTTTTAATGCTGCGGGGAATTCAAACAATTGAATATGCCCCATAATGTATCTTCTACCTGTTCAAGGCCTAACTATTGACTGGTAGATGTGCAGGTAATCAAACACCATATGTAGATAAGATCACAGGATGACTAACATTCACTAACATTGGTAACACTCCTGCTCGAGCTTGATGCTTAAATAGCTGCTGACAGACCAGAATTTCCAGAATGTTACAGCAATTATTTCAGCATGAACCCAGCATCAGATACTAAACCTGTAATAAAATCGACTAAAATATACGGTTGTAGTCTACATGAAATTCATATCTGTTCTGGCCATTCAAAGCCGCTCTCCTCATCCAAAGCAAACATTCCCATTTACACATAAAATTGTCTCTAATGCTGCAGACAACCTGGATGTGATTTTTGACACACAGTCATGCAGGCCGCGTACATCTGCATAGATTCTACTTCCAGAGTGACTTTATGGTAGTATGACCTGTAAAACCGGTTTATGTGGTTTGGGGAAATGAAAAAGATCTGTTCTAATCTATTTCTATGTTACAATTACTGTAATATGAACTTGGGCTATACTGCCAAATTTGAGACACATGGTTTACCTGCCGTCTTGGAAACCTCATGGACTGGTTACATATTAAACTTATTTCAATAAGGGTTATTCTATAAAGTGTAGAAAAATGGAACACAAAATGGTGTACATTTTTTAAGTTAGGTTTTCTTAATATTTGCCTTTATTTAAATGCTCTGTCATTTACACCACAAACTATACTAATACTGTTACGATGACTTACATACAAAAAGTATTAAAAATTTGCTCTAAACAAATAAACGGAAGAAACACAGGCAGGGTTGACATTTCACAATCTTTTAGTGTATCTTTCATTTTGTCTAAAGTAACTTTAAACTGAACTATATTTTAAAATATATTACAATCTTCCCTCTGAAGTTATTTTATTGCTTACGACATTGTGCCTTATGTGGTTTGCAAAAAAGGGGGATTGGGTGGATCGCTGCCTACACGGATACGAGCATTTATTCAAAATGCTGGTTGTGTTCTTTACTTCTTCCAGGGCAGGCTTCCTTTGGCTGCACAGCAGTAGACCTACATGGCATAGAGGATGGTGGCCCAGGGGCAAGCTCTCCACTCGAACAGCCAGAGGAAGCCTGCTCAGACTCGAAAGATAGCAAAGCACTGAAAGCAAAAAAAAAAAACCCAAAAAAAAAAGGCATAGAAACAAGTCAACATAGGACAATAGGACATGGTGGTAAGTCTATTTTAATATGGTTATATGTCTGAATTACTATTTTTATTAAGAAACATTATTTATGGGAATCAGCAAATTCCCCATCAAAGTGCCTACCTCAGCCAGGAGTACTATTCTTTTTCCATCTGGCCAGATGACATGGTCAACCTGAGATCGGATACGCTCCCATGTAAGCTCAGGGGTGCGTAGACTAGTCTGAAAAGAAATTCATTTGCAGAGTGAAAGAAGATAAAATGCTGTATTATTTCACATGTGCCCACATAGATTAGTCTAATTCTAAAAGACCAATAAACTTAAAATCCCAAACTCCCCTTTAACTTAAAATACATGTGCTATAGCTTTATTGTCTGTATGTTTAATATGTTTATTAGTCATATGCTATTGGGATTCATATTAAAAATAAAATAACACGTCTAAACTGATGTCACAGTCACATTACTATTTGCTGTAGCATGTTTTGCCAATTAATGAACATGAATAAGATTTAAAGCTCACCACATCGATTTCTGTATTAGAGTGTCCCATATTGCATACAATGCAACCATTCTTCATGCGGTCAAGATGCTCCCTCATAACCACATTTTTGTTTCCTATGGACCAAAATAAGAAAGATTGATCATTCTTTCCTATTTGATCCCTACGTAAAGCCATGTTTAACAAAAACTGCTTCCTGTAAGTGGAAAAGCATTAAATTACTTTAGACGTCGTTCACATAATTGGAAATAACAGTCCGACGATAAAAAAAATAATTGTTAATTACTTTATCCATCATGTTTTGTTCAATGATTCTGGAATTATTTGCTAATTATTTTACCAATTCTTTTTCTGAATGTTCTCAATATCTCATCCTATAAATACTTGAGTAAAAAATTACACATTTTTGTTCTAATTTAAGCAAAGTGACAGCACACTGGCAACATATCACATTGGCATCTGGTTGATGAAATTATACAGCACACCAAGATGCTCTAGAAACATCAACTGTGTAAATATAGTTCTTTAAACATATGACAACAAAACACCAATGTACTCTGTTGCTAATAATTGTAATCACTCACAAAAATAGCTACGTAAAGCAATCGGGGAGCAATTCAAATTGAGCATCACTTTAAAAATGTTTTTCTTTCTTTCACAGATTACAATGATGGCTACACCTCAGTAATTTGTAGCAGTGCTTTAAAACCACTGTTCCACATCACCTGCGTTTCTTGGCTCTAAAAAGGGAGCCCACCTGTATTTGGGTTCAAGTTCATTTGGGCATCAAATCATGTGGGCAACAGGTAATATGGTATGCAGGTAATTGTGCTTCAGTTCACTTGGGCTTCCCTTCATTGGACACCAAGTCATGATGTCTCCTTTAATGGAATAGTATTAAAGACCGTAATTAGGTATTGTAGTTTGATTTAGGGATTTAGTGAAACATGACTTGAAATTAAATTTAGGCATTATGCATGTACTGATATATATTGTGGAGAGTGATCTGTATAATGGTGAAGTAATTTGATATATGATGTGGTGTAAAGGTTTGTGTGATATAGTATGAACTGGGAGGGGGCGGAGTGTGACACAATATATACTGCAGAGAGGTGATGCATGTGATCTATAATGGGGATGTGTGTGATATTATATATTCTGCACATATATTATATATCCCTAACAAGCTGGTGCCCACATTTCTGAGTTGGTAGATAAATGAATTAAAACCTTATGAACTGGGGCTGAAGGAACTGACGCTCAAGTGACCTGGTCCAATCATTGTAGCATGTGCTCTATGAACAATAACCTGAAACAAAGTGCTACAAAATACTGGCATATTTCATACTTCCATATCTCCTGGAAGGTAGACAATAAACACTGCCTTATGAAGAAACCTGGGGGAGGTTTATATAGCATCACATATGAATTGACACCAATTAATGCGGATTATGTCAAATGCACAGAAAAAGATGACAGTACTTAAATACAGACAAGCAATATTTTCAGTGGTATGTTAGGAACTCCCAAGTTAGTACAGTGAAACTTGGGAACTACTCTGAAGGCCAGGTGTTCGCTGGAGCCCCTAGTGGTGGGGACAGACTGGGCTGCGGGCCGACCGAGGGTTGAGTAACGTATACTGACTTAAAGGAGTTCCCAGGAGTGGAGTGATTGGTGGACTGTAGTATAAGAAGAATCCTAGGTCAAAAGGTCACAGGCACAGATGCAATAGTCAAGGGCAAGCGAAGGGTCAAACTCACAGGCAGAGAAGCAAAATCCGAATTCCAGGCAAAAGGTCAAGGTCAGAAGAGAAGGGTCACAGGTCCAATAACAAGCAGGGGTCAAAACACGGGTAGTCAAATCCAAGGTAGCTGGAACCAAACTGGATAGCACAAGCAGGCAGCAGAACTGAGGACAGAACGCTATAACCGGCAGTGAGGCTGCAGACCTCACTGCCCTAAATACCACAAGCCACCAATCAGAGCCTAGCTCTGAGTCTCACACAGCCCCCATGATAATTGCATTAATCAGCCCACAGGCTGTGTTAAATTACGCGCATGCGCCCGGCCACTAGTACCGCCGGGACGCAGCGCTAGATTATCGGCGTCGGACCGTTGCCTTGGCAACGGCCGACCAGGAAGCGGAAGTGACGTCCCGGTCGTCAAGGTGACGGCCGGGACGCTAGCAGAACCAGGAGACGGGCCGCGGCGGCTCATAACATGGTATAGGAAAAAAAATGGGAAAACGCACAGTTCTGCCAATATCAATTCTCTATTTAAAGGGATCATGTCAGAGTCAAGGTGCATATTGGTTTAATGGCATGTCTATGCTTCATTGTGTTATGGGATATTTCAGTCCATGGACTGTTTCCAGAAAATCCCAGTTTTCATATACCTGGTTACCTGTACAAGTGATGACCACATCCATCTGTCTTATAACTTCATTCAGTTTCACCACCCGAAAACCTTCCATGCTGTATTGGAAAGAGAAGTAAAAAACATTAAGAGCACAGGCAGGGACAGCCAAGAACAAGGAATGGGACAACATAATCAAATCAATTGCTAGGAGGAATCTACTTTTCACTATGTATGTATTTTATACCTTTGTTTGCCCAAATAAACTTGTTTGTAGATAATCACATGGACTGGAAATATTTTTTCTGATGGGGTGCAAACTGGTAAATGTCCATATAACTGCAGACAATGGTCATGAATAGTGCAAAAACAAGGTATACAAATCATAAGTAACATTAATTTGGAGTTCTGCTCCAGAGCAGCGGTTTTACCGCTTTAGAGACTGGCTCAAGTCTACCATCAAGGATTTCAACTGGCATTTATCTTGCCTACGGCATATGAAATATTTGGATTGCATCAATAATTATTATACAATTCTGTTAGAATCAAAGTTTCTATTTATAAGCTTGGCAGTGATCTATGCAAGCTGCTGCCCAAAGGTGGTTGACTTGCTTTAGAGAATGGCTCATGTTTGTCACTGGGGATTTCAACTGGAGAATGGCTCATGTTTGTCACTGGGGATTTCAACTGCCATTTGAGATCTTGCATATGAAACAATTGGAGTGCACTGCTAATAAGTACACCACACTGTTGGAACTGAAGTTCCTAATTATAAGCGCGGCAGGGATCTATGCAAGCTACTGCCCGAAGGTGGTTGACTCGGCTGTGGGAGTAACAAGAGACTATAGTATTATTCTGCAGTGCATTACTTTATGGCTCACTTTAAGAGTTTACATTATTGCTCACTATTTCACATTAAGAACACATTACTATACTTATAGTGATTTATTCCCTTGTGTAGGACCTATCATGTCGAAGGGATGATTTTTCTCTGGAATAGTTTTTTTAAGTAGTGTTTTTATTATATGATCTATGACGATACAGCACTATTTTAAAATATTAAAAAATTGCCTTTCTTGATAATACCCAAATATATTTAGTAATTTATGTACCACTTTCTTCTTTACTCTAGGGGAAGTATTCATTTGATGGCTGGATCGCCGAAAACCCCGCGCTCGAAAAATATTACAGTTAATACGGTAATATTGCGCGTAATTAACGTTAATGCGGTAATTTAATCGCTGGATTTCAACTGGAGCTGCGAGCTGAAATCCAGCGAAATATTACCGTATTAACGGTAATATTTTTCGAACGCGGGCTTTGCGGCGATCTTGCCGTCAATTGAATACCCCCCTAAATGTCAATATCTGTGTTTTTATTGGAAATAAAAGTTTTTTCTATGCTAAGCCAGTAGAGATAATATTATTTCTTTTTCAATCTAGTGGTGACTGATTTGTATACCTTATTTTTGCACTATTCATGTCCTGTGTCTGTACTTTATTTTCTTAAGTATTCTTGGTTTGCTTGATAGGAAGGGTGATCTGTTGCTTCCTTAATAAGATGTGTTCCTGGTATATTGAGTAGTATAATATATACTAATAGCGTTTTTTTTAGAACCCTTTTTTTTTTATATATGCTATAACGCCTGTTTGTAGATTTTTCTTTAGGTACATGTCTGTTTATATAAGGTAAAGGAGTAAGTTTATAAATCGCAACCTCAGAACTATAAAATGAAGTGACCTATTTGTGCAGCTTAGCAATTCCTTGTTTGTTTCTGAGGCCATAGTGAAATACTGTTTGGCAATCTAAATTCCTAATATAGTCTATCGTAACTCTAGTACAGTAAGAGCACGTTCATGTAATTGCAAATAGATGCAGACCTGCATGGAGACAGTAGTTGCATGTCAGTAGCTGTATCAATTGCGAGTGCCCGAGAACTGGTACAAATGATGGTCGCCAACTGCTTTTGAATGGGTGATTGCGAATTCACATTTGAAGCGAATAGGTGCTTTCTTCATTGATTGTGCATATATTATATGATTTTGTGAGCCTATTTTCAAATTATTTTTTCACTATTGTCATTCATACACAATATAATATTCTTTACCTGCTTGATTAGAGAGGGTTTCTTGTGCTTATGGATGAATGTATGATTGGTGTAACCCTGGCGGATACGCTACTGATACACAGCTGGATTTATCTTGAGGTGCATACGCCTCAGCATATAGGCATAGATATGCTATTTTTACGTACAGCTTTTTAAAGCTTATTATACAGATATGTGTCTCTTTGGTGGAATAATGGGACTGTACATGCTGGCAATTGGGCAGTTCTGCTTGTCTTAACATTTACACTTTTTGGAGCAATAAGCAAATGCATTTTACTCATGTACGTCAATTATTCATTTTCCACTGTATTGTTCCCAAAAGACATTGCTTTTTCTGGAATGTACATATTACAATTAAGCAATAGGGGCCTAAGTAAAACATGTAATTTTTTATATCAAGTCTTTTTGCTCAGGCTTTAGATTTTCAAAATACAAAACACAAAAAATAAAAATACTATTAAATATGGCTGTCATTATTATTACTGTTTGTGTTTTTATTATGCTTTTTTTTGCTATTGTAAGAGATTTCAAAAAGTAGCAGAATAAAGACTATTCTGCTCATTTTCCATGAAACTCAGGTCCAATTATTGCCTGTATCCTGTGTGTATAAGCTGGATTAAATACTAGTAATATTCCTTAGGAACTGAGCAACTAGGAAGAGAATCTAACTCGCTTCCTCCTCCAGTGTCCCTATAGCATATTGGGACTTAGACCATTTCCGCTCATATTTAATTACAGTTTCTACTTCATAGAAAAAGCACTCATGCCTAATAGTATCATTAACCACTAGCTATAATAACTGTAGTCAATGATAGCAAATTTTTCATGTATTAGCTCATCGACTGCTTGAAACATTTGTTTAGGGATATTTTGAATAAACATACCAAGAAGAGAAGCAGAGAAAACAGTCATACTTCTAGTCATACACTGTGAAGACTTTCCAAAAATATTGTAACCTTGAAAATTCCCACATCAAGTGCCAAAAGGATCCTCCCATACACATTTGGGGCAGGCCGACCTATCTCCTCTCCCGATTACTTAGTCTAAAGGGATGTAAAATTCATGCATGCCCCTTGTCATAATTGTAAATACTGATAGAAGAACATCATTCTTGGGATTCCAAGATGAAACTGGAGCTGTTCAAAGAATTTAAAATGGTCAGTTAGGTATAGCTGGCCAATTAATGTGATGCCTTATCTATGCCATGCA
Source organism: Mixophyes fleayi (assembly GCF_038048845.1). Lineage (NCBI taxonomy): Eukaryota > Metazoa > Chordata > Amphibia > Anura > Limnodynastidae > Mixophyes > Mixophyes fleayi. The sequence goes on from NC_134403.1 coordinate 256,500,773, forward strand.
TGACCTCCCTAAATTTGACAAATTCTATAAATCTCCCATTATACTAAAGAGGAGCATCTGGGTCAACATCCCCTTACCTCCATCATTTTATGTACTGCATCCCAAAAATGAATAATCTGCTTAATAAGAGATGCAATGCCCCTTGAAAACCAAGAGGGTTTGTAATATTTGGAAAGAGATTTGGGAGCCCACTAATGTAATCTATTCCCAGGGTCCATCACTCCTTACCAAGCTTGTAGGGCACAGATTGGGTCAATCTCTGTAACGTGCACAATAGAACCAAGTGCCTTTAGAGCTGCACAACAGCCTTTCCCAACCTAGAAAGAAAATAAGAGATATACAGTCACGTTTCAATATTAATATATGGCTGAATATTTTTGCCTGATCCTGTCAGCTCATGCTTTTATACAAGCCCTACTGTGGATATCCATGCTGTGCAATTACATTATAGCCTGAAAACTACTAAAAAATGTATATATATATATATATATATATATATATACACACACACATTACAACAGTAAGAGACTTTAAGCCATACAATTATAGTTATCACATGTTACCCTCTTAATGCATTAGCTATAGTGATTGAACACCACGTCCCTTTACCACAGACATAATCTGAGATGCAGCACTATTTTTAAATCTCGATGAGATCACATTTCATCAGTAGGAGATATGTATTTTGGCGAGAAAAAATATTTCAATGCTTTCACTGTATATACAACATGCCCTTTCTCAAAGGAGAATTAAAGACAAACAGTGAACATAAAGCATTTACTAGATCTTTTCTCTGCATCAGACCTGTACTAAAAGACAAATTTAATTTTACACTGCAGTTATTTAAGGATAGTGTCTTTTTATATATTCGATTGTAAAGTCTCATGAGCTGGGCTCTCCCCCCTCTTATGTCCACCTCCCTCCTTCTGTACATGTGCCCTAATGTTCCACAATCTAGTTCTGACTTGCGTACCATGTACAGTATTTTTCTCCATACCTAAATCTTGTTTTCTGTCAATCCTGTGCTTGTCTGCATTCTACCATGTAACCTATTCTCTATTACCCCTGTATTGTTGTACCTTTTACTTGTCATTTTATATTATATTATACTATATTTGTCATGTTTTATTAGGTCATCAAGTTTGTTACCCGTCCTACCTACTGTATTGCACTGCAAAACCTTTGAGACACCATATAAACGATAATAATAAAGAGCATAGCGAAGATATTATTCTGAACTTGGATGTCAACATTTTCAGAATGTCCAAGTTATGATACTGAATCCATTTACTAAATTTCCTGTGCATCTGGACAAGCTGGATGTTATCCTCAATAGTCCAGCTCTTAAATTCAGACATAGGCTTAATTCCTTAGTGACCAGAGCAGCTTTTAATATTTTGGCCTATTTTCAGTACAATGAAGGTCATTTACGAATTGGAATACATCATATAAAACCCACAAATGCCTTTATGACCCCTGAAAATGGAATGTATGGTCTATGTATATATATATTGGCATTTCAAGAGGAGTTGTTACAAAATATGCAAATTTGATGGGTCAACCTGGAAAGTGGCATAGCTTTTTTTGCTGCTATAGACTATGTAAAAGATGTGTATAAAGATATCCCAGGTCTGCCAAAACAAAAATTAGATTTTAGTTATCTGGAAACATTGGCGATATGTATGTAGCGCTGGCAGACACGGACGTCTGCACATGCGCATTAGGGAACTGTAATCGACCAGGAACTACAATCCCCGGTTTGCACTGAGCTACTGCCGGAGGATTCAGTAATAGCTTGCAAAAAGGGGAGGGGCTAAGGTGTGAGAGGAATGACTTTAAAACTGGCAGTTGGAGTGCAGCAGTTGAAAGAGGAGAAAGAGAGAGGGAGCAAGAAAATACAGAGCTGACTTATAGTGAGTGTACCCTGTACTATTGCTTGGGAGCCAAACAGAGGGAGCGGAGAGGCAGGACAGAGACTCTGTCAGAGTACCAGAAGTCTGAGAAGGAGGGAGCAGTATCTATTAGACCCCTGTATACAGAGGAGCCATATTGGTAAAAAGGAGCTGTTGGTGAGGGGAGTACAACACTGTCAGTTGTTTAAAGTAAAAGTCTGAAATAAAGAAAATACCCCAGAGAAATATAGAGAGAAGAAGGAAAAGATCTTTGAAAAAAAGAGAGAAAATACTGGAGTCCTGACTGGAAAAAGCCATCTTGGCTAAAAGGCTGATCGTTATATGGATAAGTAACATCTTATCATCTGTTTATTGATTTATCGGAACTCTGGTATTATACCAGTAGTCAGATAGGGACTAGGTGGGAAGATTGTAATGTAAATGAACCCTTTTGCTGGACTGAGATAATATTAACAAGGGATTAGTGCAGGGACAGTTAGTTAGGGGGCAGTGACTGAATTACATGTATGAGAAACTGTACCTCACTATCCTCTCAGTCACATACAAGAGAAATTCACAAACCCGTGGTGTGAGGAGCCTACGATACTGAAGTGACTATATGGTCATGTCTAAGGGACAGATGATGAAACATATGTCTATTTATGCTGCTGAACTTATTTCATGCTAATTGTTTGATATTTGCCGGATGATTGTAGTTTAAAGAGAGGTACCTCTTAGTAGTAGAATAATAAAGAAGAGAGAATATATAAATATGGTAGTATAGGTATTATATAGTACTATTTATCGATTATATACAATTGTTTGTTTAAACTACAACTTATATTTTTGATTTAAAATATTGGAAAATCCCTTTAGAAGCTTATACCACACTAATAAAGGTGCCAGTGTGGCTTCTAAACATAATTTATGTGTAATATTATTCATTTGTGTGTGCCTTTGGTCCAGTGAAGGGGGGCGGATGGTTCCTTGGTCTCCCTCTGGTGTTGCTACAACCAGGACACTACCCAAAGAAGACCCTTCAGTAATCAGACCAAGGTGGAGGCACTGTGTAATCTTTTAAGATGGATATACAAATCTTATCTGAAGTAAGGGATTGATATTATCCATACATACCATATCATTACAAATTAAACTCTATGGGGCATATTCAATTGTCGGCGGAAACGCCGAAAATCTCGCGGTCCGCGCACTATTACCGTTATTACGGTAATAGTGCGCGGGAAAAAACCGTTACTACGGTAATTTTCTCGCTGGATTTCAGCTCGCGGCTCAGGGAGCTGCGAGCTGAAATCCAGCTAACTACAACCGTAATAACGGTAGTATTTTTAACGCGCCGCGGAAACGGCACAGTTGAATATGCCCCTATAGGGGGTATTCAATTGTCCGTAATACCGGTAAACTATTACCAGTATTACGGTAATAGCAAGCTGGATTTCAGCTCGCAGCTCCCTGAGACGCGAGCTGAAATCCAGCAAGAAAAGTACCGTAATACCGGTATTTACGCGCACTATTACCGTAATGAAGGTAATAGTGCGAACGCCGCGAGAATTTTGGCTATAACACCAACAATTGAATATGCCCCTATGTTGTTGATGGTGGATCCAGAAAACTATTAACAGCTAAGATTAGGCACAGTGCTAAAAAAAATTTCTATCATTATCCTGATGTTCCTTATTTTACCCTTTCATTTAACGTACAATAAATTTGTAGTAATACAAATTTTACTCTCTGTTAGCTCTTGCCAGACATGCTATTTGTCATGGCTGTCTTCCAAGTTCCCAGATATAGAACGCTTTCTGAAAAATCTCCAGAACTGCTGGCGCCAACACTCACTTTGGGGGATGTGCATTACTCAATTTAGTTAATAGTTTAGTTTATGTACACTGAATGTATAATGCGCGACTGCAGCAGTAGTCAAAGCAAGAAAACCAGTAACTTGAAAATGTATTATTGTAACATTTATACAAATGGGAAAAATTTAAAAACATTGTTTTTATAATAGAGTCTATCTAAGGTAACTGTGGAAATGAGGAGTTCCCATTATTATTTAATTGTTCTTTAAAGGCCAAGCATAACAACAGATATTAACTACAACAGCAATATGTGTCAAACTTTCAAAGATATCTCTCTAAAAACGGGCAAATAGTTTAACCCTTGTGTGGAGGCTATATTTTCCAGATCTAGAAAATACACTGCGAGTAGTAAGTGACCATGCGCCATGAGAAATTGATATGACATAATGGGAGTTTTCAAAATTAAAGGGCTGACCAACTTATTTGGTATGGAGGACAATTTTTTTTTTACAGCTGGATATATATGTTGCATTCTACTGCACAAATTAATCAAATAAAGGCTTAATTTACATTATTATAATGTAACTTTTCTTGTGACACTCCACACTGTTACAAGTCTGAGATTTCTTTACTGAAAACATACAAGTATAACAATGCTGTGGACTCCTTATTACTGAAGAAGCAAATACAGATAGTACACAGGATATCAAGTGTCAGGAATAAGGTTTTGGAGATGCAGAGGATTGATGGGCATGGAACAATGGTTTTAAACAGCAATAAACAAAAGATTACCAGGTCAGGAGCAGAGTTTGCAGATACAAATTTAACCAATCAGGTTAAAAAGATACACAGGATAACCAGAAACCAAACCAAAGTTTGTAGATACAGGATCTCAGTAACTACAAAACAAAAATGTGTAAATGCACTCTTCACCAGTCCGGACTGTGTGCTGCTAGGAATAAAGCAATCTCCTACACTTCACTTCAATGGAATCATTAAAAATAAATATCCAGCGCACAACAACCCTAGATAACACTTATGATGTTGCATATAGCAACCAATCAGATTCTAGCTGTCATTTTGTAGAATATACAAAATAAATAATAACTAGAATCTGATTGGTTGCTATAAGCAACATCTCCACTTTTTCAAACATGCAGATTGACAAATTTATCCCCAGGACTGACAGTACCACTCATCCTTTCCAGGCAACTTCCAGGCTTCACCATGCATATTACTGGAAGTCCAGAAAGGGTAGTAAGAAGACGATTGGGTCCTAAGGCAAGTCAATCGTCTCGGTAACCTGGAGTAAGGCAGCAATTGGAACATTGAGCCAGGTAGACGTCTCTGAGATCTCGGGCAGGGCAAACACTTGGAGGCCTCAGGTAGGGAGTTTGGACAGGGCCTCAGACTGCAGGCTTGTCCTCAGGCCCAGAGGCCAGGGCACCAGGTTTTGAACCTCGAAACAGGAGGCACTGTCTGGAACCTCGGAACAGGAGGCAGCAGTTGGATCCTTATGTATAGTAGGTTTCGGGGCCCCTTAGGTTTTATTGGGCGCTGGCAGAATAAGGTGTGCTGGGGGTTGTTCAAACAAAAGGTGTTCCTCAGGTGACCCGGTAAGCAATGTTACACTGACATACTGAATTAACACCTGTTGCTGGAAACTGGAACGGAGAACTGCTGTAAGGAACATTGAATAGATGTCAGTGGCTCGAGGACCAAGATAGTCTTTGGCAATTCAGGAATTTGAACCAAGTCATGTAACATCTGCAAGTATTACTGGAGTCAAAGGAATGCATGTATTGGACTACATGGGATTTTTCTTCCTCTTACATTTCTTGTTACAAGCAGATTTGCTTGGAATACCAGCAGGGATAAAGAAAATCCTCTGGGATGGAGATAACAGGTTGACTAGGAACAGAAGGTCCATATTTATGAATAAAAGACTGCATAAAAGCCATGCAACTTTTAAATACTGAACTGTCATCGATAAGACTAGTGGCCTATTCCAGAGCATTCTTCAGTAGAATAATCCAGCAGGGGTGCATGCAAATAGTTGAGTGAGAGAATCCATTAATTCTATTTCACCACCTCCAAAAGGCTTTGGAACTCTCTTAGGACTTTTGAGTAAATTCAGACACACTGGCAAGAGAAAACTAGAACAAGGAGCAGAAGAGAGTATGTATAGAGGGGCACTCTGGGGGTTATATTGGTAATATGAGCAATCAAAACGAAAAAAAAAATTTCTTTATTAATTAAAAGGAGCATAACTTTTATTGATATACATTAAAAATACTAAATATCCCATTTAATATCCGGGATTCATGATAATACACAAAATTAGTGAAAGTATTAAAAGATGTAAGTGACTGATAGTGACCAAAATGAAAATACTATTAAGAAGCAGTATTAACTGCTAAACTGTGTGGCTGTCTAACATATCTAGTATGGGTAAAATACCCTTAATATTTTAGTCAACATAACTGTTATCTAGACCTGTCAGTGGCATAATAGAAAATGCCTAGGGGGAAAATTGAGTGTTAATACAATTATAACCTTATTAAGAATATGTGTCATTATTAGCACACTGTAATGTAAATGTATACTCTAAATGGAGTTGAATAAGCTATTCATATAGCACAAATGAGTATAGTGTGATGTGTTACATGGAGGCTATATTAGAGGGATTATAAAATCCTAAATAACACCTTTATAATAGTGGGTGATTAATATACCATGAACGTGGTTTGAAAAGTCAGCAAAACCCACTATAAAATGCTATACTTAGTAGAATTGAAACTAATTTATATTGGCAACTGGATTCCCTGTGGAGGACCCTATTATACAGCCTCTGTGGATAGTACTGCTATAAGTGTAGAGAGATTGCCTGTCTAGCACGGGATTCCCTATAAAAGCCCTATAATATAGCCTCTATAGGTGGTTCTGCTTGATGTGATAAAAACTGATAGTATAACGCAGAGTTCCCTATGAGGGATTCAATTATGCAGCTTTTGTGACCCGCATATTGTGTGCATAGACAATCATTGTCTATAGACAGGCAATCTCTCTACACTTATAGCAGTACTATCCACAGAGGCTGTATAATAGGGTCCTCCACAGGGAATCCAGTTGCCAATATAACAATTAGTTTCAATTCTACTAAGTATAGCATTTTATAGTGGGTTTTGCTGACTTTTCAAACCACGTTCATGGTATATTAATCACCCACTATTATAAAGGTGTTATTTAGGATTTTATAATCCCTCTAATATAGCCTCCATGTAACACATCACACTATACTCATTTGTGCTATATGAATAGCTTATTCAACTCCATTTAGAGTATACATTTACATTACAGTGTGCTAATATTGACACATATTCTTAATAAGGTTATAATTGCATTAACACTCAATTTTCCCCCTAGGCATTTTCTATTATGCCACTGACAGGTCTAGATAACAGTTATGTTGACTAAAATATTAAGGGTATTTTACCCATACTAGATATGTTAGACAGCCACACAGTTTAGCAGTTAATACTGCTTCTTAATAGTATTTTCATTTTGGTCACTATCAGTCACTTACATCTTTTAATACTTTCGCTAATTTTGTGTATTATCATGAATCCCGGATATTAAATGGGATACTTAGTATTTTTAATGTATATCAATAAAAGTTATGCTCCTTTTAATTAATAAAGAAATTTTTTTTTTTGTTTTGATTGCTCATATTACCAATATAACCCCCAGAGTGCCCCTCTATACATACTCTCTTCTGCTCCTTGTTCTAGTTTGAAATGTTACAATATGTGAGGGTGCACCAAAATTTAGAGGTTTATTTAATGGGTTATACCTATCTTTAATTCACAATATCTCTGTAAGGGTTCTCCCAGTGCGGTCTACAACCTTTTAACACTGGCAAGAGAGCAAGGCTTGTGCCCCTATGTGGATGGGAGCCAAACAATCGATCCTCTTCCCAGAGGCAGAATAGCAATGGGGCTCATACTGAAACCTCTGGGTTGTGGGAGCCTGGGTAATTAGTAATTGGGATTTCTGGAATTGCAACTTTGCCACCACAGCAGTCCCTGCATAATGGACATCTGCCTATTTTAAAATGTTTTTGTTCACCACTTTATCAAATATAGCACGGTGGCTCAGTGGTTAGCACTTCTGCCTTACAGCACTGGGGTCATGAGTTCAATTCCTGTCCATGGCCTCCTGTGAGGAGTTTGTATGTTCTCCCCGTGTTTGTGTGGGTTTCCTCCGGGTGCTCCGGTTTCCTCCCACATTCCAAAAACATACTAGTAGGTTAATTGGCTGCTAACAAATTGACCCTAGTCTGTGTATCTGTATGTTAGGGAATTTAGACCGTAAGGCCCAATGGGACAGGGACTGATGTGAGTGAGTTCTCTGTACAGCGCTGCGGAATTAGTGGCGCTATATAAATAAATGATGATTCTGATATAAAAAAAAATAATTATGTCATCTTTGACATCATCCATTTTGACATACCAGCATGGATAATTCCCCTTCCTATCCCTCTATAACTTGGCAGCGGAAAAAACTATGTATTATTTCTGCTGCTACTTTTCAGCTATCGTCTGGCTGGAAGCCCCCTAACTCCCAAACGGTCAAGAAGTTTTGAGTAAAATGTGGTATGTTTAGCATGTATATATGATCTGATCCTACACTTTCCTTTGTAAGATTTGGAAAACTTGGCAATCCTATTTTAACTTTAGACTACCCTTTTACATGCAGTCACAGGGTTTGCTCTTGAACTCTTATTCTGCTTGATTCTTATCAATATGACTTTCCTCCCTTTCGCATTAATTTTAGTGATCTAACAGGATTTCCTTGCCCTCTTTCTTTCCCTCTCTCCTTTCCTACCGCCCTACTCCTGGTTCACTTAAAAATGGTTTACGGTTTACTGTTTATGTAACCTGCTACTTGTTACAATGCCATGCTACAGTAATAAATGTCAATTGGAAATTTCTGATTTTCTGAGTGAACTCTATGTATTTGGTGTGATTTTTAAACCTTTCAATAAATAGATTTTGTTTTTAAAGTACAGTGTCTGGAGCGTCATTTATTTAATAACATTTTCTTTATCTATTATTAAGACAGCTAAAAACAACATGACATTTTAAGTCCAATTGATAGATCAATAATTATAACTGTATGAGATTCATAAACCTTCCCTCTACTGTATGATGTATTTGTTGTTAATTTATGGTGATAGGGAATTGCACAGCAACATGTGTATATTATTGCTTTAGTAGGTCATTCTGATATTTGAATTGAACAAAAGTACACTACTGAATATCCAGTCTTTCACACATTCATGAATCACTGATTATCTGCATTACAGAATGTAATATTCCAGTATTCTGTATAATTACTTCTGAGTTACTCACCTCACCATATCCACACACAACGACTTGCTTTCCACCAAACATAACATCTGTGCTTCTTTTCAGTCTGCAGTATAAATTCACAAAAGAATAATAAAATACTAATTTAGTTGTAAATTAAAGAACTATCAATATGACTGCCAATAGACAGTGACACGATGATAAATTATGATAAACTTTGGGATTCTTGGCTAATGAGCTTACATGCAAAGTCTATGCGAGATCTTACTATCTGCTGGTAGTTCAAAGCTTCCAAAGATGATATCAAAATCAAAAGTTGCATATTTATTGCCATGATGTCAACAATCCCAATATTCTTTACAGAGTTAACCCTAAAATAACTATTGTAACATTTAATATGTGTAGCAGATTAGATAAAAATTAAAAAAAAAACACTCTCTACAGATACTATATATTTCTGATATAAAAAATCCTTTGTTTATTGTTACTAATAAAACTTGTTACAATTATTTACACAATTTTTAATGTATTCCACTGTACATCTTATTGAGTGAAAGAAAAACTTCTTAAAAATAAAAAAATAATAAAAATGTGACTTTAATTTACCAGCATGCCTTCACAGAAAATAAGTAGAAAATGCACTTTCCAATTTATTGTTACAGATTCTAAGATTAAATATACATGCAGAAAAAGTTATTCAGAATATAGATGGAAAACTCAGCAATTGATGCAAAGTGTGTTGTAAGCACTGTGTCCATCAATCACACTGTACTAACTCACATTTTGTACGTGAGTGGACAGGAATACTTAGGCACGAGAATGCACATTTTCTACAGACTGCCAGCTGCAGCAGATCACGGCATCCCGTAAAAATGACTTTCCTCCATCTCAAGAACTACAAAGGAAATTTTGACCACCAGCATAAACCGATCACATATTTCTTACCCGTCCAATATAGATTCTCGACAGCAGTACAAATTGTCAAATTTCTGCTTGGTGACAGAGTCATTCACATTCATAGCAGGAACACACAGCTTGCCAGCCTTAGACAGCTGATAGAGTCTGCACAATGACATAAAATACATACAGTTTGTATTAAGTACAGTGCAAAGGAAAATATGAAAATATATTTTGAGGAATACATTTAAATACATTCCATTTCTGCTTATTAAGTGAAGTTGTAACAGTGTCAGAAAAGGTCGTTTACTGAACACATAATAAATTGTACATGACACAGAGTGCACCAGCCTGTGCATTCAGTTACAGGTATACAAATATGTGCCATCAAGTTTGCAAGGAATCTTAGTGGTAAGCAGGTTATATGTACCACTGCTTGGGACATTTGATTAGCACACCGACAGATGATAATTGATACCAACTCATACACGGATGTTTAAAATCACCTTGCTCAGAAGAAGCCACATTCATATTGTCTTCATTAGCAAAACAACTGTGGACACATCATACATGGTTATTCCCACACTCCATAGAAACCATTTGGTAAAACTTCTTTACTTTGCAAGAGTGCTAGAACATTTATATTTCGTTCTGAGATGTTAACCACCAACTCATATGACGGCCACTTCAGATCAAATAGAATCTTGCAATTAGAAATGGCTTTTGTATAGTCATAACCGATTGTAAAAAGCACATTCCTTCAGCACTGTAACCAGTGGAATTGGGCTAATTTACATAGCTCAAGATGGTATTATCTGCAGAGTGTGCAGAAGTTTGCATCTTTCGATTGGAGAAGCTGGGAAAATCAAGGAATGCGAGCTAGGTGCACTTTTACATCCAGATACGAAAACAAGATTTCATGTTGCAGGGTGAGATATTAACTGTGGTGTCACCCATTAATAGGGGGGGCACAAAGCATTTTTCTCCATGCCTCCTCAGAGATGTTGGAGCTCGAGCCTCGACCTACACTTTCAATGGGACGCCATTACACCTTCCAGGCAGATATTATACAGAAAAGCCCATTTCTACCAATGTATTAAAAACATTCAATTGTACAATAGTGCCATGTAATATAAAGACAGTCCCAGTGTCTTCTCATCCTCATGAATAATTTAAGATATTATTTTAGGAGAATACAAGTTGAAAGTATAGATAGGGGTGAGATGTAGTAAGCATTTTTATATATATCCAGCTGTATATTTGCAAATATTTTCCTGGAGAAGTTCCAAACATTTGAACGTGATGTGCACGTATGAATGCGTGAATGGATAGCGCTTTCTCTGTGCACTTTTCCTGTTTGTAAAAGAGCTGCAGTATTTGATTGAAAACACAATTAATCTATGCCACAATAGCTATAGACAATTACATAAAAATTGCAATTGTTACAATAACACACTGATGGTGACCAAGTGATGGTCTTCATTAAAATGGTCAATGAATATAGACATTTTAATTTGTTGATACTACAAACTTGCTGGTTGTAGCAGTCAAACTCCCACTGAAATAGCAAGTTTAATTTTATTTATTTATTGCTATGGACAGGATTGCTAATCAGAAAATGGCATTACAGCAGCCGTGATATTACTGCAGAGGTTACTGCCCGTACTGTAGCACAATAAGCTAAATGATAATGTGAACAATGCCGGAACACTTTAGGGGGAATATTAACACAGAGTAAAGATCTGGAGCAAAAGCATTGTCAATAACTTTGTGAAAGCAATTCCATTCCATCTTTTGCATCAAATTAATAGGCCTAATTTTTACACAATCATATCAGGACAGGGCAATGTACTAGTCATTTATTTATTTGTAAATCTAACTCATGGATGTAATAAAGTCAATTTGGGAAGATACTGGCAACAAGGGTAAATTAAAAAATATAAGACAAGAGGAAACATCATTCTTTTTTAAGTAAATTGTACCAGAGTGATTTACACATACTCATAGAAGTCTTTTAGATACCACCAAATACTATCCCACATAATAGCACAAATCTGTTGCCTCTTCTATTATGCCCCTGTGGGGCTAGTTACACATCATTGTGCACTATTACTGGTATAGCCTAGCCCTTACTATGTTGCTTGTGAACTTTATGTGGCATAGACAATTATGGCTATAATGTAAATTAATACTTCACCAAGCTCACCTGTGCACTCCAGTCACACTCTCCTCCACAACACCACGGATATTTTTGTAAACATTTGGATATTTCTTATAGACCCAGTGAGTTAAATCCCCTCCATCATCCAGAATCTAGGGAAGAAAAAAAAGCTATTCAGAAGTTGGGAGAATAAAGTTACCGAGGGCTAGAAAATTGAATATACATTAACAAGTATTAAGAGATGCAATCAATAAAAAATAGGAGCTGCTAACTCCAAGGTACCATGTTTGGCTGCCAACCATCTCCATTCACACAGCGATCAATAGACCACCAGAAATCATTTTCGGACTCTCCTTTCCAAGCAAAGACTGCAACACCTACGAAAAGTGGAAGAAAAGAGACGTCAGAGTGAACATATAAGCAAGATGGACGGAACAAAAAATGAAACAGATGGGCAGTCTGAAGAAACAAATGTGAATGATTATTCTATGTTAATAGACTGTAAGTCCTTTAAACATATGTTCACAAATTATTCTGTGCAGATAACAATATTTACTTGCTTATTAGGTTTAGTAGTAACGTTCAGTGTCATATTACACCTTCTGCGGCAAAAGCACTAATATAAGTAGCGCAGAGCTACAATAGCATGAAAAATAGTGAAACTGTTGATTACGATAAGCAAACCATGTTTCAGTATTTATGGCTTGAAACAACACAATTTCTTCAATTGAATGCAATATTTCTAATATGTTATTTTATTGTTATTAAATTCCAATTTCTATCTTTATCATTTTCAGATTTAGTAGACAGCAGCAAAAAGCATTGGTCCTCCCTGCTATGCAACAGACCTTGTTGCACCAACACTCCTCAGCTCATACAGAGTTGGACTATGTCTATTTTTTGCGCAAGATACACACTTCCATACTGCACATGCGCAGCAAATATGAACATGCATACATCCATATCCAGACATTTGCGTATGGTTGCATTCCCGAGATGAAGTACTAGGGAGGGAAGGGCTTCCAAACGTAGACCAAATACTGTGACACAATTAGACGTGAACGCATGTGCAAATAGGCCTTTTAGGAGGCATATCTTTTGCGAGGTGCTGGAAAGCAGGAGCAACAATATGCAATGAGGATGATGAATAGCTAGCTGCTTCAGTCTGGCCGATTGTGTAATTGACCCCTCCAGCTGATACTACTTAATTCATGAGCGTTGCGGCTAAGTTATATGAAGTTGCATGATATTTCCAATAGGATTACTGCAGGAGAGAAAATTCCCATTGGATTTTTAAATGTGAAAACAACCAGTTGTATTTAATGAAATTAGCATTTTGTATTTGTGTTTAATTACATTTTATGTGGATCATCATCATCATCATCACCACCATTTATTTATATAGCGCCACTGATTCTGCAGCGCTGTACAGAGAACTCATTCACATCAGTCCCTGCCCCCATTGGGGCTTACAGTCTAAATTCCCTAACATACACAGACAGACAGACACACAGACTAGGGTCAATTTTTATAGCAGCCAATTAACCTACCAGTATTTTTGGAGTGTGGGAGGAAACCGCAGCACCCGGAGGAAACCCACGCAAACACAGGAAGAACATACAAACTCCACACAGATAAGGCCATGGTTGGGAATTGAACTCATGACCCCAGCAGAAGTGCTAACCACTTAGATACCGTGCTGCCAATGCCAATTTTACATAATACTGTCAAGACAATATTCTCTCTTGTTATATTATTATATTGTGTACAAAGAGGATAATGCAACATTTACTACTCACACTGTAAAGCCGCATCTCTGCGCTATCGTAGGGTGTAAGTATACAAACTTCTAACGTTTGACATACACCTACTACAAATGCTACAGTTTTTATCATGCATCTAGCTGAAAAATAAAAAAAAGTAGCAGTAGGTGCATCTGACTAAACATATAGAAGTACGAAAAGTATTCACCCCCTTTGACATTCTGCACATTTATTTTTCTTACATCACTAAAACAAAATGGATTTCTCTTGGAACGCTAACCGCCACTTAACACAACGATGCGAGCACAAATCAGCAGTAAAATTACCATACAAACGGTAATACTATGCACTTTAGTCGTAGTAACGGTAATAGTGCGCAGGCCGCATTATTCCTAGAATAACACAGACGAATTGAATTGGCCCCTAAAGCTGTTTCTTAATTATGTGGTTGTTTCACAAAGCCAAGCCTGTTGACAAATGCACAGTACCATTTCTGGTAGTTCTAATACAGATGAAAACAGAACCAAAGGAAGCTTTGACCTGTAAAAAGCATGGGATCAGAGGAACAGAAAGGTTAACTGATGCTTGGGAGCAATGCAATATATTTGCACCACTTTTATGTAAAGTATTTAAAACAACACTCCAAGTTAGCAAAATAAATAGGAAGCTGCAAGCTCCCTTCTAATCCACAGGGTCACAAACCTCTCAGCGTCAAACATTTAGGCCAATGAAGGAGATTATTTATTCAGAACACTGGGTTCTAATGTGTAAGAAGAGCAGGGCCTGATTAAGGGTTCTGACCGCCCTAGGCTAATACGGCCGCAGCGCCCCCCCCCCCCCCTCCTCCGAATATATAGGTGTATAGGAACACTCCTGAATATGAATGTTCAAGTGTATTCTCCAGCATTCAAATTTAGACAGATTGTGCCATTGTCTCTTACCTGTTCTTGCTCTTCTCTCTTGCAACTTTGTTATCCTCTCGCTGGCTTCTGGAAAGTTGGCATCCTGTTTTGAAAATGCAAAAATGTATTATAATGCAAACCCTGAATGATTAGGCCCTTTAGTTAACACAAAACACTCCATTATGGCCAGCTAAAAGTACCCCATTGGACAGGCATATATAAGCAATATCTGAATATTTGTTGTCAATCAAATACAAACCTCTACCAGCCCCATCTCACTAATATTTAGTATTCTAGTGATTGCTGAGACCACCCATGTGACCACCACACAATCATGAGATTCTGCCCCCCAAAGCTGCTGTATTTTTAAATACCCCCTGCAGCCATTTTCCTTAACCACACCCCCCCCCCCCCCACAGCCATTTTCCTTAACCCCTGCTGCAGCCATTTTCTTTACCTCCCATCCTGCATTCATCCCCCTTGCAGCTATTTTCCTTACCTCCACTCTGCTAGCTAGCTATCCCCCCCGTCACATCAAAACTCCCCCAGTCACATATATCAGCCCCCCTCCTCTGCCCTCCTTCATACATATCAACCTCTCTCCCTCCCTATAGATTTTCATGGCAGCCCCCCCCCTCCCTCCCTATACATATGCATGACAGTCCCCCCTCTCCCTCCCTATAGATATGCAGGGTAGTCCCCCCCCTCCCTATAGATATGCAGGGTAGTTCCCCCCCCTCTCTATAGATATGCAGGGCAGTTCCCCCCCCTCCCTATAGATATGCAGGGCAGTTCCCCCCTCCCTATAGATATGCAGGGCAGTTCCCCCCCCTTCCTATAGATATGCAGGGCAGTTCCCCCCCCCCTCCCTATTGATATGCAGGGCAGTTCCCCCCCTCCCTATAGATATGCAGGGCAGTTCCCCCCCCTTCCCTATAGATATGCAGGGCAGTTCCCCCCCCCCTCCCTATAGATATGAAGGGCAGTTCCCCCCCCTCCCTATAGATATGCAGGGCAGTTCCCCCCCCTCCCTATAGATATGCAGGGCAGTTCCCCCCCCCCTCCCTATAGATATGCAGGGCAGTTCCCCACCCTCCCTATAGATATGCAGGGCAGTTCCCCCCTCCCTATAGATATGCAGGGCAGTTCCCCCCCCTCCCTATAGATATGCAGGGCAGTTCCCCCCCCTCCCTATAGATATGCAGGGCAGTTCCCCCCCCCCTCCCTATCGATATGCAGGGCAGTTCCCCCCCCCTCCCTATCGATATGCAGGGCAGTTCCCCCCCCTCCCTATAGATATGCAGGGCAGTTCCCCCCCTCCCTATAGATATGCAGGGCAGTTCCCCCCCTCCCTATAGATATGCAGGGCAGTTCCCCCCCTCCCTATAGATATGCGGGGCAGTTCCCCCCCTCCCTATCGATATGCAGGGCAGTCCCCCCCCCCCCCTCCCTATAGATATGCAGGGCAGTTCCCCCCCCTCCCTATAGATATGCAGGGCAGTTCCCCCCCTCCCTATAGATATGCAGGGCAGTTCCCCCCTTCAATTACCTGTAGTTGTGCCAGCGTCGCTCCTCTCCTCAGATCAGCAGATAGGAAGTGAAGACGTCCTGCTTCCTGTCTGCTGCACAGCAACAGGCAGCCTGGCGATTGGCTGTGTGTTGCTAACCACTGACCACCATTGCTTTTGATTGTCCACCCCTCCACCCCCCCCCCCCCCCGCGGCGACCCCCCCCCTCCCCCACCCCGAAAAAAAAAATGAATGAAGAAAAAAAAAAAAAAAATTACAAAAAAAAAAATTATTTATACCCACAGGGCAGCGCCCCCCGGGACCCAGCGCCCCAGGCTGCAGCCTGGTCAGCCTAGTGGTTGATCAGGCCCTGAAGAAGAGAGCCAGTAGAGTGGCTGCAAAAATGTATAGAACAGAGTCCATTATTGTTACACAAACTCATTGAGTTTGTGTAACTGGCCACCACACAGATATAGAAGCAACCATACAAGCTACAGGGGTGAATGAACATATATAATTCTTAGAAATGAGCATCTGTTTTTCCTTACACTTTTCACTCACATATGTAACACCAATGTTATAAAGTAACAAAATTTGAATGGACTATGTGCAATTAATGACTGTAGTCACAACCTAAAAAGGGAATCCCCCTATCGTGCTTAGGGTTGGACATTCTTGTCTTAGTCTTGTGGTTTAAAGAGACAGAACAATGGAAGGAGAAAAACAGACAAGAGTAAATCATTTGGGAAAGGAAAAACACTGGGGACAAACTTTAATATTTGGCACACTTAGGGATGCTAAAGTTTCTCAAGGGAAAATTCCTAAGACCACAAGCACTTCCACACATCTATTACAGGGATAAACAATAATTATTCAACCCACTTCGTGACTGAACAGATATGCAACCAACTCACATTTGACAATTCAGATAACAAGTAAGAGTTGGAATGATGTTATTTGCATTCCCAGTTCAGTTAGTATTCTTCTTTTATAGCTTTTAAGATGACGTGTAGACAATCACAGCATAGTGCTGTTAGTTGTGATACTCACAGTACCTGAGACAGTGTTGCTTAAAATAAAGGTTATATATTTTTTAGGTCTAAAAAGGATAGAGCACTCGCTGCAGGAAAAAGCTGATCAACATACTTCACAGCGATCTGACTGCGAGAAGCTTCAGGGACTTAATATATCGGGTCAAAGAGGCCTCCAAAGTCTCTATAGTCAGAGAGCTGTTTTTACAGCAATGACGTGTTTTACCTACAGGCGCGGTTATACTTTTTAATCTGTTTTATTTATTGTTATTCTCAAAGAACAACTATGTCTTACCACTATAGCAGGTGCTAGCAGTGATATCTGAGCTTATATTAGAAGTGGGAAATAGATGTGGTGGGAGAGCTGCTCTGCGTATTTTACCATATAAAGCCACATATGCTTTTTAACTTTTATTTATAGATTTTGTCACACAATAAACAGATATTCGGCACTAACCCAACAGGGCAGAAACAAATTACTGTGAAACGGGAACCAAAGCATAAAGGTCATGTCCATTTTGGTTGTTACCACATATGCTTTTTAATTACTTTACATTCTGTTAAATTCAGCAAATAAATAGTTAATTGTACAGTAAAATATTTAATGTTTAAGTCTGTACTATGTAGAGGTTGTGTTAACTACTATTTTCTAAGACACGCAGTGAAACATGCAAAACTTCTGCATTTAACTGTATGTACAATATTGAAGATATTATGCTTTTGACTAAAACTCGATTTCCTAAGCAGATTTCTTGAAAACCACAGAGAGCACATGCAAGTCTTAAATGGCTGATACCAGAGAGGATTAGCTCGTACTAAGCTGCATAGCAAATGTAAAATCAATGTTGAAGGTAGACTTAAACAGATCTATTTGTGAATGTCTTTGTTTTATTTAAAACAACTTGAATTTCAGATTTATTTTTACTATAATGCTGTGTTCAACTGATTGGGAGAGAGAATGCTGAACTAAAATGTCCCCAAGCATGCAGAATGTTATATTTGATCAGTTGTATTATGCAATACTTTACTATACCATCTGCTGCGAAGGATGTAAATTGTCATTTCTATTAGGTTTAGTCGATCTCCGCATTTTCACGTTTTTAATAAAAAAATAAAAAAAAATGTTCCCAAACACTAGGACTGGATGTGAACAGTCCTGTTCCGGAGGTGCCCATGGTGTTTCCATTGCTTTTTATCATAACCTATATTTGCACTGTGGCAAGAAGGCCTAAAGGAATAACACATAAAGATATAAAACTTTTTATGATAGAGTCCCTTTAATTAGTGTAATAAAAAGCATTAATATAGAATGCTTGTACAAGAATTAGAAACAAATGGCCTGATCCATCAGGATTAGTCACTCATTACAATACACACTGTAAACACGCAATTAAAGCTCATACCTGACTCAGCCAAAGCAGCAGCCACTTCATTCTGAGTGGAGTAGATATTACACGCAGACCAGCGACATTGAGCTCCAAGTGCACACAGAGTCTCAATAAGCACCTGAAGGTATATCCAAGAAAAACATACATGAACATAGTGGTATAACATATAAACTAAAAGCATGTTCATACAGTAATATATGTCATTCATGTTATTTGAGCCAAGCAAGAACTGGAAATGAACAAATAAATATCTTTAAATATTTTCCAAATTCTCTTTGTTTTAAATGAAGTTTGAAGATTTTTTTCAATGTTCTCCATAGCACTTATTTCCCTATTGGTACTTGCCACCCAGCTCTTGGAGCTTAACAGAGTCCTGTTGTTACGAAACGAGTTTGATAACACCTTAACCATCCTGTCCTTCGTTTCACACAAAATGTGGATGGTAGCATGTACTTTTTATGGCCCTTGCTTTTATTTCCCAGCTCAACAGAGTACAACTGCAGTGTCTAAATACATGTGGACAAGTGGACATAGTAGCAATGCCTAGATGAGAGACTTCTTCATTCCATGTTACCCATTGTAAAAATATGTTTGTTGTTAATTCAGTGATACTGTTATGCATTATTCTCAAATTGAAGCCAGGTGGGTTATGGGTAAGGATCTGGTGGTGTCCAGGATACAGGTGAGGGGGCTGGAGCTGCATTCATCCCCCCATCCTTTCTCTACAGGAAGCATGGAACAGCTGGGCACCATGTGACATCACAAAGTAGTGTAAGGGGTTAATTTCAGGAGGGGTTAACTGTTATCTGATATTTGGAGGTGGGGAAGGCCAATTAGTAACCATTGTCCTCCACAGGACTGCCTGAGACATTCTGTCTGGGAAACCGCAGGGAAGCGACTGTGGAATAACAGCTCATCTCCACTCCCCCTCCAACCTCCTAGGTCAGCACCCACCATTGTTTAAGAAGGAGAGACCCAGGGGTTGCCCAGGGATGGGGCAAACACTGTGGAAATTTGACCCTAGATATAAGGAGCCACTCCAGGTGGGGAGGTGTTCTGTCTGTGATTTGATTCCTGGAAGGTGCAAAGTCTGGTGTTGAGTTGCTGTACTCAACCAGAGACTACATATGCAGCTGAGAGAGATCCATGGACCTTGGATTTGGGTGAATTCAGGACAGTCAGGTGACTGCTTAAGCTAGTGGTGTAAGGGACAGATAATGTTGAACCTGCCTGGCATTTATTTACTGTCTGTGTATATAATAATCTAGTGATTTTTTTTATTACTATAAAATGTATTGCTTTACTTTCTAACTGCATTTGCCTGAGTGACTAAACGAATCCTGGAAGATACTGGGTAGGCTTCCCTGCCCTAGGAAGGCACCCCTGGATGGCCAGCCAGCGTGAAGTGGGTAGAATTGAGCCAGAAAACCTGGTATCTTCACACCTGTTACAATAGGAGAAATAATCATTTATTCCTTTATAACAGGCACTATGTGAGCACTGCAGACAGCAGTGTGTGTTAGACCACCTGACCAACAGTCTGACCATTCCTGACAGATATGGGCAATAACCTCCAACATTTCTCAATAATATTGCAAAGTATTACACTGCCCCCACCCGGCTACTTCTTAATACCACCTGGCTGGCAAAATTTGTTGGCGAGGACACAGTTTATGCATGGGGCATGGCAAGAGACACACACAATTGGTTTAACTTTTAAATGTTAAAAGGAAATATGTGTGCTCCCAGTAAATGCTTTTATTGTAATTTGACAGTGCTACACATGAGGTTGCTAATAGGTGTTAGCAGTGTGGACTTGACGAGCAGTTCACAAGCTCCTCCCCCATCTCATATAAAATTACTTTGTGCAAATCTCCTGCTTAGTTTTCCTTCAACAAATACTAAGGGGTTGAGAGACAAATGGAAACAGGGAAGGGACAACAGAAAGAGAATAACATCATCACATATATCAAAGACATCGATTTATTTGTGTTTCAACATTTTGGTATGATTTTAGACTTGGCTCTGAAGGAAACTGCACAAAGAGTATTTATGCCACTGTTCAATATGATTTTTTGTTAAGGCCTCATAAAGCCTTTGTTCAGCCATTTTATTGTAACTTGCATTGAAATATTATTTGCTAGAAAAGATTATAAATTTTTCTGCTGATTTGCAGTCTTACAAGATGTGAGCCCATGGCCTTGAAGTTAAAATGACATAGAGAACACTAAAATAAATGTATCAAGATATGAAACAATGAGCATTTTCATATCCAGCTCATAGTATGGGAGCTGTGCCCTTGATGTTGGACATAGCATACCTCCAGCTCCCCTTGAGATAAAAATAATAGGCTCATCTGTCCTTAGAAGGGGGAGAAAGTAAACATCTCAAGAATACGTGAGAAAGTTAATTAGTAGCGCTTTCCATAGACATTGTATGTATATGACGTAGGATTAATTTATTCAGTAAGCTATAAAAACTTGTATCTTTGTATCAATAAACTAGAGAATATTCCTTGTATACAGAACTTGGTCTGTGTCAATTCTCTCCAGCTGATTGAAGCGCTTCCAGATATACTTGACACCACAGGCAGACTTGGGTCAGAATTTTAGATCTAACACCACCAGGAGTCCGGCCCTAAAAAAATATTACATCCGAAATTCTGTAAAAAGCTCCTCCAAGTGCAGAGGAGCACAATCATAAAGTGCATGCTTAGCTGAGCTAAGCAGATTCCCATGACTCAGTGCAGTACAGGATAAAGGCACTGACATACTGGGTACATATAAACACTAGCATTATACCACCATAATGCAATGCTGAGCCACAAGACCATGTTTAAACCACATGCCCTGAAATAATTTATTAGTTCTCTATCCAGCCAAAAGCTACTTGAAAATTACCTTGCAAAACACCAAATCAAGGAAACAATAAAAGAAAAATCACAAGGGACTGGGAAAAATTAAATGAAAAACTAAAAATGTCACAGTCTCAACAGAGATTACAAGCTGAAATATGTAGACATATCAGAGACAGGCACTGAGTCAATATAGACAGAGTGCCCTTATTCTGTAAATTGAGACACAGAAAAAAAACTATAAGACCAGAAGCAATGAATGTGCCGGCAGTGAAAGCTGGGAATATGAGACACACTCACTTCTATAGACCCTCAGATCACATCCAAGATTCTTCTCTGATTACACCACTGTTACATTGTAAACAGCCCACACTATTCCGCCCTTTATTCTTTGACAAGGTAAAATGAAGATGGTCCTGCAAAATAGCTCTTTTGAATTTATATAAATGAGGTGTCACAAATTGTAGGAAATGGAATAACCACACTGACAGTACTGCTCTAGCATAAAAGGATTTACTGGTGATCATACACTTATATAGGATTACGTATCCCAAAATATCCCAAATCATTTCACCTTATCCTGAGCCATTTTAATCTAATATGTGCTTCAACTAGAGCTTAGCAAATGGATCTACAGGTAACTATCCTGGATATAGTGGGATAAGCAATCATCTATCTGTAAATCTCATTTTCTCTAAAGATGTCCATACACTCTAAATGGGTGCAAATTATACCGTATAAAAAGGACGAAGAAGATGGCCAATCCCGATCAAAATCTGATTGGAATCAGACTGGGACTGCTGGAAAACCCGGTCAGATAATGACCATATCTGATCAAGTGTATATCTCACTATGCCTTATATGATCTGGCTGTTCTGCCTAAGCATGGGTAACCTTCCCAAATCGGTCAAAAATCTGGTCAGACCTGTCTGATGGCATTCTGGATAAGATTAAGTGTAGCAATAGAGAATACTGACATCGCTTCTCGGCCTTTTGGCTAAGATCAGGTGTAGATTCCCATGTACGTAGTAGAGGCTTAAAGGCACCCCCTATAGGCGATGGGACGTCACCTGGTCCTCTGGCCAAAGGGCCTGTGGCGTTTGGAGCCCGAGGTGCTGACGTGCCCCTGTTTTAAAGGGAGCTAGGGATGCCCGAAAATTCACTGGTGATGGGGAACCTGCAACACGTTCACTGTGAACAGAGTACAGCACGAGAACTAAGCACTTTTTAACCTCCCTACATCACTTTTTATTTCTTGGTCCTGGCCCTTTGGCTGAACCAAAACATTTTTTAAACCGACCGGCCATTAGGCTGGGGCCTGCGGGCACTTATTTATTGGACACAGAGCACATTTCACAAAGCACTTTGTAGGGTTTTTTTTTTATTTTTTTTTTATTGATGTGGAGCAGGTATGTTGGGGTTTGGGTGTAGACCCTTATGGGTGACCCTCTCTCCCGATGTCATCTGAGGCTCCCTTCTTAGTGGGGAGCTGAAGAATCAGTCCCCCGGGGGAAGCTTCAGCCAACCTCAAAGAAAAGGGGACCGCCTGAGCCTTGTGGCAGAGGTGGTCCTGAAGACCCTTGCCTCTTAAGGGGCCTTTTGGCTCCGGAAGTCGGGCATATAAAGGGGCTCTCCCTAGCTTCGGGGAAAGAGAGCCTGAAGATCTTTTTCCCATCTCTGGGGCCTTTTCGTTCCTGAGGGATAGGGAGGAAACGGGGCCCTTTCCCTTTTGGGAAGGGTCCAAAGACCCAAGCACTGTCACAGACTGCACAGGGAGATTTGGAGCACCGCACCTCAGGCTTCAATAATAATAATAATAATAAAAAAATATATATATGATATTGAATTCATTAGGCTATTCGGTTAACTTGTTCCCTCATCTTGGGACAGACTTGCAGACTTCTTTCTTATGTTGCTCATTCAGGGAGGAAAGGGCATTTTATGAAGTCAGAGATCTGTGCTATGTTACCCATGAGGTCCGGTTTGTTAGAAAAAGCACAATTACATCATGTACGTTCAAGATGAAGAAAAAAGGGGAGTTTACACAATTGCCTTCCCCACTCTTGGGTGCTACATATAACTGCTTTATGGAGACAGAAGACATTGTCAGATTCTTCCATAAATGCAGAAGTATATTGTCACATAAACTAACAAACACCACTGGCTTCTGGAATGGGAAAAGGTAATTTTTCATAAGTCCTCAGAAGCATACACATGCGAGGCGTACCCACTGTGGACTACTGTTATTAGCACAAGACAGAGATATATTTCTACTTTGGCATTCCCTACTATACCAGGCCATTCTCAAAAAAAACTGTCCAGAGGATAAACTGTGCAACCTGTGTGGGAACAATTTGTGGGCATATAGCCCTCTGGTTATCATGTTTGTAGGGTACATCTGAGAAGCATGATCAAATCCCTTAAATATTATCCTCAACCTAATCTAGTGTAGAATGAAATGCTTAGCTATTTTATCATTAAATTTAAAAGACTTTCAACAGAGTGTCCCATGTGTCCCTTTTAAAGTTTTACATAAAATGGCATTACCTAAAGTGCTTTCAAGCCAAATGAAAATTTTAAGTATGTCTGATGAAGAGATCTCCCCCTGCTCATTAGATTATGTTTAGCAAACCAGTGCTTCTAGTGTAGAACTATAACCTCCAGGGGCCTATTGTAATAACATCTCTTAAGATTGAATAGGCCTGTCACACATCCTGCACAAGGGCTACGCCTAAAGAGGCCTTTGCAATTAACATTTGAATAGCCTTCATTCACTAGCTGGGGTCTCTCCCGCTCTCCCTCTCTCATTCCACACCATGGACAAGGCAAGAGCGGTGGTAATTGTACCACAATTACAACACCCACGAAACCTACAAATAAAAAACTAATGTATTAAAAACCGATTTAAATATTAATAGACTTACCTTAAAAACGACTATGCAGCATGCTTGACTGCAAGTGATTTCGAATGAAGAGCTGTCTGGCACTACAGTTTAGTGTCATCGTGACTTCTATTAATGTTAATTTAAAGCGGCAATGTCAGGACCCCGCAGGTTAAGTGTTTAAACTTCTCAAACAGTCCTCAGTCAGCCAGCAGAGCTAGACACAGATTGATTTTCTAGTAGCAGCTCCAAAGATCGTAATGTGTACATCGAAATGAGCTAGGCAGACAAATGGGTATGTTTGAACACACAAAGAAAAAGTGCACTTTTTTTCTGCACCTAAAATGACATAAGGTCTATTCATTTAAACAGCTGCCTCCTTTGTCTCTAGACTTTCCTGGATGCAAAGTTGGATTTATAGGTAGTGTGACAGAGTCAGTGGTTTGTATGGCAGGTATTCATGTCCCATGCTGTCTGACTTGCATGCTTTTAAATCCAGGGAGAATACTCTATATATGAATCAGCATCAAAAAAAGTGTGTTCAGCTTCAAGAAAAGCTTTTAAGGGCCCCTGGTGTTTTGTATGGAGAGCGGGGTGGGCTCCATGCAAAAGACCCATTCTAGGTCTTCTGGTTTGCAGGCTCACAACAGACTAATTAGGAGCTGCACCTGAGTAATGGCTGTAAAAGGTTGCAGCTCTCCCTCAATCTCTCTCTCAGACCTGGGAAGGAGGTTAGTTGTCTCCTGAGACACTCTGCTGTGCCATAATACGTATTATATTTTTGTGTGGGATATAAGGTCCTTCATCCTTGAGAGAGGTTCTACATGAAATGTGTAGTGAGTGCCGGACAGGCAAGGTTTTTATTTTTTGTTTATTTGAATGTGCTAATAAAACTGGCTGAGGTCAGTTACACCGAAAATAATGGACTTGTATGACTTTATTGCTGCTGTTTGCTGCCATCTACCCCGGGAGATGGTACCTATTCCCCTCACATGGTCACAGGTGGACAAAGCTTTTAAGACTAAAGGGTACCTATCTAGTTTACATGAGCTACCCAATGACTCAGAAATTTGGAGGCACAATTTGATTCTGTAAGGCCAAACTGTCCACAAATCTTTGAGCATATGGGCTCAAAATAACAAACAATAAGTAGGAGTGAAGGAAAACTTTGTCGGCTGATGACTACGATCTGCCAGCAGCTGACTGACATTAATTGTGCCCCAAAGACTCCAGGTGTTTGGCTTCAATGCCTAGATCTGTCCAATATGATTGCCCAAATGTGTTGAAAGCTTTATGCGGTCTATCTTTAACTAAGTAATACATACTTGATATTGTTTTCAATAGAGATGTGCACCGGCGACTTTTGGTGTCTCGTGTTTTGGATTCGGATTTCCGCAATGTTTTGGGTTCGGATTTGTTTCGCAAAACACCTGCCGAAAGGTTTTGGTTCGGATTTAAGGTTTTGGATTCGGATTTTTTTTGAAAAAAGCATAAAAAGTTCAAAAATCAAGTTTTTGGGCTTATTTTTACTCCTACGCTATTATTAACCTCAATAACATTCAATAACAAGCATTTCCACTAATTTACCGTGTATTCTGAACACCTCACAATATAGTTATTAGTCCAAAACGTTGCAACGAGGTATCTTTCTGGACTGCGTAGAGGAGTGGGTCCCCACAATATAATAAGAAAACCATCAACTGGTCTGACCAATAATGTACCTGGACTGCGTAGAGGAGTGGGTCACCACAATATAAATTAAAAACACTGAACTTGTATGATTCGCACCAATAATGTACCTGGACTGCGTAGAGGAGTGGGTCACCACAATATATATAATAAGAAAACCATCAACTGGTATGAATCACACCGAATAATGTACCTGGACTGCGTAGAGGAGTGGGTCACCACATTATAAATTAAAAACCCTGAACTTGTATGATTCGCACCAATAATGTACCTGGACTGCGTAGAGGAGTGGGTCACCACAATATAAATTAAAAACACTGAACTTGTATGATTCGCACCAATAATGTACCTGGACTGCGTAGAGGAGTGGGTCACCACAATATATATAATAAGAAAACCATCAACTGGTATGAATCACACCGAATAATGTACCTGGACTGCGTAGAGGAGTGGGTCACCACAATATAAATTAAAAACCCTGAACTTGTATGATTCGCACCAATAATGTACCTGGACTGCGTAGAGGAGTGGGTCACCACAATATAAATTAAAAACACTGAACTTGTATGATTCGCACCAATAATGTACCTGGACTGCGTAGAGGAGTGGGTCACCACAATATATATAATAAGAAAACCATCAACTGGTATGAATCACACCGAATAATGTACCTGGACTGCGTAGAGGAGTGGGTCACCACAATATAAATTAAAAACCCTGAACTTGTATGATTCGCACCAATAATGTACCTGGACTGCGTAGAGGAGTGGGTCACCACAATATAAATTAAAAACCCTGAACTTGTATGATTCGCACCAATAATGTACCTGGACTGCGTAGAGGAGTGGGTCACCACAATATAAATTAAAAACACTGAACTTGTATGATTCGCACCAATAATGTACCTGGACTGCGTAGAGGAGTGGGTCACCACAATATATATAATAAGAAAACCATCAACTGGTATGAATCACACCGAATAATGTACCTGGACTGCGTAGAGGAGTGGGTAACCACAATATAAATTAAAAACCCTGAACTTGTATGATTCGCACCAATAATGTACCTGGACTGCGTAGAGGAGTGGGTCACCACAATATAATTAAAAAACCCTCCACGGGTCTGAATTCCCAAAAAAAAAGGTTCTGGACTGCGTAGTGGGGTGGCCCCGGTACACAATTTTTTACCGGGGCCACAATATTATTAAAAAACCCTACACGGGTCTGAATTCCACCCAAAAAGTTTATGGACTGCGTAGTGTAGTGTTCCCCACAATATTATTTAAAAATTTTGCAGCAACAGTCAACGTTGTTTAATATCTGATACACCTCTATCTGGACTGCATAGTGGAGTAACCCCGGTACCCAATTTGGTACCGGGGCCACAATACCTCCTCCAACCATGGTACAGACCATTCATCATTGAGGTCCCATCAAGTATGTTAAAGACAGACAGGGTTGAAGTGTTATTGGTTGACTTTGTAAACCAAAAAACTGTCCCTGTTGCACATAGTCGTGCAATGAAGACTGACTTTTTCATTTAAAGGCACCATCTTTTAAGTGTAGTGTTTGTAACTCATATTATACTTTTGGTAAAATTTGTTTAATTTGTTCCTCTTTATGGTAACTACTAATAGAATTAAAGTATTAAATAGAAGCGGCAGTTCCTCTTTATGGGAATTAGTAATAGAATTAAAGTATTAAATAGAATTAAAGTATTAAATAGAGTGGTATAGAGTAGTAGTGTGGTATAGAGTGGTCCCCACAATATAATAATAAAACCCTCAACTGGTCAGAATTCCACCAAACAAGTATCTGGACTGCGTAGTGGGGTGACCCCGGTACCCAATTTGATACCGGGGCCACAATAAAATAAATACACCCTCAACTGGTCAGAATTCCACCAAACAAGTATCTGGACTTCGGTGTGGGGTGGCCCCGGTACCCAATTTGATACCAGGGCCACAATACCTCCTCCAAGTTCCAAGTGTAGTGTTTATAACATATTAACACTACACTAATTCTAGCACGTCAATACCTCTTGTTTTAAATAATGACAGGGCATTTAACTTTTGATTTAATTTATTGAATTTGTTGGCATTTTCTTTTACTTTTTGAACATGGCAAACGACTGTTGAATGGTCACATAATGCCAAAAAAATAGTTGCAAGATGGAATTGTCCTTGGGACCTCCCACCCACCCTTATGTTGTTGAAATAGGACATGCACACTTTAACAAACCAATCATTTCAGCGACAGGGCCTACCAAACAACTGTGGCTGAAATGATTGGTTTGTTTGGGCCCCCACACCAATAAAACAATTCATCTCTCCCTGTACAAACTAAACAGGCTCTACTGAGGAAAGATGTCGTCCTCATCCTCAACCTCTGATTCCTCTCCCCCTACAGTGTGTACTTCCTCCTCCTCACACATTATCAATTCGTCCCCGCTGGACTCCACAACCACAGGTCCCTCTGTACTGTCTGGAGGACAGTGCTGTACTTCATTGAGGAATTGATTATTCATTTTTATAAACATCATTTTTTCAACGTTGTGAGGAAGCAACCTCCTTCGCCGCTCACTGACCAGGTTCCCCGCTGCACTAAAAACTCTTTCCAAGTACACAGTGGAGGGGGGACAACTCAGTTAAAAAATAGAGCCAGTTTGTACAGGGGCTTCCAAACTGCCTTTTGGAGTTCTACCACATCACTACCTCTAGTTAATTTAGATTGCAAGGCTTGTAAATATAAATACTTTGAAGATAAAAAAAGCAGGCCGCACAGACTGTGGAGCTAGAAAGTGAAATTAAATGGACCACGTTACTTTGGTGGCTATCTATGCCCCCCCGCCCTACACTTGTAGTTGAATATAAATAAAGCAGCCTGCATAGACTGTAGAACTAGAAATTCAAATATACAAAGAAATGGACAAAGGCAGTTTGGTATCTGTCTGCATCAGATCCCCTGTCCACTAGGAGTAAAACAGAAAACTATTCAGCCGTTATATAATCTAGAATATAAATAGAAATTGAGAAAGGCAATTTGGTATCTGTCTGCATCATAATCATCAACATCCTCCTCAGCACCAGCTACATCAATATCCTCCTCCCGGTGTACAACATTCACACCTTCATTAGCCAAATCTGTAACTGGACTGTGGGTGATCCTTCCAGCATATGCAGAGGGCGTGCTGCAAATGCTGGATGGAGTCACCTCTTCCCGTACAGTGATGGGAAGGTCAGGGTTCACAACCAACAACACCCTTGGACTCGCCTTGGGGATTTGTGATGTCATCTGTTTTGAAGGCAGAGTTCTTTGCTGTTTTGTTGTTGTTGCTGACAGCATAACTCTCTTAAATTTTTTGTAGGGGGGGGGAGGAGGAGGGCTTAGATCCTTGGGTGAAGCTGGACCACTAGTCATGAACACGGGCCAGGGCCTAAGCCGTTCCTTGCCACTACGTGTTGTAAATGGCATATTGCCAACTTTACGTTTCTCCTCAGATGATTTTAAGTTTCTCTTTTTGCTATTTTTTGAGAACTTGGGCTTTTTGGATTTTACATGCCCTGTACTAGGAGATTGGGCATCGGGCTTGCCAGACGACGTTGATGGCATTTCATCGTCTATGTCATGACTAGTGGCAGCAGCTTCAGCATTAGGAGGAAGTGGGTCTTGATCTTTCCCTACTTTATCCTCCAAATTTTGGTTTTCCATTATATGTAGCACAAGAGAGCGTACCTCTAAGCCACACACACTCGGCAAAGCCTTTAAAAATTATATGCGGCACAGGAGAGTAGCACTGGAATTATACTGCTGAATCAGTGAACTTTGTAATAGCAGTACCACTGGACTTATACTGCTGAATTAGTGAACTTTGTAATAGCAGTACCACTGGACTTATACTGCTGAATCAGTGAACTTTGTAATAGCAGTACCACTGGACTTATACACTGCTGAATCAGTGAACTTTGTAATAGCAGTACCACTGGACTTATACACTGCTGAATCAGTGAACTTTGTAATAGCAGTACCACTGGACTTATACACTGCTGAATCAGTGAACTTTGTAATAGCAGTACTACTGGACTTATACTGCTGAATCAGTGAACTTTGTAATAGCAGTACCACTGGACTTATACACTGCTGAATCAGTGAACTTTGTAATAGCAGTACCACTGGACTTATACTGCTGAATCAGTGAACTTGGTAATATAATATTGCAGTACCAATGGGCTTATACTGCAGGATTGGTTTTGCAAATTTTGTTGTAATTAAATTTTTTTGTAATTATTTTTTTGTATTTTTTTTTTATAACTTTTTTTTATTTTTTAAAACACTTGGGAATAATGGGGAAATAACTATGCCCTTAGAAGCACAGAGCACAGGACACAGCACCACTGGACTGAACAGGACACAGCACAGGACCCAGCAGCTCCACTGAACTCAAAATTGACAGAGCACAGCACACAGCACCACTGGACTGATACTGCAGAACACAGCACAGCACAGCACAGCACAGCACAGCACAGAACTAAACAGCACAGCACAGAACTAAACAGCACAGCACGAGATCTACCAGGACAGAGGACCACCTAACACACCCTCCCTCTACCCTGTTCAATGCCCGAGTGAAGATGGCGGCGACTAGCGGGGAATTTATAGGATCCGAGTATCGCGAGATCCGACAGCGGGATTATGACTCAGAGCCTCGGTTTCAAGTTTTCATTTGGCGCCAATACCCGGATCTGTCTCGGATCCGACTCGGATCGGAAAGGTTCGGGTGGGCTCGGATTCACAAAATCCGAGTGCGCTCATCTCTAGTTTTCAATGATTTTTCCCTCAAAAGATTATACCAGCATGCTGACCTACAGGTAACTACCATCACATGAGATTTTCACAGGCTGGCATTTAATACAATATACTGTATATGGAATAAAGGTATATGTACAACAAAGTTCCACTACTATACATTATTTTCATCCTTTACCAGATGACAATTTCAAAACGTCACTCAAAAACAGCAATCATCATATACAACATCTAAACAGCATTACTCTGAGCCACCAGCTGCTACATAATCATCCACTGAAACTTTAGGAAATATCAGTGAACGTTTAACGCCGATAGCAGAAATAATAATGAAGCAAATAGACCTATACACACACACACATTTTCTGACAAGCAATCACTATGCATAAATTACAATGTTGTTTGCAACAAATGTTAAGACTTTGTAAAATATAATGGAGAGCTATGGGAACAATCATGAAGTACTTACTGTACATAGCACACTATGCTGCAGGGAAACTTGCTTAACAGCCTTCAAATGATGTGTTAAAAGGGAGGACATAAGCATTATTGATGCAAATGAGCAATTTAAATAAGCACATCATTAGAACACAGTCTATTCCATTATTTTTCATGACACTTTGCATCTAGTTTTTTTTTCCTGCTATTCATTTGCAGTTACACAAAACAACTTCAAAATATGATTAACGCTAACTGTCAGTGGCAAAAATAACAGCCCTTCTTTGTGTCAATAATAACTAATTGTGCTAAAAGTAATAAACTACAAAGGTTAGAAGGTTACATAATTACTCTGCAATCCTAAACATTCCATGTCTGCAATAATAAAATAAAAAATATATAAATAATAAATAAATTTGGTTAGCCAATAAAGGTATCACTCCTATAATACTTTTGTCTTTTTTGACATGAAAGTATTAAACATCACATAGATGTCTGCAATAACATATTCACTCCTATGTACTAACCCCAGTTTGTGCTGTAATGTGAGTGCATCCTACTATCTTCGCTCCAGCTAGAGGCTTTTCTCCCTGTGCACGCTTCCTCAGCGATACCAGAGCTAACATTTCTGTGAATATTAAAAAGGGAGAACAATATTATTAAGTTGTATGTAAACTAAGCTATTAATCTATGTTCTCATTGAACAGACATTGAGATCACCATGCCCAGACCTCACCCCTTCTCCATGAAAATAAGCAGTCACCTTGCTCTGCAATTTCAATCTCCCTCCTGCCAAACTCAGCTTGCTTAATGTTCTTGACGCAAAAGTCGCTGCTGCCTTTCGAGGTGGTTTGCTGTTTGTCTCGGGGGGACATTTCATCATCCGAACTGTCTGTGTAAGAGGCAACTAACATAAGAAAAAGTAACACATAAATGAATACATAACATTAAAAATAAATAGCAACATCAATTAAATACACCAATCAGTCATAACATTAAAACTACTGACAAGTGAAGTGAATAACATTGATTATCTCGTTACAATGGCACCTGTCATGGGGTGGGATATATTAGGTAGCAGGTGAACACTCAGTTCTTGAATTTGATATGTTGAATGCAGGAAAAATGGGCAAGCATAAGGATCTAAGCAACTTTGACAAGAGCCAAATTGTGATGGCTAGACAACTAGGTCACAGCATCTCCAAATCGGCAAATTTTGTGAGGTGTTCCCGCCATCCAGAAGTTAATACCTACCAAAAGTGGTCCAAGGAAAGATAACTGTTGAACTGTCAACAGGGTCATGGGCACCCAAGGCTCACTGATGCGCGGGGGGAACAAAGGCTAGCCCGTCTGGTTCAATCCCAATCTGGTAGCACAAATTGTTGATAAAAGTTAATACTGGCTATGATAGAAAGGTGTCAGAACACACAGTGCATCATATGGGGCTGCGTAGCCACAGACCGGGCACTCACATTGCCCATGCTGACCCCTGCCCACCGCCGAAAGCATGGGCGTGTGAGCGCCAGAACTGGACCAAGAACCAATGGAAGTAGGTGGCCTAATCTAATAAATATCGCATTCATTAACACCACGTGGATGGCTGGGTGCGTGGGCGCCATTTAACAGGGGAAGAGATGGCACCAGGATGCACTATGGGAAGAAGACAAGTCACCGGAGGCAGTGTTATGCTCTGGGCAATGTTCTGCTGGGAAACCATGGATTCTGGCATTCATGTAGACATTACTTTGACACATACCACCTACCAAAACATTGTTGCAGATCAAGTACATCCCTTCATGGCAACGGTATTCCCTGATGGCAGCGGCCTCTTTCATCAGGATAATGCGCCCTGCCACACTGCAAAAATTGTTCAGAAATGGTTTAAGGAAAACGACAAAGAGATCAAGGTGTTGACTTGGCCTCCAAATTCCCCAGATCTCAAGCCGATTAAGCATCTGTGGGATGTGCTGAAAAAAATGACCAAGCCTTTGAGGCCCCCGCTCGCAACTTACAGGACTTAAAGGATCTGCTTCTAACGTCTTGGTGCCCGATACCACAGGACACCTTCATAGGTTTTGTGGAGTCCTTGCCTTGACGGGTCAGAGCTGTTAATGGTGTGGTTGATCGATGTATATCAAATTAATGTATCATTTTAGTCTTTATGTTTGTTTGCTAAAGCCTCACATTACTACTGTAGACAGTCACAATGTCACCATTTTAAACATGTCGACAGAATGAATATGTTGACACTTACACTGTCATTATTTTGGTGTCAATAGTATAACTACATCCCGGTGATACAAATGAGCATACATAAAACGTTTACCTTTGTATTTGTATTTAAAAACAGAATTCTCATCGTAAGAAATAAGAATCCCACTTACTGTACACTAGCAGCTACATTCTGCAGATTATTACACTCAGTGAAAGTGAAATAGATAATCTTAAGAAATGTCTTCACTGCAGTATCTGTGGTTCTCATTCAGTCTCATCATGCCTTATTTCCTCTGAAAACTCGCTCATCTCTTACGAATAATGCTTCCATCTCTTTGATGTCTTTGTCTATACAGTTATTTTTTGGGTACTTGGCAGTTATATGGGAGCCACTATAACCACACACTGCTTCCACTTAAACCAAAGTTTCAAATCTCCCGCTGCCTGCCTCAAGGTAGAGAATAAAATATTACTTCAGCCAGACCAAAAGGATGCGTCATTCTTGGGAAAGAAAAAGAAATGTGAGTGAAAACGTGTCAACCTAGTTCCACAAACTGGGATTGATTGTCCAAAATTAAATAAAAAGGGGTTCCTCAAACTTCAAGTGATGGTCCTGGATGGGACTGCTAGGACCCAATGATTCTCTTGGGAGCTTTCCCAGACATTCCGAAAATCACAGAACCGCATTAACACTGATCCCAAGTGAAAAAAAAGGGCCGTACATTCAGGAAGATTTGTGCAACTCAGTGGCTTTGGGTCTGCTCTCTTGGTCAATGGATAGTGTTATTTCCTAACTTGTGTTGCAGTCACCTGGAAGGATTTGGAGCTCCCTAGGAGTCCACTGTGCTTCTACTGAACTGGCAGAGGCCCTTGCTAGTAATTTCTAAGTGTTGAGAGCAACACTGCTTAAATAGGACAAAGCCTCCTCAATAGGGAACCAATTGTAGATATTCTCCAGTGAAAAGAGTTACAGTGTTCTTAAATTCCAGTTGGACTGAAAGCACCCTTCCTATGTCACCTGAACTAGGACAAAGAGGCTTTTGTCATGAGGCAAGAAGAAAAGCACGCCTGCTACAAAACAAAGATGGCAAAGCTGTATCAGATGTAATAGAATGGGTCAGTTAAGCGCGTGCCAGACTGAGTGCCTCCATTGCAACTTTTCCTTAAAAAACTGATCATCTGGACTCTCCATTACAGATGAGAGGGCATTAGATTGGTCCGACTCACTCCTATTTTTCCAATAAAGAGGACAAGACAGATAATCTGTATTAATCTATTTCTAAGGCTGCCACTGTTGATGAACACTTCTTTAACTTGTGCTGAATTGAGGCCACCAATTATGGAAAGTGCTCAACTGAGTTGACACACTCTAGCTCTGGAGGAGGGTCAAAGGATATGTTCATCTGCACAAGGCAGACATGGTTTCACGCGCCTGCACCAGTAACTGGGACCAATCCTGAGGGCCTGAAGGGGACCTTAGTTGCTGAGACTGTGAGAGCACCTGAACTTCTGCTGAAAACGCCAAACTCTCCTAAAATAAATTAATATATCCTAAGTAAAATATAACTTAAAATAAAATATTTACACACTGTCACTGCCTTTTTGTCATGACTACCTATTGTATATGTCATTATACAGGAATCTTTGTTATTATTTTATGTGTTTTAAAATAAAAAGTAAAAGTAAAATCCAGGATTGAAAAATCCAAAACTGTATATAGGAAAACACAAAGCAATTTGCAATGGACCACAATGGTTTATTGTGTCAATCAGGTTGTTCCAGCATGTAACATTTCTGTACATGGTACAAATACATGTATATAGGTATATTATATGCTAAATTTTGCAAAATGTATGCTATATGTGCAGTATTTTAGAACTTTTGCATTGCAAAACCATGAACTATCCTACCACTCTGAACATTTGCAGTACTCAAGAAAATAACTATTGTCCATTACTAGTTCAAAATACTGTGACGGAGAACAATTTGTGGTGTAAAATGTAGGATGGGCAGTGTAAAATCAGGGAATGGACCCATTGAAATGCATTAGGGCATGAGGGGACGGTTAACAAAAAAAGAACAACCGTCAACTCCAGGAATGTTTGATTGCATTCCATTTTTGATCTTTCCTTCTCTCTGCTCAGACCTAATGTCTATGGTATTATATGATGGGATGCACTGAAGTTCAACTATTTAGCCTAATACAAAGGATTATGTTGTATAGTAAACACAATCAGACCTCTAAATTGCATATTATAGTTATGCAAGATAGGCTTAAATTCTAAATTCATAATGCATTCTAAATATTCATAAAAACCAATCCCACTTAAAAATCCCTCTGTACCTTTATCCTTCCATCCTACCATAAAAATAGCATTGTCTCCTAAGAAATAATGCAAATGCTTCATCATCAAAACTCACCAGAACTGTAGCTGTCAGTTGACGACTGAGAAATAGAACGTGACAGAGATCTGCGCCCTGTTTTAGTCGGAAACTTGCTAAATTCCTGCATGTCATCTGCAAACTGGATCTGCTTCAGAAAACAAAAATGGGTATGTGAGATAAGCAGTAAAGTTAAGCCGTGGTGACTGTCATATGCAGATCTCACAGCTACTTATTTTTCTATAAATATTTTGTAAGCCACAAAAATAATTTGCAATTCAAGCTTAGTTATAATGCTCAGGTAAAATGAACCATTATTTAAGCCACAATAAAACAATGCTATCAGTATTACCAATCACTAACTTTTGAGTAAAGCACCCGTCACCTTAAAAATGTCCTATTCCTAACAGAAAGAAGGGCCCACAGTCGAGTGCAAAGGGCCCAGACATGGCCTGATTCATGTTCGGACGTACGCCCATTTGTGTAGAGTATCTTGCGTGAAATAGCTCTTGTGCATGCACAGAAATGGACCTTGCGCCTATGAATTAGTATTATTATTTATTTATAAGGCGGCACAGATTCCGCAGCGACGGATACAGTAACAAATAGATGAGGTAATACATGTCAGCAACACAGATGAGTGTGAGTAATGCTATGGGGACTCACACAGAGTGCAGCAAAAGACGTGACGGGACGTACGAGGGACAGGAGACA
Organism: Mixophyes fleayi; assembly: GCF_038048845.1. Lineage (NCBI taxonomy): Eukaryota > Metazoa > Chordata > Amphibia > Anura > Limnodynastidae > Mixophyes > Mixophyes fleayi. The sequence goes on from NC_134403.1 coordinate 256,537,479, forward strand.
GAAGTGGGACTATGGTAGATAGGACCCTACCCGCGAGGGCTTACATTCTAAAGGAAGAGGTGGTGAGAGACAGTAGGACCAACTGAGAGAAAAAATTTAGATGGCAGACGAGGAAGAAGAGGTGATGGAAATGGAGGTGGTAGAATAGGCGAGGTTTAAAAAGTGAGTTTTGAGTGAGCGTTTGAAGGACTGAAGGATGAATGTAATTACATGCAATTCATGCCTGAAAGCAAATGACACTTATGACTGCCTAGGAGGGGGAGAACGAGACAGGGATGGGGCCAACTAACAAAGGCAATGTTCCGTAAGAGCATGCTGAGAGCGTTCCGATGCAGATGTGGCCTATTCCTGGGTTTCTCATAAGTATGCCTGGCTTCAGCCGTATCATTTGCACCAGCCACAGGGCAGGTGTAAGTGCAATCTCATAGTAATGACTGACACGGCATAGCCTCAGTTTTAAAAATGACACGTATGCGTGCCACTAGCTAGCACAGAACATGTGTATGTAAGTAAGTTAGACTATAGGAAAATGCATTGTATATAGAGAACGTATTAAAATCATCTTTATTATGTATTTAATATATGAAAAAAATCCATATTTAAGTTGTTAATTTATTTTATAATATAATTTTTTTAATGCATTCTGTTGTGACCTTATATTGCACATACACTAGTGTGTACACTGCAGTCTGTTCTGTCTGTCTACATACAGCAAGTAATATTTAGGCAGACCATACTTCCAACCAAATTCAAATGGAAATGTATCATGAGATTCGCTTGGATTTGAATATGGTCGGCACTCCGCTCAAGTTCTGTGTTCTTTTTTTAGAACACAGCTTGTGTGCAAGTTGCAGTTGGATTTGAATCAGGCCCATAGTGTTTAAAATATGAAGACCGGCTTATTCTAGATATGCGCTGTACTACTGGGCAGCACGGGGACACAGTGGTTAGTACTGCTGCCTCATAGCACTGGGCTCATGAGTTCAATTCCAACTAGGGCCCTATCTGTATGGCATTTGTATGTTCTCCCCATGTTTCTGTGGGTTTCCTACGGGTGCTCCGTTTTCTTCACACTGTCCAAAAACATACCCTTGCATGTGTATGTTTGTGTGTGGCAGGGAATTTATTAAGTTCTAACTGGGCAGAGAATGAGGTGAATGACTACATCACAAACACGCTCTCAGCTGGTGTGATTTTGGGGTGTTTGCTGCATGAGGTCACACACGATTCCAGCCCGCAGTCTCTCTCTACCTATCACACAGGTTATAGACCTACTGACACCCCAAACAACGCTCACACTCCCACACACTTCAGGTTTGCCACCACGTATTGAATACAGGCAATAGGACCCCAATATACTGTCCCACACTGGCACACAAGGTTTCTAGCTACCACAAGCAAACAAGGCCCCCACCGGCAAACAAAGGGCTTCACACCTCCAGATTGTTACACAAATGTAAATGCAAACACACATTAGGCTTGTTAGGCATTCAAAAGGTTAACTTGGTCGAGCTATTTCTTCTTAACAGGCTAATGGATTCGTTAGAGTATCAAGGACGCAACATATTTAATTATAGATTTAATATACAAAAGTACAGGGCATTCAGATATAAGAAAAAAAAAAACAATAAAAGTAATAAATTGCCATAATATACACAAGCAAAACAGTTTAAAATAAAAATAATTAAATTCAGAGTATAACTTACATCGAAGTGGTATATTCTGGCCAAGGGAAATTGGTTTGGAAGGACAGCTTATCAATGTGAATTGATTTCCCAAAGTCTGACAATTTGCTGTACCTGGTCTCAGTTTTTTAAAGACACTTCCACACCTCTTCCTACTCCCAGGGGTTGTGGCCTATGACACTTTTTTTAATCACCATTTGCATGTTGCCTGATTTACTAACCAATTCTACTATGTGACCTAACTTTTCTGTGGAGCATTACACAGAACCAATTTTATTATTAACAAATCCCCTATGAATTGGTCCATCTTTCGATATCAAATACGCCCAGATAGTGTGTAATCATAGAGCTTATACTCATTTCCTTAACTTCTCTGTGGGGCAGAATTCTGAATTTGACATATGCCCTTCATCATGCTATGGAGGAATATGTGGTTGATGACTACTTTTATTGATTTTAAGTGGCATATTTTAAAACTGAATTCTATTTGTCTATATAAAGTATAGCCATGTGGGCACATGACCTCTGTGAACCAGATACCATGCTAAGCGGTTCCCAAAAGTCTATTCAGGTGCCAAACTCCATCCCAGGCCAGGCTATATCTCACAGCTGGGGCTCTTTGAATCTGTCACAGGTGACACTCCTATCTTCTCACACTGGAACATATAACAAACTTTCTGTTTTCCCATTTTACACTTTAATAGCTCAATTTATAAATAGATTAATTTGATATAACATATTTACACTGCAGTTATGATTTATCCCTTATTCCCCACAATTATGTGATGGGTTAACCCTTATAAATAACTGTAAGTACTCTCTGTTCACAACACTACATATTCCTTGTACATTGCTGCGGAATATGATTGGTGATGTATAAATACAACGACAATAATAATAAAATTATTGCACTGTCTCTTACGGTATCTATAACTGAACACTTTTGCCAGTCTTCTAAAATTCACTAGTTCTTAGTGTTAGTAAAATCAGACCTGTTTGTACTCAATTATTTTTCAGTAACAGCATGTTTTCAACCAAGCCCTTCGCTGTAAACACTAACTTCTTGATATTCCAACAACAACTACCAGTTCTGAGCCCTTAAGCAGCCCATACTTATCACTCGGCCGAATGGGAAATTGTAGCATCCTTTTCCAAATAGGCCACATGCGTGTGTGGCCAAATTGGACATATCAATCTGTTTATTCTGTGCTAGGGTCATATAGAGACCTGTTAGTGTGGTCTGTAGATATACTGGAAAGCGCAAAAAAAGTATACAATAAGTTCAGACTAGGGGGTAAATTTATCAAGCTGTGGGTTTGAAAAAGTGAATATGTTGCCTACAGCAACCAATCAGATTCTAGTTATCACTTATTTAGTACATTCTACAAATTGACAGCTAGAATCTGATTGGTTGCAATTGGCAACATCTCCACTTTTTCAAAGCCGCAGCTAGATAAATGTATCCCTAGGTTTGCTTGGAAGCCAAAAACATGGTGATATCTGGAAAGTTCACCACTAATGTGCGCCACTCCGCCCAACATTGCATGGTAAGGGGAGAAATGTGACCATTACTTTCATGAAACAGCTAGCTAACAATGGATCACCTGTTACTGAAAGAGCTCATTGTTTGCAGAGCAGTGCATAGATGGAACTAACAAGGCTGTAGCTTGAGTGTGTAGAGAAGGGGGGGTTGCTGTGACTGTTTCCACATTTACTATTAATGCTTTATAGTGAAAGTTTGTTTTTACACGTATGCTACTACAAAAAACATTTATTTGCAGAATGTTGTAAGGTACATTTAAAAAAATAAATAAATGGCTGTGATTAGTGGTCAAACAAACAGACATGATCACTAAACACCCTTTCCTATAGTTAGGGTCACAAAGAAATTAGGAGGGCATGCCGAGGCATTTTGTGGAGAATATAGGGAACATTTTTTAGTATTGTTTTAATTGATTTTAGACATGGTGCTCAAAGTTACAGAGGAAAACGTATCCAGAAAACCTTAAGCCCTTTATACTCACAAAGTACCAAGTATTCAATGTTTCAGGTGTGCGGAGTCATCAGTGCCAAAAAGTCACAGGTCTGAACAGCCGCAGTTGTGTACATTCCCTTTCTGAGCAAGTGCATTGCAAAAAAAACCCCACAAAGTTACGCTACGCAAATGACCGTATGTCTCACTCTGAAACAAAGTTTAAACATAGTTTTCACCAGTTATTGTAAAGAATGTGCTGTTGCAGGATCAATCAAAATGAAACATCAACATACTCCAATGAACAACTTGATTAAACATAATAGCAGTATATTTGTATATGCAACATTCACAATTTATTAACAATTAAGACATTATTAGGTGATGTTAATTTTAGTGCTCAATACAATCTATACAAACTGGACAAAAAAAAACCAATTGCCTGAAGCACAAAATAAATTTTTAGCATTAATTTAAAGGTTTAATCTATGTATAAATACCAACTGTCAGGATGAGAGCATAAATCTGATATGATGAAATAGAATATTGAATGTCAGGGCCCAAATAAAACATTGCATTGATACCTAAATGAACCTGATTTTCAACTTAGATAAATGTTTGACTAAATGTTTTAAAAAGGAAATAATTAGCCCAGTAGGAGGTAATTAGGTTGAGGAGACCTGCTTAAGATATGCAGATCACAGACATCCATTGTTTTGATCATGTATTCCACTTCCTAATTGACTTCCTTTTAATAGGTAGTGTAAACATAACGAACCACTAAATGTAAATTACAGAGCCATATGCCTAGGCGAGATCCTTGTAGACAAAGATAGCATTTGAAGACTGCCTATAAAGATATATAGAAATATGAGCTTCAAAGGGAAACTGATACATTCATAGTTCATATTTTGGGAAATCTGGGTGGCACTTCATACCAAGGAGCAGAAATCACATCAGGGTTGTGATTGACAGGTACTGACAGTATCCGGGAACAGTTATAAGCACATATCTTTGGGAAAGGTATGTCACATTGTCATAATTGCATCACGTTTGGCATCAAAAGATGGACAAATTCATAAGGGATTTATTAATAATGAAATTGGGTCTGTGAGACACAGAAAAGAAAAGTTAGGTTACATAGTAGAATTGGGTAGTAAATCAGGCAACATGCAAATGGTGATTAAGAAAAGTATCACAGACACCACCCCTGGGGGCGGGGACAGGTGTTGAAGTGTATTCAAAAAAACAGACCAGTTACAAAAATAGTCAGACTTTTTGGGAAATCAAATCACATTGATAAGCTGACCATCTCCCTTGCCAATTTTCCATGGCACAGAGTATGTATTCATGCAAGTTATACTCTGAATCTAATCCTTTTTATTTTAAACTGTTTTGCTTGTGTGTGTTATCTCAATCTATTAATTGCTTATTAATTATTTTTTTATATCTGTATGCCCTGTACTTTTGTATATTAAATCTATAATTTAATATGTTGCGTCCTTGATACTCTTAACGAATTCATTAGCCTGTTAAGAAGAAATAGCTCGACCAGGTTAACCTTTTGAATGCCAGTGTGTGATTTGTTGATACATTTGATCAACAAGCTGTGTGTGCTTGCATTGACATTTGAGTAACATTCTGGAGGTGTGAAGAGTTAACTCTTTGCTTGTTGGTGTGGGTCTTGCTAGTCTGTAGAAGCCTTGTGTGCCAGTGTGGGACAGTATAGGTTTTTTCCCTTTAAATAGCAAGTTAAATAAATTTTAAGCATGCATGTTATAGTCATTATTTTTAGCTATCCTACAGATAATTATGTTGTTTTTAATATCTCTCTGGATGAATAATGTCTGCCACAGGCCCACTGCTCTCAGCATGTCATGTGATGGCAGAGGGGGAAGAAGGAGGGGGAGGATGTCACAGTGAAAACAGAGCTCAAAGGGGTGCGCCAAAGCTTCTCTGCTTACTACATCAAGATAAAATGATAAATTCATATAACTGATACTAGTAACTGTAGATCAAAAGTCTACTAGAAATAAGTTCCAACTATGGGGGAGATTCAATTCCCCGCATTGCTCTTTACAACAATGCGGGATGCGCAACATTACCGTTCGTGTAAAAATTACTGTACTGATTTATGCTTCTGCTCAGCGAGCAAAAATCAGCTTTGAAATTACCATAGTAACAGTAATGATGCGCACCCCGCAGTGTTCTAAGGAGTAATGCAGGGAATTAAATCTCCCCCTAAAAGACTTGTCACTCTATTAGAGACAGCTGCAACACCTCCCAAATCTTTCAGCCTTACTGTCAGTCACTCTCAATTTGCTTAGTTAAAGAAGCATGTCTGCCCCAACACTGCAACCTGTTGCAGAGGAGTAACTCTAAGGATGAGTGTCACTTAGAGATCTGGGGGAAAATGTATCAAGCTGCGAGTTTTCGGGAAGTTTGAAAAGTGGAGATGTTGCCTATAACATCTCCACTTTTCATTTATTTAGTACATTCTACAAAATGATAGCTAGTATCTGATTGGTTGCTATAGGCAACATCTCCAGTTTTCAAACCCGCAGCTTGATACATTTACCCCCTGGTCTCTGTGATTCTGCACTATTGGTGCAGTAACAGAGTTCCACCTAAGGTGTCTCTGTGTGCTGAACTTTCTCATTCCAGCAATGTGACAGTTAACATCATTCTCCAACCAGAAATGCGTGCATCTGAGCTGTGGCTTTATAACGCTGCCTCTCACAGCTTTTAAGACTGGTTACAGGTTATGTTCTCGTCTCTTGCTGTGTTTTGGTTTGTTTACTGTTGCTGAACCTTTACTTGGACCTGACTACATTATTTGCCTGACCTGACCTGACCATGCTACCTGTCTGCCACTTAACTCTTACATTAAGTTTGGATCTGTTTGCACTTGCTGTTACCCATTGCTGTCAGTCAACAGTTCCTTTAGCTATCTAACCAACTACCTGTGAGTGACATTAATTGTCTAGTTTATTTTGTCTCCAATATTACAATTCTGTTGTGCCACTAGGCTGAGCTGAAGATAAGATATGTTTGGCCCCGTCCCCACTGTCAAATGAAGCGGTTTGCGTCATTACGTCACGGGGCCAAAATAACTAGATTTTCGGAGCCCCGCCCCCTACATGCCCACCTTCCCCGGCAGGCCCCCGGACCATACTTGCCATAAGTTGGCAAGTATGTGCTTGACTGCACATTGCATTCATTCCATTTAGGAACAAAAAAAACCCTGTCTTTTTAGAACATGTGTGGAGAACTAAAAGCCATTACTGAATCCACGTGCTCATGCATCAGCAATGCAGTATAGGAATCAACACACTGAACACATGTGGGGGAGTTGTGGATTATGACAGTGTAATCTGCATGGATCTGAGCAATGCTTAGCAAATTCTAAAAATATTAAATATATTCAAAGCAGCTTAAAGAGGTTCTGTAGTTAAACCAGTATCAGTCAGAGATTTGAACAATGGGGGGAGCAGCGCAGCGTCTTACAGATTACAGAACTAGCTCTCAAAATCCAAAGATGGGGGCAGGGCAGTTTGTAAGATAATTTCACTAACCACATAACTTCCACTTACACACAATAGGTGATTTGCTTTATCCAAAATACAGAATTTCTCCTTCAGTTAGTTAAATTAATGTATGTCTCCTTAGCTCTGAGACACAGAAACAAGAGAGAATATAAAGCAGTTGTGTCAAGAGATCAGTCTTACCCCAGACAGAAAACCAAAACAGCATTTTCCATTTAAGAAGAAATAAATGGATAGTAGACCAGGCTTTACAATAGTAAAACAAGTATGTTTAATTTCCCCTCAAAGTTGCAGTAAGATAAACAATAAGTGTATATTCTATAAATAAAATATATCTTGTATAACAAAAACGTAACCTTTACAATACAGACAAACTACTAATTTAGGATTGTAGAAAGGAAGGAAACCTATGATGTTCAAGTCACTGCTAGCAGGAAGTTTCATTATTACTTTCTAGAGGGAAAGTATGTTTATATTGAATGCAGCCAATTTTTGTTGTCGCAAAAATAGTTTTCTGAATGATACTATTAACTGTTATGCTCTCTCTAACCAGGTCTACGTAGAATAACTTATTGTCCTCTTTGACCTTTGCTTGCAAATTTTGTCTGTATAACTGAGGTTTGATATTTGTTTTCATCATAGTGGTCAGAAGAGTCTAAACACTGCTTTGTCTACTTCAGTTGCAAAACTGTTCCCTGGGATTTTTATTTTGATGATTACATTTCTCATAATCGTTGTGGGTAAATGTAATGCAGACAAACCGATGTGGCACTCAAGGACAAGGCAGTCATTTTGAGACATTTCAGCTGACACAGTCAATTGGCCTCCCACACACACACACATACACAAAGGGGAAGCTTAGAAAGCAACCATTGTACATGGTCTAGCTAACATCTCTAATGATATGCTTTCACTATATGCTAACTCTTTATTTAGGATATCTAAGCTAAGAGTAAATCCAGCTAGAAGGTCCACTGCTTAGGGGTGGATCTAAGATGTGTGGTCAGACTTAGGTTTGGAGAGAGGCGCATCCTAGTTGTACTCTACAATGTCAGTGTTGGGCTGTTAAGTGACGTCATTAACACATTGTCCTCCCGTCGTAATGAATATGAAGCTTAGCGGATATAGCGCGTGCCTGTGTTCTGGGAAGTCTGTCTTCTAACCATCGTAATTTTTTTGTACGGATATCTGCTGTCGTTCTTATTGTAGATGGGGAAAACGTACCCAACCCCATGACAGATGTGGGGATTTATCCTACCAACAACTTCAAACATTTAGGGAGAGTTACTGCATCAAATACTGGGTCTGACTGCACACCTGTACTTCAACTAACTGTATGTTAGCTTAAAAGGTATCAGTTTAGCTCAATTAATCAGTATTACATTGCTCTTTTAATTGATGTTCATATAATACTGATAACGTTTGCATATTTAACAGTATGCAAGGTCAGATGTAATCTAATAGTTATATAGTCCTGAAGTCCATTTGGCCTGTTACATTAGAACGCACTGTTGAGGAAAACACCAGCACTTACACAGGTTAAATAAGATAATGCTGACATAAAAGGGGGCTTCTATAGGAGAGGAGAGGAGAAGGGATAATTTGGGGACAAACAAAAATAACACGTTGGTGTGGGACAGAAGCAGAACAATTAGCGTAGCAGTGCATGTGCCTGTTGCAGGGCCAGGGAGACACAGGCTCCTAAGGCTAATGCAAAATTGGGCCTTTGTGTGCCCATGGAAAGGAAGTATGCGCTTTTATATTTGTGTTGTCGTGCACATAGCAACCAGGATAAGTGCTAGGTTTCTAACAAAAAAAAAAAGCACTACTCTGCGAATGCTGGAACTTAGTTCCTGCTGCCTGCTATGTGCAGAAAAATCATATACAAGTGCAGAATTGCCTACATAAATAAACGTGGATGCTCAATGCACTGTCCTCCTGCACATCTGCTAATAGCTCACATCATTAAGTGGTGTGTGGGGAGCAGATAGGAAAAAACATATTTTGTCATTTATAAAGCAGGCCAGGTATACAGTTCCACATAGGACTGGTCTGGGGTAAAAACTGTAATTGGTTTGCAGTTCCAATAATACAACTATTTTTATTTGTACTTATAAATTACCATTATTTAGGCACAAACTGGCACAGGGCTCTAAATGACCACCAATCAGCAAATCGATTTGATCAGTGTAGTGCAAGGTAGACTGGTCTCATTCATACATGTCATCGAAAATTTTGGAACAAATACATGCAATTGAATGCGTATGAGTTTTATTAACACAGGACAAACTGCATTAATGTAGGAGAAATTATGTGCTGCGTTCTAAACTTTGAAACGTGATGTTGACAGTTTAGAGCACAAAGGTGAGAAGGCGTCCATAAGAAACCTTTCCCTATATCGCGATGGGTTAGCGGGTGATAAAGATAAGTGTAAGAAAAAAAAAACTGCCCTTCAATGGGTGAGATACTGCAGAGCATCCAAGCACCTGTTAGTAAATAATCCCAAGCATACGCCTTTTCCTTAGTAAATGACCCTCATTTAAAAGAGCTCATCGCCTTCCTTGACAGGCCACAAAAAAGGGGTGAGAACTAAATAACCCCAAACACCGTGACCTGACAGATAAAGTAGATTGACAGGTCACGTCGGGTGGGTGTGGTATGTGAATATGTGACGTCATTACCTTCTTTGGGGTCTTGCTGACTGCAGCCATAAAAGAAAATCTGTTTGACGCCTCTGGTTCATCTGCTGTAATCGCGTCTGGGGTAGCCATGGTGTTTGATGGTCCGAACCGACAAGGTAATGCTGTAAGATGAATGGTCTGACCGTATCGGAATACCTGGAAGGAGCACCGGGTCGAATACACGTCACTACTGCGTTCTACATCATCCCGTCAAAGACTGGCAAAGGGAGCTGCGCGCTCAGTGTGGGCAACGCGCTCACGTCATCTGGCGAGAAAACCACAAGAGGGCGCTTAAAGTACATGTGTTGTAAGTACATATATCTATTTTTTTGTAGTAAAATGTGTAGCAATTTTTTTTTAGAATTATTGCAGTACCATGTTAGCCAGAAAAATATATGTGATGTCATGTTAGCCAATACGGGTATCACTCCCAGAGCCGTAACTTAGAATTCTAGCGCCTGGGGCGAGAAAGACAAATGCTGCCCCCCAAGCCCTCAATTTTAACTAAATTAACCTAAAATATTCATAAATTGCACCCCCCTTTAGCGTTGCGCCCTGGGCGGTTGCCCTTGTCGCACAGCCCTAGTTACTGCCCTGATCACTCCTATAATACTTTTGTCTTTTTTGACACAAAAGTATTTAACATCACATATATTTTTTGTAGTCAAATATTAGAAGCAAGTCATTTATTATGAAGTATTTTTATACGCCATTATTCTTAGGGGAAATAATGTAAAGGTTAATTTATAGTTGATGTAACTATTTTCAGTTAAACCCTTGAAAACGCGACTTTCAAATATTCAAAATAGTTGCTTATTTGCATAGGTGCTGACATTTTAAAATAGATTCCAGGGACAAAGTGTTGTTGAGCTGACACATCTAAATATGTTGCATACAGAAAATGTCTTGGCAGCCCTTTGGATGCTACAATCCCCATTGTGTAACGATTAAATAATTTCATTATGACATGTTTGCATTTTAAATACTTATCTTCAATACATATTTACTTAGAAATAAAATAGATGGCAAGAATGCTGCAAAGCTTTCCAGGGACACCTGTTTAAAACCTGAAATCACATCTTAAAATTACAGACAGTGGGCAACCAAGGATTTGTATTCTTGTTTCCATGCCGTGGACCAATTTGGACTAGACTGGGCTGGAAATGTCCTTTACATGAATGCTCCTAGTTGGCACCAACACGAGAGCAGGACCCGGCACTAACATTAGGTGAAGCTAAGCAGTTGCCTTACATGTGAAGCTGTCAGCTGTTGCACCCCAATGCTGATGATACACTGGGAGTATGGCGCTTTACTATGGGGACCCCCTGGTCCTGCGTCGGCCCTGTATGAGATACCACTTACTAGGCCACAAAATAACTTTCAAACTCCATATATCCTCAGTGTAGTACTAAGAACAATGTACATTAAAATACTGAGGAACAACACAAGAAACAGATAACAAAAATGAATTAGGGAGTGATGAGAACTTAAAAATCTTTGTGTTCATATTCCCGGTCCTGGCTTGTCTGGACATCCAATCTACAGGGTGATTCAAAAGTCACAGTACACCCTTTTATTTCAAAAACTCTACAGGAATTTGGCCGATTTCAAGATGGCGCCCATGTTTGGTATATACCGTAAAAGATAGACCACGTCACCCATACCTTACTGGAGTATTCAGGTTTCCCAATTTCCTGTAGAGTTTTTGAAATAAAAGGGTGTACTGCGACTTTTGAATCACCCTGTATAGTGATGACTGAAGGTGTGTAGACCTGACCATGTTGCAGATCTGTTTATTTGGGGCGTACCTACCAGGGCCGGACTGGCCATCGGGCACTTGTGGCAAATGCCAGAAGGGCCGATGGCTAGATGGGCCGGCCGACACTTCATGGATTCCAGGGCAGAGGTGGCTGGTTCCTGGGCAGGAGTCAGCCACCTCTGTTGCGCGACGGACGAGAGCTCCTCTGCTCCCTCCCCCTTATCCTGTGCACTGTGGACACAGTTTGTATTTTTTTTTCTGAATAGGGAGGGGATCGCGGGAGGGGGGGGGTGCCTCGATATTTGCACAGGGGTTGAGGGGGGGTGCTGCGATTTTCGCGGGAGGGGGGTGCCGTAATTTTTGCACAGGGGGGGCAGGGTTTTCACGAGTGTGGCAGAGTCAAGGGGGAAGGGGGTGATGGAAAAGGGGTGAGAGCCAGGAGGGAAGGGGGTGCCGGAAGAGGAGTGAGAGCCAGGAGGGAAGGGGGTGCCGGAAGAGGAGTGAGAGCCTGGAGGGAAGGGGGTGCTGGAAGAGGAGTGAGAGCCAGGAGGGAAGGGGGTGCTGGAAAAGGAGTGAGAGCCAGGAGGGAAGGGGGTGCTGGAAGAGGAGTGAGAGCCAGGAGGGAAGGGGGTGCTGAAAGAGGAGTGAGAGCCAGGAGGGAAGGGAGTGCTGGAAGAGGTGTGAGAGCTAGGAGGGAAGGGGGTGCTGGAAGAGTGGTGAGAGCCAGGAGGGAAGGGGGTGCTGGAAGAGGGATGAGAGAGCCAGGGGGAAGGGGTGCTTGAAGAGGGGTGACAGAGCCAGGTGGGAACGGGGTGCTGGAAGAGGAGTGAGAGCCAGGAGGGAAGGGGGTGCTGAAAGAGGGGTGAGAGAGCCAGGGGGGAAGGGGGTGCAGGAAGAGGGGTGAGAGCCTGGGGGAAAGGGCGTAAAGTGAGAGGGACAAAGGAGAAGATTGTGCAAGGGCGTAGGTAAAAGAAAGTGTAAAGGGAGAGACATCTTAAGAATGGGAATGTCAAGGAAGCAGCCATCATAAAACACAAGTCGTAATGAAGAATGGGAATGCACAGAGGGGACAAGTGTTAAAATAAAATAAAAAAGCAAGCCTTCATACTCCATTTATTTATATTTTCCATACCCCCACTTCTAAATTTCCACTTTGACCACTGCCCTCGGCCCGTGCTCCCGGGCCGAGGAGCTGACAGCTGCAGATCCCTTCTCGCCCAGCGCGCCCAGTAGGAGAACAGAACACAGGATGCCATAATCAGGTAAGTTCATATATTTTCTCGCGTGCAATGTGTTTTTAACCATCTTTCGTTCAACTGGGGGCACTACTGTGTATCTAATGACGTTTAAAACACTATGCATTGCTCACTATTGCGCTGTAATTTTCTTTCATATTTATCTGTACAGAGACTTTTAATTTATGAGGAAAAAGCACTGCTTGTCATAAATGTTATCTGTGATTATGTCAATATATCTATTTTTGTTTGCATTGTAAATGGTGTATTAAGTTGCTCCTGGGACTCACACTCTCAGTATCTGATATGCTGTACCAATTTTTATTTGTGAATGAGTTTTTTGTCTGGTCACTACTGTATGGCATAATGTTATTTCGGGACACTATTGTGGCATAATATGATTTGGGGGCACTACTGTATGGTATATGATTTGTGGGCACTACTGCATGGCCAAATATGAATTGAGGGTAATATTATGTGGCATAATATGACCTGGGGGCCCTACGGTGTGGTATAATATGAACTGGGCGCACTATGGTGTGGCATAATATAAACTGGGCGCACTACGGTGTGGCATAATATGAACTGGGCACACTACGGTGTGGCATAATACGAATTGCGTGCACTACGGTGTGGCATAATATGAACTTCTGCCAAAGGCAAGTCTCTCATTGTTGAATATGACGGGGGCCCAAAGAAGTTGCTGTACTGGGGCCCAAAATTCCTCTTGTCAGCCCTGCCTGTGAGTCAAGGGGGTAGATGTCTCCAGGTAAATAATCTAAATGTTTCCTATCTAATCAAACTGATGGATCACATCCAATTATCTCTCACCCACCTCCTCTATCCCCCTTAATTAATATACTTTGTTATTTAAAATGAAAAGACGCATATCCAGTTACTGTAGTATAAAAAATATTTTTCTCTGACATTTTTCTGTAGATGGAAATACTTTTAATGTGGCCGTGTGGGTTCAACTGATCATTCAATAGTTATGTTTTTTTCTGATATATTTGTTAGAGTTTTATTTCATGTGGAATGATTCATGAAAATTCTGCCATTACTATTTAATTGAGGGAAAAGGGTACCTGTTACCTATATGTGTGTATGTATTCTGTTGTTGCTATCTTGTGGGAGATTTAAAAAAAGCAAAACAGTGGCGCCTGTATAATCGGTGGTATTGCTGTAGTATGGGGTGTCGTGGTGGTGGCATTGTTATAGTGTGTTTGGGGCTTAGTATTGCTAATAAGTATAATAGAGTATTGCTGTAATGTGGGGATGATGCCGGTTGCTGTAAAGTGGGGGGTGATGCTGGATGCTGTAATGTGGGGGGTGATGCTGGTTGGCCGGTTGCTGTAATGTGGGGGATGATGCTTGTTGCTGTAATGTGGGGGGTGATGTCGGTTGCTGTAATGTGGGGGGTGCTGCTGGACGCTGTAATGTGGGGGGTGCTGCTGGACGCTGTAATGTGGGGGGTGATGCTGGACGCTGTAATGTGGGTGGGTATCGATGTAGCAGGAGTGTTGTGTATTTATTGCTGTAGTTTGGGTACTAATAATATATTGTCATGGTATTTATTGATGTAATATGGGTGCTAACAATATGATGTTGAGGGATATTATGAGAAATAAATACCCCCCCCCCCCCCCACACATACTCATACTACATCATGTTGTACAGCACCAGCAACGCACACTGCGCTAGCATCAGTGTGCAACAATATAGTGCATGGAGCCCACAACACGTGGGCCTGTGTGTTTTAAATGCCAGGGCTGGTTTTAAGTCTCAGTCCGGCCCTGGTACCTACCATTGGTTTCCGGCTAGTGCAGTGCATCGGGGCCCATGAAGATAATGGGGAATGCTGCATGGCAGATCATCATCATCATCATCATCATTTATTTATATAGCGCCACTGACTCCGCAGCGCTGTACAGAGAACTCATTCACATCTGTCCCTGCCCCATTGGAGCTTACAGTCTAAATTCCCTAATATAGACACACACTCACACACATAGAGAGGGAGACAGACAGACAGGTAGAGACTAGGGTCAATTCTGATAGCAACCAATTAACCTACTAGTATGTTTTTGGAGTGTGGGAGGAAACCGGAGCACCCGGAGGAAACCCACGCAATCACAGGGAGAACATACAAACTCCGCACAGATAAGGCCATGGTCGGGAATTGAACTCATGACCCTAGCGCTGTGAGGCAGAAGTGCTACCACTTCGCCACTGTGCTGCCCGAGGGTCTTCGGCCCCGGTTCCCTTCTCCCCGCCTTCCTGCACATAGCTCGCTAGTTCCACCTCTGAACCCAGGACACGTTTACTGTTCTAGTTTAGGGAGCCTTAAGCTTTCTTTTCCTAAGATCTTAAAAGTCTCATCAATAACTAGTTTAATCCATTTGGTGATTTTGAGGGACCCACAGCGCCTTTTGAGTGGCACTGAAAATAACATTTTTCTGTACTCCATAGCTTGTGACTTTGTGATATTTAGTTAAATCATTTCAAAATTGTGACAATTTTATCAGACGCCGTCCCTGCGCCTCCTCCTGACGGGCGTCTGTTTCCTCCTGAGCGCCCCGTTGCCAAGCAACGTGGACGCTTCTTCCGGCGGCGTGGTGTGCAGGCGCGCCCGTCGCCATAGCAACGGAACGCGCTATTGGACTTCCTGTCGGCGGTCAGCGCGTCTGACCGCCGACCCACTGCCCACCAATGAGGACTGGCCACTTCCTATATATACCCTGCTCTGACACCATTAGGGTGCCAGAGCAACTAGTTTACTAGTCTCAAACGTTCCAGCTTACATTTATTTTCTATTGCCTGATTTCTCCTGTTGCCAACCTGGCTTCCTCTGACCTCGCTTTTGGATTTCCCTTTTGTCCTGCACTGTATTCTCCGGTTTGACCTGGCCTGCTGACTCCTCTTTGCCTTCTGATTTGGTACCTTATCTGCCCGCCTGGATACTGACTCTGCCTGTACGACCACGAATAGCCCACCATCTCGCAAGTAGCTACCTGGGAGGGCCGCGACCTGCACGTCGTTCGCCGCAAAGTCCAAACTTCCTTGCGGGGGTCCCTGGTGAATAACGGTGGCGTGTTAGACTCCGCACCTCCTTGTGTAGTTGTGCCAATACTTGCAGGTGCTGCTACCTCCACCGTGACAGCTTGCTCTGGCCATGTCAACCGAAACATCTAACAAACCTTTTGCTCGAGACCTTCTACTCCACCTGGCTCATAGAGTTGAAAAACAGGAGTCCGAACAGGCGCAGTTGCTCCAATGTATTCAAGGAGTCGCTGCGCGTCTCGAGTCCCTTCAGGCATCCGTGACATCTGCTCAGAATATTCCCGTGACGACCGCGGCTGTTGCTGCAACTTCAACTTCTCCTGTTGTGGCGTCCTCCGCTTCATTAAGACTTTCCCCGCCGGATAAGTTTGATGGAGAGCCTAAAAGGTGCAGAGGATTTTTAAACCAGTGTCTCATCCACTTTGAGTGTGATCCAGCGTCCTTTCCCTCAGAACGCATTAAGGTGCTTTCATCATATCCTTATTGTCCAGACAAGCTCTAGCTTGGGCCTCCCCCTGTTGGAACGGAATGACCCGATATTGTCCAACGCCTCTACCTTTATCGAGGCCTTCCGAAAGGTGTTTGACAAGCCTGGTCGCATATCCTCCGCTGCCTCCAGCCTACTAACCCTCCGCCAGGGATCTCTGACAGTCGGTCAGTACGCAATCCAGTTTCGCACCTTGTCCTCTGAGCTTAGTTGGAACAATGAAGCCTTGGTGGCGACCTTTTGGCAAGGACTGGCAGATCGAGTCAAATATGAACTAACTTCTCGGGAACTCCCTGCAGATCTGGATTCCTTGATCTCCCTATGCAATCGCATTGATCTACGCTTCCGTGAACGTACCCAGGAGTGTTCTGCTACCAGACGGACCTCTACTCGCCTTGCCCCCCTGTTTCAGAACCCGGTACCTTTGGAGGAACCAATGCAAATCGGCCGGTCCCGGCTTTCCCCTGAGGAACGTCAGCGACGCTTCAAGCAAAACCTTTGCTTATATTGCGGGGATCCTGGTCACATTATATCTTCTTGCACCAAGAGACCGGGAAACGCCCCCTCCTAGTTGGTGGCAGGGAGGCCGACTTAGAAGTTGGAGTTACTACTCCCTACTCTGCTTCTGGCACTGATTGCCTCATGCCCATTTCCCTGGATTCTCTTGTCGGCCCCTTCGAGACCTTAGCCTTTGTGGATTCCGGCTCTGCCGGGAATTTCATCTCCGCCACACTGGCATCGCAACTCCAATTATCTACTCTGAAATTGCCTCAGCCGTTATTTCTCACTGAGGTGGATGGGAATCGGATCACCAACGGTTCGGTTTCCCATATCTGCTCTCCTATTCGACTGACGGTAGGGGTGCTGCATTCTGAAGTCATCGAGTTCCTGGTTCTTCCTCGTTCTGTTAATACAGTCATTCTAGGATTACCTTGGCTCCAGCTTCACTCACCCCAATTTGATTGGAATCGTGCGATGGTTACCGCTTGGGGCCCACAATGTTTCAAGTCCTGTCTGTCTGGCCTGAGACCCGGCCGGTCCTCTCTCCCTTGTCGCCTGACGCCACCTCAGATTGAACTACCATCTTCATATCTCTCCTATCAGGATGTGTTCTGCAAGGCAGCTGCCGAGACCCTACCTCCTCACCGACCACAAAAACCTCATCTACCTTCGGGATGCCCGGTGTCTAAATCCCTGTCAAGCCAGATGGTCCTCATTTATCGCCCGGTTCCACCTCATACTTGCCTATCGTGCTGGTTCTCTGAATTCCAAGGCTGATGCCCTTTCTCGTTCCTTTGATATCTCTGACTCTCCACCCACTGCTGAACCTCCACCGGTCTTAGAACCTTCCTGTATTGTGGCCATCACCCGTACTCCCCCTGTGGGTTGTTCCTTCCTAGAGCCTCATCTACGCCTAAAGGCGCTTCGTTGGGCCCATGCCTCAAAAATCGCTAGTCATGCGGGTACGGAGAAAACCCTCTCGCTGCTATACCTGGGAGGGCCGCGACCTGCACGTCGTTCGCCGTGAAGTCCAAACTTCCTTGCGGGGGTCCCTGGTGAATAACGGTGGCGTGTTAGACTCCGCACCTCCTTGTGTAGTTGTGCCAATACTTGCAGGTGCTGCTACCTCCACCGTGACAAATTTATTTTCCTTTTATGTAGAGTTTGCGCAAACTGTGCTTTTTGGAGGCATGATATCATCTTAGGGATTAATGAAGATACCAATTAATAAATCAGTCTCTCATCCAAGATTGAGAAATATGGCTCTTTAATTGATATGATTGTATCTTACCTTCTCTTGCATATGTAGTTTGCAGAAGAAAGGCCATTTTTTTAGTGACATAAATTTGACATACTTTTTTTTTTTTTTTTTTTTTTTATAAATTGCGTCCTTATTAGAAAGTTTCCAGAACATATAAAACAAACACAACATACAAACAAAAAGAACCTGGCAACTGGCAATGCTAAAAATATAAGGCCCTGAAAAAGAGACTTTGACATATAGCGCAATAAAGCATACAGAAGTGCACCTGACATGTAAATTTACAGGACCTTTCAAAAATACTGAAGAAGAAATGCCACAAAGCAAAATTTATATACCTTTGTGACGAGACCAAAGCATTTGCAGCATAAAGTAGATTTAAAATAAATAAAATTATATATATATATATATATATATATATATATATATATATATATTTTTTTTTTTTAAAGACAATAAACCATAACATTACCAGATATCAAGGAAAGTAGTTAAATTATCGCAGGACCAGACACTCTAGTGGACTAGACATCATCAACTTCCTGGAAGTGCAAAGGCAGAGTGGACCAATTCCAGCGCAAACAGATTTTGTGGAATTTCTTTAGGGCTCCTCTACATTTTGTAAGTAATCACTTGTGTCTGTGACATTGACCAGAGCCATCCACCCTTGGAAATGTGGGTGGCATTACGCCATCCATGATATAGCTATTAACACCTTAATCACAGAGGTCAGTTAAAGCACATATTTGGAATCGCCACCCTCCAGATGCAAACCAAACAGGCACGCTCTGGTTCTACGGGAAGAAACCTCTACCCCTGTTTTGCAGAGTAAGACCAAACTGAGGTCCAGATGGAGAAAAGCGCCCACACGATTACTATATCTAGGGCACACCACAGAGGATCATCTACCCATCTTAAATAGATGGAGTGGGGTAAAATATACCCTATGCAAGACATAGAGATTCATTTGTTGAAATTGAATGCATAAAGTAGCAGCCTTTGGCTTGACTAGAGTCTAGTCCCATACCTCATCTGCAAAATACCCAACATCTTCCTCCCACCTTTGTCTCAGGGATGCAAGGCCGTTTGACATCACAAGCAGACTGAGGTAAGCATAAATTGCTAAGATATTTTCACGTGACCCCAATTTCTTAAGGAAGCTCCTGAGCATGGCGACACCAATCGTGGGTGAATTATCCCTTAACTGTGACCCCAGAAAATGGTGCAACTGCAGATATCTGGAAAAAAACACATTTAATATTTAGAATTTCAACTTTGTACTGATGGGTATCTGAAATCCTTTGATCAATTAAAGTTGTGCAGTTGAGAAAATACCATATCTGTGACACATACAACCCCCCTTCTAATTTATCCAATTCAGAAAATGTGTTACTGTACCAAAGGGGGGTGTCTGGATCAATGGTCACCCTACCCAAAAGCTTATGCACAGTGTACCAAATTGTGACCGACTGCTTGTTAATTGAGTGGTCCTCCAGATTCTTGGGTCTGCAAGCAAAAACTATAGGGGAGCGTGGACCCTATCTGCTCACCCAAAAATCTCACCAACATCCCGTCAGGAGAATTCCCCATCCACTCCTTCTGGGCTAGCTGAGAGGCACAATAATACTACTTGATGTTAGATAGCGTAAGTCCTCTGGCAGCCTTGGACCTATACAGGTTGGAAGTTTTAATTCTTGCCCTCTTGTCCTCCTAGACAAGAGAGTACACATACTTATTAATGCCATGAAAAACAGCACCCGTGATATAAACGTAGGTGTACTAAAGTGAAGAGACCAATATTGGTTGAATAAACATTTTAATTAGAATAACCCTCCCTTTACAGTGTGGGGGAGTTTTTCCAAGTGGGTCTTATATTTACGGTAGTCTAGCACTGGATTTATGTTAAGGAGAATCTTTTTTACATAAATTCACCTATGAGGTTAGATTCCGGCCTTTCCAATCCTCTCATTTTCTAAGGTCTTGGCAGATTAAGGAGAGGTCTGCCTGCACCTCCCAAATTTTGCTCATGACACTTTTATCAGAGCCACTAATTGCTTGGAGAACTTACTGTAGAGAAGGAATATCAGCCCTACCAGCATCATCAGGATCAATATTTTGGAAGGAGAGACGTGAGGGCCCAGAGGCTTGAGTGCTTGTATTAGCAGCTGACGTGCTTTAATATTTTTCCAGCCTAAGCACAGTGGCTGCAAACTGACCTATATTTTCCATTATGGTGTGGCGTACCCTGTAGAGATGTGTAGGGCAACACTGTCCAATGAAGGCCCATCTGCCATGTTTCAGGTGCCACCCAGAAACAGTAGATAGTCACAGTATAAGAGAGCTCAATATCCCCCTATCCACTGATCCCTGCAGAATTTTGGAGCTGAACACGCTCACAGGTACTCAGATGCCTCCAGGTCTTAAACTCAGAGTAGTGCAAGTTTATAATATGACCGTAGCACAGGCGAGGGCCTGGTGGCAGAAAGCAGCGAAGTCCAAAACAGGCCGTGGTCAAAGGGCAACAGCAGGCAGCAGTAGTGAGGTCAAAGGGCAGGCAGAAGTCAGGGCCGGCAGAAAACAGCATATCCAGAGAAGAGGCAGAAATCAGGGTCACAAGCAATCCAAAAGAGTCCAGTAAGCAAGCCAGGGGTCATACACAGAAAAATCAATCCAAATAACAAGGAGCAGAGAAAGAGAGCAGGTCAGCAGACTGAAACAGAGAGCTATAAACGGCAGGGAGGCTAAGCCCTCCCTGCCTAATATACTTGGAAGGACCAATAAGAATTTAGAGGTATGGCAGGCAATCATTCCCCAGCTAGGAATGAATTAACTGTTAATGTTAGCGCATGTGCCCGGCTGGCCGGGTCGCGGCGTTGATGTTTGGAGCGTCCCGGCCGTCGCCATGACAACCAGAACCGGAAGTGACACCCTGATCGTCATGGTGATGACCGGACGCTCTAAGGGGTCAGAGCGAGTCAGTTGTTACGAGGCGGTGCAGAGCCGCTGCGGCTCGTAACAAATGTACATGATTTCTTACTTTTGATAAACCACTTTGAACTTGCTGCAAATAATGTAACCGGGAGGAGGTGCACAGATGGCCAACTTCCCTACCTCTACTTATTGTGGCATCACAAAAGCTACAGATGCCTTGAGAAATGTTGTCTAGGTTGGGATATAAATATTTCCACTTGCAAGATGATATTTTTTTTGTCTTTTGCCCAGGCGTGACAATGCACTTACCATGGGCATGAGGTGGTAACACTGCTGGCTGTCTTACCTGGACACAATCATCCTCATTATCCTGTTCAAGACCACAATATTTATTATTGTCATATTTGCAATTATCTCCCTCATCCTGGTGCACATTAGAAACTTTCAAAATAGCATCCTCAATGTCTGTGTCTAAATCTACTCGCATTTCCAAATGGTTGATACATTTTGGAAGTGTGTGCTCTATAATTAGTGTCAGAATCTGAAACGTCCGACTCAGACATAGTACTCATGAATACCCTTAGACTCTCCTTAGGATTCTATGAGTGTCCAAGTTGTTCTCAGCCTCAGTGTTCTTTTCATGCACTTGTGTGGCTGTTTTGAAAGTGACAGACTTACACCCAGAGCAAAAAGGTGGTGCATGGGAATTTACAGAAGATGAATGACCGTGTTGTGCACTCGCTTTTTCAATGGGCATTCTAGTATGTGTGGTAGCAATAGCAGGACCACTACTAGCAAAAAGTGCCCATTGTCTGAGCCTTACCTTGCCATTGCGGGTGGTGTATGAAATTGTAGCTATTTTCTTTTTTTTAAGACATATTGGCATATTCATCAATATTTTGTCCCTTAGTACATACATTAAGAGCTTATGTTTTCTTTAAGATTGATGAACATTGTTTGGATTTGGAGTACACTTTCTTCCCATATGACTTTTATTACTAGTAGAGGTTGAGAAATGGAGCAAGGATGCTCCTAATCTATAGACTGACACATGACTGACGTGACAGATGGAAAGCTACTGGAAGTTGTAGCATCCATCACACCAGGTGAATTAGCCTGGATAGCCTCAAAGACTAGGATTTTAAAAGCAAAAAAGACTTTGTTTTTCTGGGGGAGTGCTGCTTATAGTCAAACAGCACCCTGTTTTGTGGCCACTTTTACAGTTGTGGTATTCGTCAAATTCTTTACTGCTTCCATCTTGTCCAATTGGTGTTTTATCTGCTCTTGTTCCACTATGGAGCCCAAGTACTTATACCCATGATAGCATGGGAAATCCCCATAGAGTACAAACAGCCCACTAGGCTGGTTATTCCTAGAGGGGGGCCCGCTCCTTTTTTTTTCCGGACCCCACTCCCTAAGGATTCCAGCCCAGTGCTGAACAGCCTGGGGTTGGTTTGTCATTATAGCAGAGGAACCCATGCCGCGTGTCCCTCTGCTATAGTGCCAACCATATCTGTTGCTCTGCCTACTGCTGGTTATATGAAAATCTGGGGTACCCCATGCAATTTTTTTCCCTTAACTAGCAGTAGGCTGGCAGCACTAGGGTTAATAGTGCTCAAACAGGGGAACCTCACGCATTTTTTTTTTTTGAACAGTTATCTATTTTTAAACTTTTGATAGCTGCCGGACCTCTGGCTCTATAGACAGGGCAGTGTAACAGTGATGTGTTTACTAATTACACAGCTAGGAAGCAGCGTGTTGTATCTAGCGATTTTTAAAGCAAACTTGGGAGAGTTTGCTTAATCACAGCTTTATACATTTGAGACTTGTATAGCTAGGGTGGCAAACAGTCGGGATTTTTGAAATAGCGTTTTTTGACAGAAACACATCTCTGGCAATTTTACATGAAATCTCAGGTTTATGCATCAGCGAGTTTCAACTCTCCCGAGAAAATCGCTGGATTTTCAAAATCGCAGCTTGATACATTTACCCCCAAGTGTGAACTGACCTTGGTTTTAATTTCTCCCGTTTTATAAAAGAGGTGATGGCAAGATTTTTCATAGTGGAAGTGTTAGGCATCAATTGAACTATCGAGGAATATAAGCGGACTTGCCTTCTACCATTAAGGTAGTTTCTGCCGTAGCATTTCGCTATAGGCTTTTACAAGGCAACCTTGTAAACCTTGTAAAGGCAACCTCGTTGCCTTGTAAAAGCCTATAGCGAAACGCGTGTAGGCGTTCGCTGGGCTTGCTGTCATTTCTTATATTAATTTACAATAGTTAGCTGACTCCTAGACAGGGTGCAATACCAGTTGTTAGATTCAGGTATCTTTATCAGATCCGGACAAGTTTTAGCTTATATTAGTTACCAGTCTGCGGCGTATTACACTCCTGCAACTTAATGAGATTATAATTGGAGGGACATACTCCTGCCACCTAGTGATCCCGTAATTGTTAATAGGAATCCTTAGGGATCATCTTGTATATTGAAAGTAACAATGTGGCTAATTGATGGAAAATACATATATATTTTATGATATATAGTGTGGATATTTTTCTCCTGTGAAATAGTGCAGGTAACCACACTACAGATAATACATCAACAGCAGTTAATGCCAAGGGCTGTGGCAAAGTCTGAGTGGCCAAATGGAGTTCAGAAACTAAATTGGCAGATATGAAGTTCCCGGTGGATCCCGAGTCCATGAAAGCTTGTAATGACTGGGGTCCTTTATGGGTAGGAAGGGTGATGGGCATCAGGAACACAGATTATTTTTGTGAATAGGGAGAAGAGGACTTGGGTCCTAGGTTGACTTCCCTAACATCACCTAGGAAGTGGCATTTCTCTGCCTCTTAGAGAAAGATGAGAGAAGATGCCCGGAATCTCCACAATATATGCACAGCCGAATCTTGATGGCAGGGGCAAACGCAGGATTTGCAATGGGGGGTTTCCACACCACTCGCCAGTGGGCGTGATCAGCATGCATGGGGGCGTGGCTATAATTTTAGAGATTGCTTGGCTGCTCTCCAACTCTCCCTATCCCCATAATATACATGGGCATTGCTGTAAGATGCATGCAATGCTGCACTACTGTTAGATGCAGCTCTCTCTTTTCGAGCAGAGCCATTTTGAAGCGGGGGCAGTGTCCAGCCACCTCAATTATACAGTGCCCCAGGCTTGGAGGGGGGTTCCCCCATTGGTTTGCCTATGGATGGGTCTCTCTCGTTCTTCAGGGGTTAAGCGGAAGCAGCCTATCTGCATAGGCTCTTCCATGGGAACAACTGGAGACTGAAAGTGAGGAGCTAGACGAGGAAATAGGCGGCGTGAATGGTCCCTCTCCCATGGGCATTCTCTATGGCGAATGTCTACCTTGACACAGAGTAAAATCATGTTATCGAGATTAGTAGGCAACTCACGGTAAGCCAGGTCATCTTTTATACAGTCATTCAGACCCTGCCAGAAGGTGGCATTATTTTTTCAATGGAGCTCAGAAGCAAGGGTCCGGAATTGGACCGCATACTGGCCATCCATAAAAGATCCTTGAAGTAGATTTAAAAGGCCAGAAGCGGCAGAGGACACCCGGCCAGGTTCGATGAAAACCTTGTGAAAATTTATGATGAACACAGTAACATTCTGAAATATTGGATCATCATGTTCCTACAGGGGTGATACCCAAGCGAGGGCATGCCTCGATGGAAAAGAGATTATGTAGACCACCTTGGTACGCTCAGAGGTAAAATCCTCTGGAGCCAGTTCAAATTGAATGAGTTCACTGATTGAGGAAGCCACGGCATTTCTTAGGGTTGCCATCGAGTTTCTCGGGAGATGGTATACGAAGACCCCGGGTTTCAGTAGTGCTGGTCGTGGTAGCGGCTGAGGTGGTTGCCGTACTCACTATTGCCACAGGGCGGGATGGTAAGGAGCTTTGGAGAGAGTCCAGACGGTATACCACCCCTTGAATGCCTTGTAGGAGCTGGGCCTGGTTGGTCTCTTGCTGCTCTACTCTTGAAGCCAAATGCATCAAAAGGTCTCGGGCAGACAGTTCTTACTGTCCACTCATGCCCAGAGTATTCTGCCACGTTTATAGACACTGTAGGAGGCACCGGCTGGTATTTACGCAACCGAACAGGAAGGAACAGAGTCTAACACACCCCCGGTCTTCACCAGGGACCCCTGTAAGGAGGTTTGGTCTTCACTCCGTGAGATGCGCAGGTCATGGTTCTCCAGCGCGGTGGAGTTGTAGACAGGAATAGTCAGACGGTCCGGGTCGAGCCAAACAGTAGCGTAGGACACAGGGAGAACCAGGAGAAGTGTCATGGACGAGCAGAAGGTCAAAACCAAACTGACTGTGCAGTACCAAATCAGGATCCAGAAGAATGAGCCAAGGAACAAGCCAGAAGTCAGTAAACCACAATGGTGCATATGAACAGGAAGTGCTGGAGCTGGAGTGAACCAATATTCTGGCACCCTAATGGTGCCAGAGTGTTCCTTAAATAGCAGGGAGTGAGGGATGATTCGGCAGTCAGGATCAACTGACCACCGACAGGAAGCCCAAGCAGATCTAGGCAACGGGACAAGATCACTCCTGCGCATGCGCGCACATCGTGGCCCTGAAAACCGGAAGTGCGTCCAGAGGTGACCGTCCCCTACACCTAGAAAGACGGGGACGGCACCTGACAGATGAACTGGAGGAGAACTTTAACAGGAAGTGAATACCTAACTATTTTAGACCTCACAAAGGGTACTGACCGATACAACTGATAGCCTCTGCATTGTAACTAATGCACGTGCCCGGCTGCTAGATCATGCCAGGATGCGGCGTACCGCCGAAGCTCGTGGCAGTACCCCCTCTTGAGGAGGGGTCAAGGTACCCCGACATCCTGGTTTTCCGGGAAATTTTTTAAAGAATTCCTTTTTGAGGTTATTAGCATATAGATGTCTCCGTGGAACCCAGGATTGCTCTTTGGGCCCATAGCCCGTCCAGTGCACGAGAAAGTGGTTTGTCCTTGGACTTTTTTGGAATCCAAAATTTTCTCCACAAGAAACTCTTTCTGACCATCAATGTTCAGAGGGCGAGGTCTCCTAGATTGGAGAGTTCTAAAGTTGCTAGAAAAATCAGCTGGCTTAAGAAGGGAGCAATGGAAGGTGTTGGGAATCGAGGGAGTCTTAGCCTGATAGCAACAGGATTAACCCTTTTAATGATGGTAAAAGGTCCAATAAATCTAGGCCCAAGTTTCTTACAGGGCTGCCTAAGCTTGATGTTTCGGGTAGACAACTAAACTTCATCTTCGACTTTAAAGGAACACGGTCTACAATGACGATCCGACAAAGCCTTAGATCTGAAGGAAGCCTGGAGCAAGATGGAGTGGACCTTTTTCCAAATAGTTCTCAGCCATGAGGCAGTAGGACATATTTCAGGCAGACCAGAAGGATACATGGAGTGGAGAGAGTTCTCTCTGAGATGGAATCCAAAGTTGCAGAAGAACGGGGACTAGCGAGTAGAGATATGACAAGAGTTGTTATAGGCAAACTCAGCCCACAGAAGTAGGGATGACCAATTATCTTGGAACTTGGATATATACAAATGAAGGAATTGTTCCAGTGACTGGTTTACTCTTTCCGTCTGCCCATTGGATCGGGGATGGTAAGCAGATGACAAGCTAACCTTAATCTCTAGCATGTTACAGAAAGATGTCCAAAACTGGGCAATGAATTGAGAACCACGGTCAGAGACGAGGTCTTCAGGTAGGCCGTGGAGACAAAAAACATGTTGGATGAACAGCGAAGCCAGTGTTTGGGCATAAGGTAGCTTATGCAAAGGCACGCAGTGGGTCATCTTACTGAAACTATCTATGATCACCCAGATGGTTTTGTGGTCCGACGACCAAGGTAGATCAACAATGAAGTCCATCGAGAGATGTGTCCAGGGTCTAGCTGGAGCGGACAAGGGTAATAACTGACCCGAAGGACGACTTCTGGAGGACTTGCCTTTGGCACATTCTTCACAGAAAAGAACATATTCCTTAACATCGGAGGACAGAGTGGGCCACCAGACCCAGCGTGAGAGTAACTCGGTGGTCTTAGAGATCCCTGGATGTCCAGCGAGTTTGTTTTCATGGCATTCAGCAAGGACCGTTTTCCTAAGGTGAACAGGAACAAACAATCTATTCGTAGGGGTCTCAGAAGGAGCAATTCTTTGAAATTGACTCCAAGGTCTTGAGTCATACCGGCATGAATTGAGGAAGGAGTAATAATGGGCAGAGTGTGGAGTGTGGCAGAAAAACAAAGCTTCGATAGAGTGCATCGGCTTTAATGTTTTTTGAACCAGGTCTATGGAAAATAATGAATCGGAAACGAGTGAAAAACAATGCTCAACGTGCCTGTCTGGCATTCAGACGTTTGGCAGACTCAATGAATAATACATTTTTGTGATCTGTAATGACAGAAATAGTATGCACTGCCCCCTCCAACCAGTGTCGCCACTCTTTAAATGTCCATTTTATGGCCAGGAGTTCGCGGTTACCTACGTCATAATTAACTTCGGCTGAAGAGAATTTCCGCAAGAAATAAACACATAGATGCATCTTGCGATCCCGAAGATCCTTCTGAGACAGAACAGTGTCTGCATCCACATCGGAGGCATCCATTTCAACCACGAAAGGCAACTCAGGATTAGGATGTCTCAGGATGGGAGCGGTGGCAAACGATGATTTCAGGACCTCGAAAGACGTTATTGCGCCAGGAGTCCAGTTGGCTATATCCGCTCCTGTGTGGGTTAGAGTAGTAATTGGAGCTACTAAGTCTGAGCAGGTATGTATAAATCTCCAGTAGTAGTTTGTGAAGCCCAGAATTCTTTGTATGGCCTTCAGATTGGTTGGCCGCACCCAATCTAAGATTGCTTGGACTTTGCTAGGGTCCATTGAGAACCCATCTGTTATGAATCCCAGTGTATTCACAAAGAGCAACAGAAGTGTAAAGTAAAGTGTCTTTATTCAGGTAAATACACAAACAAAGATTACTCAGATCCACTGATAAGAACAGGTTCCTAAGGTGACTGTATAGTAAAAATGTCAGGAACAGGTATTATAAGTTTTACCCCAGTCCAGAAGGCACAAGGCTGTCCAGGAAAGCAGACAGTCCAGGGATAAAGCAGTGATCAGACAAACCAATCCAAATAGCCAGGCAGAGATCAAGCAGATTAGCGAGGTCCAGAAGTCTGTCCAAAAGGCAAACGATTCGGGGTCTCAGGCAAGCAGGCAAGGTCCAAGGTACAGGCAGGGGTCATACACAGAAGTTCAGTCCAGCAGGTATATACCAAATAGCACAGGAGCATGTTAGCAGCAGCCAGGAACAAACGGATGAACTGCACAGAGCACAGCTAGAGGCAGGTACTAAAAGCAGTGCAACAGGTGCAGTTCTAATCAGGCATTATGCAAGGAGATTAACTCCTTCAGGCAAGTAGAAGAGTTCAGGAACAGAACAGCAGCACCTCTGGTGGTATGAGACACTGCTGCTAGGTACAAACAACAGACAGAGTTGTAACATAGCCCCCCCCTTTAAGGAGCGGATTCCAGACGCTCCATACAAGCTCCCTTCAGGTCTTCCTCCTCTTCTTTTTCTTTTTATGGGATCTTCCTGAAGATCCAATTGGGCTCTTCTCCAAAGGAGTACAAAGAAGACCCAATTCCTCAAAAGCAAAAGAAGAATTGGCAAGTTCGTCCACTAAGTCTCTTGTATCTTCAACAAATTCACTCTCAGTCTGAGTCCCAGCCAAGGGTCGGGATAGGACCTTTTATTCTATTAGAAGATGGTGGTATGCCCAAAAAGCCAGTCACCAAGGTTGGTGTTTGTTGTGACTGAAGTGGCAAAGCAAGGTTTTTTCCGTTCTTGTTAACCTTCTCCCTAGGGGACCTAGACTGTCTGATGGAAGACACATTCATAGAGGTCTTATGGACAAGTGCAGGAACTGTCGCACAGGCTGGAATGGGCACAGAAAAATCATGATAAGATGACTTGACTATGGATGGAGTGTACTTCTGACAAACAGCATTAACAAAGTCCATGGTATTATGAATAATGGGGTCATCGGAATTTAGTAATGAGAAGGCCCAGGATTGTGGCTCCCCTTTAAAACACATAATGATTGAACCCACTTGGTTAAATTGGTCAACAAAATAATCTGGACATTCTTGAAACTGTTTCATGGAAAGTTCGAATACTGTAACAAACTGTTTGATGTCTCCATCAAAGAAGACTGGAGGAGGATCTGATGACTCAGAAGAGGCTTTTGGGCATTCAGGCTCAATAGCAGTCTCTGGAGAGTACCCAGCTTGTGCAGCAGTCTCTGAGGACTCCTCAAATGGAACGGCAGAGCACGAGTCCCCAACTGGGACGTCAAGTTGGGCATACTTGACGGGAAGCCCGGACTAGGCACAGCACTCTGACTGGATAGCACTGTGAGATGCCTCGGAGCAGACAGCACTGTGAGATGCCTCCGAGCAGACAGCACTGTGAGATGCCTCCGAGCAGACAGCACTGTGAGATGCCTCAAAGCAGACAGCACCAAGTGGTAACTCGGGCTGAACCGCATGGACAGTCAACTCTGGCTGAACCGCATGGACAGGAAACTCGTGCTGGACCGCATGGACAGGCAACTGGGGCTGGACCGCATGGACAGGCAACTGGGGCTGGACCGCATGGACAGGCAACTGGGGCTGGACCTTATGGACAGGCAACTGGGGCTGGACCTTATGGACAGGCAACTGGGGCTGGACCGCATGGACAGGCAACTGAGGCTGGACCGCATGGACAGGCAATTGGGGCTGGACCGCATGGACAGGCAACTGGGGCTGGACCGCATGGACAGGCAACTGGGGCTGGACCGCATGGACAGGCAACTCGGGCTGGACCGCATGGACAGGCAACTCGGGCTGGACCGCATGGACAGGCAACTCGGGCTGGACCGCATGGACAGGCAACTCGGGCTGGACCGCATGGACAGGCAACTCGGGCTGGACCGCATGGACAGGCAACTCGTGCTGGACCGCATGGACAGGCAACTCGTGCTGGACCGCATGGACAGGCAACTGGGGCTGGACCGCATGGACAGGCAACTGGGGCTGGACCGCATGGACAGGCAACTGGGGCTGGACCGCATGGACAGGCAACTGGGGCTGGACCGCATGGACAGGCAACTGGGGCTGGACCGCATGGACAGGCAACTGGGGCTGGACCGCATGGACAGGCAACTGGGGCTGGACCGCATGGGCAGGCAACTGGGGCTGAACCGCATGGGCAGGCAACTGGGGCTGAACCGCATGGGCAGGCAACTCTGGAACGGATTGGAGGGACATGGACCTCTCTGGAGCAGACTGTAAGGGCAGCGCCCCCAGTGGAGCAGACTGTAAGGGCAGCGCCCCCACTGGAGCAGACTGTAAGGGCAGCACCCCCTCTGGAGCAGAAGACTCGGGAGTAGAGGCAGCGGCTGAAGACTCGGGAGTAGAGGCAGCGGCTGAAGACTCGGGAGTAGAGGCAGCGGCTGAAGACTCGGGAGTAGAGGCAGCGGCTGAAGGCTCGGGAGTAGAGGCAGCGGCTGAAGACTGGGGAGTAGAGGCAGCGGCTGAAGACTGGGGAGTAGAGGCAGCGGCTGAAGACTGGGGAGTAGAGGCAGCGGCTGAAGACTCGGGACCGGACGCAGCGGACTCAGAACCAGACACAGCGGCAGGAGACTCAGAGCTGAAGGCAGAGGATGGCACTTCGGAACAGGAGGCAATGGCCGGAGACTCAGTGTTGGCGGTAGCTGGAACTGGCACCGCAGGACAGGCGGTAGCTGGAACTGGCACCGCAGGACAGGCGGTAGCTGGAACTGGCACTGCAGGACAGGCGGCAAGTGGAACTGGCACCGCAGGACAGGCGGCGAGTGGAACTGGCACCGCAGGACAGGTGGCAACTGGATCTGGCAGATTAGGCTGAAATAAAGCAACAGGAGGTGACGTGCAGAACAATCCAGGGTCTGGAGAGGAGCACACTGAAGGCTGCTCCATAGGATGTTGTGGTCTGCAGAGTGGACAACTTTGTAAGAAATGTTCACCACTGGTGCAGTAGAGGCATAGTTTACCAATCCTTCTGTGCCATCGTTCCTCCTCAGTGAGAGGGGGACGCAGGTAGCTTGGTCGTTTAGAATCCCTAATGGTAGGGACCGCTGGCAATACCATAGATGCAGCACCAATGTCAGAAAAAGTTCTGGGAGGATTCTCTGCTGTCTGCATGCTTTCATTAGAGGAGTTTGTTGCTTTAAAATCAGAATTAGTGGTGAAACTACTTATCACAGCAGCAGGAAGAGTTTTAAGCAGTTCTTGGAGTAAAGTGGATAGTTGTATGATTTGGTAACGGAGCTGAACAATGTCCATTTGCAGCATTTGTAATTGTGGATTTACAGACATGTCTAATAGCCAAACACAGAGTTCAATGTAAAAACACTAGGAATTCCAGGAGTAAGGCAGAGGTCGTGCAATCATCAGGCCCAGATTGTAGGGCAGTTCATCATGTTATGAATCCCAGTGTATTCACGAAGAGCAACAGAAGTGTAAAGTAAAGTGTCTTTATTCAGGTAAATACACAAACAAAGATTACTCAGATCCACTGATAAGAACAGGTTCCTAAGGTGACTGTATAGTAAAAATGTCAGGAACAGGTATTATAAGTTTTACCCCAGTCCAGAAGGCACAAGGCTGTCCAGGAAAGCAGACAGAGTCCAGGGATAAAGCAGTGATCAGGCAAACAAATCCAAATAGCCAGGCAAAGATCAAGCAAATTAGCGAGGTCCAGAAGTCTGTCCAAAAGGTCAGGGCAACAGGCAAAACAGCGTGGTCCAAGGTACAGGCAGGGGTCATACACAGAAGTTCAGTCCAGCAGGTATATACCAAATAGCACAGGAGCATGTTAGCAGCAGCCAGGAACAAACGGATGAACTGCACAGAGCACAGCTAGAGGCAGATACTAAAAGCAGTGCAACAGGTGCAGTTCTAATCAGGAATTATGCAAGGAGATTAACTCCTTCAGGCAAGTAGAAGAGTTCAGGAACAGAACAGCAGCACCTCTGGTGGTATGAGGCACTGCTGCTAGGTACAAACAACAGACAGAGTTGTAACACCATCAGAGGAGGTGATGTACCCTACATGAGTTTAATGGCAGGAACTCCCAAGGAATGGGCGAAGTCCAGATCCAGAAAATTTCCAGCAGCACCGCTGTCTAGGAAGGCAGCGACAGAGGTAGATTGTGCACCCAAAGAAATTACCGCAGGAACCAGGAGGGCATTCTTGGAAGATATTATCTGCAGACCTAGACGAACCTCTTCCACATTCTCTAGGCCTCCTCTTTGCCCGACTTGTCTGACTTGTTAGGACAGCTTCGGAGAAGATGGCCCCCTTGCCACAATATAGACAAAGGCCTAAAGTATGTCTCCTAGTCTTTTTTTCTTCGGACGTGAGACAATAAGCACCTAGCTGCATGGGCTCAGCAGTTTTCAAATGGTGCAGCAGAAGGAGTCAGAAGTGAGAATGAGGAAACAGAGTTATCCCTCTCGGGCTTTTCTTTCTTTAAATCTGCGGTCAATTTTGATGACCAACTGCATCAGATTCTCCAGTGTAGCTGGTACAGGATATTGCACCAGAGAGTCTTTAATCTGTTCGGAAAGACCCAAACGGAACTGGCTCCGGAGTGCCGGGTCATTCCACTAGCTGTTCGTAGACCAGCGCCTGAACTCCACACAACCCTCTTTGAGAGCCCTGAGGTGAGATTCAGCCGAGGCCACTCTGTCCGGATCATCATAGAGTAGCCCCAGGGCATTAAAGAATGCATCAATGGAGGGCTCGTGGGAGCTAGACTAAATGCCCAAGATTGAGGATCACCCTGTAGAAGGGACATGATGATGCCAACCCTTTGAAGCCCCGATCTAGATGAACGAGGTCTAAGGCGAAATAATAGAGTTTACAACTTTCTTTAAAGTTGCGAAATAAGGTTCTATCTCCGGGGAACTGATCTGGCAGGTTCAATTTGGGTTCCACGGAAGAGGCCAGGGGAGCTTGCTGGGCTTGTGAGGCTGTAGCAGCTTCCTCTTGCGCAGACAACCGATGCACCAGACCTTGGACCATCTGGTATAAAGTCTGGATTTGACCTGCCAAAACTTGAGCTGCCGAAGGATTCGTCCCGCTTTCATCCATGGAGACGGCTTTCACTCTTCACTGGCTGGTTATAATGTTACGGCTAACGGTCTTATCATAAACCATTAGAACCAGATTGAGAGGTCTTCACCTATAGCCGCCGCCTTTACCGTAGAGCTCTTTATGCTCACAGGTACTCGGATGCCCCCAGTTCTTATACTCAAAGTAGTACAGGTTTATGAACGTACCATTGCGCAGAGTAGCAAGGTGTAGATTAAGTGTAGTCAGGAAACAGGTCAAGGTCGTAGGTTTGAAGCAGGTAACGTGGTCCGAAACAGGCAAGATGTCAAGGGAGGTCCGGGTCACAAAGCAAAGGTCAGGGCAACGAGCAATCAATCAAGGTCCAGGTTCCAGGCAGAGGGTCAAAAACACTGAAGTAAATCCAAAGATCAGCAAACAGCACAGGAGCAGGCAATCAGACAGGATACTGAGCGCTACAACCAGCAGAGAGGCTAAGCCCTCCCTGTCTTAAATACTTTGATGGGCAAATCAGAAAGGAGGAGGACAGGGCTGACAATCAGCATAAGGAGGCTGCTAATTAATTACTAGTTTAGAACTAGCATAGGTAATATCATAAAACAGGAACATGTATAAATATATAAATAAACAAATTAAAATACTACGAGAGCTCCCCCATGAGTTGGAGGATGTCCCTACACCCTCCTACTCTATGCCACAAAGATAACCCCAAAGAATAATAACAGTGTGTTTTAACTAATCCACGTGTCCGGCTGCTAGATCGTGCCAGGATGCGTCGTACCGCCGCAGCTCGTGACAATAATGCGGATGCTTTCTCCTGAAAATATGGTCTCCCCGCAGAATCTGTGTCAACTAGGTTGGCGGAGATAAGGGGAGGGGTATGTGGTGAAAAAGACAGCTTGCCTCAGATTGTTAAAAGAGAGTCTGAGTCTGCATGTTCATGCTGCAGAAAAGAGTTTATCCTTTTACTCTCGTCTGCACATTGAACACATGTGGAGGACATGGGTGTGATTAATCTCTGGTTTAATATCTGGTGTGACACAGGCACCCTTCTGGTGATGCACACATGGTGAACTTCTTGTTTAAAACAATGGTTTTGTTGTATCCTCACAATGAACACAGCACACACATTCCTCCTGTCTAGACACCGGCCACTCTTTGGCATCAGTCATCATGCACAAATGCACAATACAGTCTATTGTAGCTGGGACTCCTGTCACAGCCTCAGCTTGATGGACAGATGACACTCCCACCATTCCTTTAGAAGGAAGTCTCCTCAGATCCTCCAAAACGGTTTTCGGTTATTAGTGTATGTTTTTACAACAGATTCTGATAAGTTATTATTTGGTTAGTTGCATCCACATGATATATTCTTTCATTCAAATATGTGTTATGTTATATTCAATTGTAAGGCTTATGCAAATTCCAGTAAGCAGTTGTACATCATCTTTTGAGAGCAAAAACATTCTTTCTCATGTGACTCTATCCTAAGAGTTCAAATGTTGCCTCAGGGA
Organism: Mixophyes fleayi; assembly: GCF_038048845.1. Classification (NCBI taxonomy): domain Eukaryota; kingdom Metazoa; phylum Chordata; class Amphibia; order Anura; family Limnodynastidae; genus Mixophyes; species Mixophyes fleayi. The sequence continues at coordinate 256,572,307 of NC_134403.1, forward strand.
CGTTCAAACATTATTGTAATTCTTTGCTGTTAATTATTTTGCACATTGCGTCCTCTCTCCTACGAGCAGATTTCATTACTCACATACTGGCCGAAACGGAGTGCGAAGCAACAGTGAAGTAGATTGTTACTTTCATTTGCAGCCCGGAAATTTCGGGAGAGTGAGCAAGTCTACCCTTATTACTAACTGCAGTTTTCAGTGTTTTTATATGTTCTATCAATTTGGTAGACTTTCTATGTCATATATTTATTTTTAATAGCTGTGCACTTTATCTCTAGTGTGTGATATGCAACATTTATGTTCTCTAAGAATCACTTTAAATGAGATCTGTGCTAGTGATCCTGAGAGACTTTTTTATATAAAGTACTTATTTTCATTTATATTTTTATCTTGTGTTTTCTTGTGTAGGTTTATTAAGGGTACAGGATGTTCTTTGTAATTGTTTGTATCCCTATTTGTATATAGCTTGAAAAAGCTGCTTAAGTATTTATGTACTGCTGTTTGTGTATATAGCCACATGCAATAACATCTGTTTTCTCAGTGTATGATAAGCCCTGCATGCTAACTGGGTACACACTACCGGGTTTTTAGCCGATTATGGGGCCAATCACACGATAAATGACAGTTCGGCCAGATATCGCATTAGTGTGTACTCTCCAACAATGAACAATTATTGTTCCAAAGCACATCGTTTCATTTGATTTTGAAAGGGAACCAAAAATCTCGATCAACAATGGAACAATGTCGTTCCAATCCTGCGGTATGTATGTGCTAAGGGCCAGCAGTGTCCATTGATCTCTATGGAGTGTGCAGAGTCACAATTTTTCAGCCTTTGGTTATGACAGATGAATATTATAGTAATTCTATTGTTTTCAAATAAGCATTGCCCAAGCGATTGTGTTGTGTTTCCAACGCACAAAGTAATTTATTTTAGCAGATGCAATAATTTAACAATTCAATACATGATTATAATACAGTACAGCCAATACCAAAAGATAAATATATACTGCTGCGTTCGCTGCGCTCCCACGGGTACCAGTGATGAACAGTATATCTCTCCAGAATACTGTGGTCAGAGTAGACTGAGACCAGTGGGATCACAGCTATGATTATATACATTCAATGTTACAGAGAGAACAATGTAGATGACGTGGCTTGCTTCTATAGGTCCAGACTTCAGATGGGTCCAGTGTAAATAGGTCATAGGCTAGTTCAAACAACCCCCTCAAAGGCTGAGGGCCAACATTCCAGATGATTCTCCCGCCCAGAAACCAGTTACAACTAGTCCATTAGCATTTTACAGTTTGGTATAACTCTGACTATTTATTCCCTAACATCAATAACTAGAGTATGCGATCTCTTCGGCGAATGAACCGGACAGCTGCTGATGAATAGGGGATTAAAATATCAGACATGACACATTTCCTATAACCTGAACCTTAAATACACTGAAGTGTACAATTAATCATAATATATAAACTAATAATAAACTAAATACTATCTGCTCATAGATCACTGGAATGGAATCCATATAAATATTAAATATATATATAAGCAAATGTTGTAGTGCGAGTGTGTGCGTGTGTATGTCACCGTGTGATCGCGTTATGCCACGTGTAGCGTGGCGTACTGAGTGCAATCGCACGATAAAACAATATTAACAAATACACTTTCGTTCATCCAATTGTACGACTTTGACATGAAGAACACAGATCTGAAGGTAAATCTTGTAAAACTTGTTTAGTCTGTACACATGAATCGGTATGCAGAGCGGGCCTTTATATTTTTCAGTCGTTGGTAAAATTGTTAACTATATCGCAGCAGGAGAAATTTATTGTATTGTTTACCCACCCTTAGTAACACATTTATAGAAGCTAGGTAACAGCATATGAAAAGAACAGGGTCCGTATGTCTATGGATATATTATTGAATATACTTTGGATGACAACCCCTCTCTGCTTCATTTTCTTTCTAGTAATTGTTTGAACAAAAAGCAATCCATAAATGTGATGGAAGGAATGACCCTTGCACCTGTACCTAAATAGGAGAAAAAATTAACAGCAAATAAAAAGATCTAATTGGTAGGTCTAATTGAATGATAAAATGAAATATATAAAAGTATAGTGATAAAATATACATTTTTAAAATTGATTAGTAGCGCAGCTATAATATGGGGTGTGTAAAACCCCACTAAATAAGGCAAACTATAAACAAAGAAAAAAATTATTACAGCGCTGCAACTGGTCAAAATATAATCATGCTAAACACTATGCTGAAAAGGTATATTAGATAAAATGTATTTATATATAAACAGTATCACATCTAAATAGATGACAGAGTATAGATAAAGATACTCTTTCATTTATTTAGATGTGATACTGTTTATATATAAATACATTTTATCTAATATACCTTCAGCAATGTGTTTGGCAAGTTCAGAAAATTAACTGGAAAAAGTTTGATTCCCAATAACTTGTGGGAACACAGCAACTTGTTGTTCAAGAATATCCACAAACTTGTCATTTGAGATAAGTAAGTACAAAGAGCAACATATGTGGTTATAAGGTGAGGGTTTATGAACCAATAGAAGTAGTAAGGAGAGGTTATGTTGACAAAGTACGGTATATGAATGACATTTGCAACTCCCACTATTAGTAATTTCAAACGGACAAGATTTTAGTCATATCACTGCTTGCTTGATGTAATTGTGTAGAGAGAGTAATGGCTGAAATAGTTGAGAGTCATTATGCAGAGTGGTTATGGTGAATTATGATTAATTATTTTTTGAAGTAACAGACATGGAAGAACAGAAGTGTAAGGCATCATAATTGATCAAGATCATGAGTAGTTTTGTAACTGTACAAGCAGAAATTTGTGGCCAGCCTGTCCAAAACAAAGCAGCTTAGTGTTGGTGGAATCGCTGCATTGGCTGTGTTTGAGATATATATATATATATAAACAAATACAATAGATAGTACAGCGCGTAACTCTGAGAAGATATATATATATATATATATATATATAGATAGATATATACACATATAGATATATAT